>NC_133725.1:8351124-8463624 GCF_048934315.1 Petromyzon marinus | reverse complement strand
CACACAGACACACACACAGACACACAGACACACACTGACACACACACACACAGACACACACACACAGACACACACACACACAGACACACACACACACAGACACACACAGACACACACAGACACACACACACACAGACACACACAGACACACACACACAGACACACACACAGACACACACACAGACACACACACAGACACACAGACACACACTGACACACACACACACAGACACACACACACAGACACACACACAGACACACAGACACACACACACTGACCCACACACACAGACACACACATACAGACACACAGACACACACACACAGACACACACACACACAGACACACACACACAGACACACACACACACACACTGACACACACACACAAACACACAGACACACACACAGACACACACACACACTGACACACACACATAGACACACACATACAGACACACACACACAGACACACACACACACACACAGACACACACACACACACTGACACACACACACTGACACACACACACTGACACAGACACACACATACAGACACACACACAGACACACACACACACACACAGACACACACAGACACACACACACACAGACACACACACAGACACACACACACAGACACACACACACAGACACACACACAGACACACACTGACACACACAGACACACACAGACACACACTGACACACAGACACACACACTGACCCACACACACACAGACACACACACACACACAGACACACACACAGACACACACACACACTGACCCACACACACAGACACACACAGACACACACACACAGACACCCATCCTCCCTCTCTCACTTTCTCGTCACACAACGGAGCGCCTTGGAGCCAGTGAGATTCATTACACACTTACAAAAGCTAATTTATCACCCCCCGCTAAGCTGATTCAAACTGCGCTTGGGTGATGGGATGCGGGGGGGTGGGGGTGTGTGAGAGTCCTGGGGGGGGGGGTGTGGTGGGGTGATAGCCCGGTGTGGATCTTGGTGATGGTGGATCGTGTCAAAGATGCGTAGGCTGCTTTGTTTCCAATTGTTTTGAGCAAAACGGGGGTGGAGGTGAGGGGTGAGGGGTGGGAGGTGGTGGTGGAGGAGGAGGATATCACGACACCGCCAGTCGCCCATGTTTAGACTCTGCCGGGCACGATGCGAGGGAGCTGGCGTCGCGTCGCGGGCTGAAACCCGGGGCTCGTTTCCAATTTGCGAGACGGTATCAGTAGCAACAACCACCATCATCAACATCATCACCATCATCATCGCCATCATCATCGCCATCATCACCATCATCACCATCATCGCCATCATCACCGTCATCACCGTCATCATCAACATCAACACCACCATTAACACCATCATCATCACAACCACCATCATCATCATCACCACCACCATCATCACAACCATCATCACAACCATCAACACCATCATCAACATCATCATCACCACCATCATCATCATCACCACCATCATCACAACCATCACCACCATCATCACAACCATCACCACCATCATCATCATCACAACCATCATCATCATCACAACCATCATCATCATCATCACAACCACCATCATCACAACCATCACCATCACCATCATCACAACCATCATCATCATCACAACCATCACCATCATCATCACAACCACCATCATCAACATCATGACCATCACCACCACCATCACCGCCATCATTATTGGAATCATGAAACGCTTCTGAGGTTTGTTCTCACTTCGCGTGCACCCCTCAACGTGAACACATGCGTCAATACACGTGAACACACGCGTCAACACACACGTGAACACACGTGAACACATGCGTCAATACACGTGAACACATGCGTCAACACACACGTGAACACACGTGAACACATGCGTCAATACACGTGAACACACGCGTCAACACACACGTGAACACACGTGAACACATGCGTCAATACACGTGAACACACGTGAACACATGCGTCAACACACGTGAACACATGCGTCAATACACGTGAACACACGCGTGAACACACACGTCAACACACACGTGAACACATGCGCTAACACACGTGAACACATGCGTCAACACACGCGTCAACACACGCGCTAACACACACGCTAACATACGCGCTAACACACGTGAACACACACACGTCAACACACGTGAACACACGCGTCAACACATGCGCTAACACACGTGAACACATGCGTCAACACACGTGAACACACGCGTCAACACGCGTGAACACACACGTAAACACACACGTGAAGAAATGCGCTAACACACGTGAACACATACGTGAACACACGCGCTAACACACGTGAACACATGCGCTAACACACGTGAACACACGTGAACACTGCGCTAACACATGCGCTAACACACACGTGAACACACGTGAACACACACGTGAACACATGCGCTAACACACACGTGAACACATGCGTCAACACACGTGAACACATGCGTCAACACACGTGAACACACGCGTCAACACACGCGTCAACACACGCGCTAACACACACGTGCTAACACGCACGTGAACACGCACGTGAACACACACGTGAACACGCACGTGCGTGCACAATCGCGGATTCATTGCGAGTCGGAGCTCTGGGGCCGAAATTGGATTTTGTCGATTTGAGGCTTCGCGTGGCCGAGAGGTCGGAGACGCAGGGAGCGAAACGAAAATCCGCGACTTTCGTTCGGTCGCTCTCTTTCCGTACATCTTTCAAGAGATACGATTCCTCGCGGGATATTTATTTATTTATTTTAGTTCAAAATGCGTATTCATTTCAGGGGAGGCGTGCACGCGTGCGCGCGGACTCGGTTTGGTGGATTTGTGTGCGAAGCGATTCCGGCAAAGCGGTCAGAGCGAGGGATGCAAGTCGCCACGTTACAAAGCCCAACAAAACAGAACCCCCGTGAAGCCATCTTTAAAGAGGTGCTCAGCATAACTCTCGACTCCTCCGTGGTCTGGGCAGCCACCATCACCACCAGCATCACCACCAGCATCACCACCACCAGCATCACCACCAGCATCATTACCACCAGCATCATTACCACCAGCATCACCACCAGCATCACCACCAGCATCATTACCACCACCACCATTACCACCACCAGTATCATTACCACAATCATCATCATCACCTCCATACCATCATCACCACCATCATCACCACCAGCATCATCATTACCACAATCATCATTACCAGCACCACCAGCATCACCACCAGTATCATTACCACAATCATCATTACCACCACCAGCATCACCACCAGTATCATTACCACAATCATCATTACCACCATCACCACCACTAGCATCACCACCAGCACCACCACCAGCACCACCACCAGCACTAACACCATGACTACCACCATCATCACCTCCATACCATCATCACCACCATCATCACCACCATCACCACCATCACCATCATCACCGCCAGCAGCAGCACCATACCATCACCACCATACCATCATCATCACCATCACCATCATCACCACCATCACCACCATCACCACCATCACCATCATCACCACCATCACCATCATCACCACCATCACCATCATCACCACCATCACCATCACCACCATACCATCATCACCACCATCACCATCATCACCACCATCACCATCATCACCACCATCACCATCATCACCACCATCACCATCATCACCACCATCACCATCATCACCACCATCATCACCACCATCATCACCACCATACCATCACCACCATCATCATCATCACCACCATCATCACCACCATACCATCACCACCACACCATCACCACCATCATCATCACCATCATCACCGCCAGCAGCAGCAGCAGCACCGATCAGCATGGCCGGTTCACGATGTGCTGCTACGGCTTCCTTCGTCCACGTAAAATGCACGACGGTGATTCACACACAGACACACATTTACACGCACACACACACACACGTGTGTCATATCACACACACACACGTGTGTCATATCACACACACACACACGTGTGTCATATCACACACACACACACACACGTGTGTCATATCACACACACACGTGTGTCATATCACACACACACACGTGTGTCATATCACACACACACACACACACGTGTGTCATATCACACACACACGTGTGTCATATCACACACACACACGTGTGTCATATCACACACACACACGTGTGTCATATCACACACACACACACACGTGTGTCATATCGCACACACACACACACAGATAAAGATGCCCCGTATAGCCTTAACAGACTGTAGGGACAAGTGCCGTTAGCGAGCACACACTTACACACACACACATGTCACATCAAAAATATTACACACACACACGTGTCACATCACAAATATTACACACACGCGTGTCATATCACAAATATTACACACACACACTTACACACACTTACACACACGCGTGCAATATCACACACACACGCACAAGTCTGTAATATCACAAATATTACACACACACAGACGCGTGTAACATCACAAATATTGTAATATCACAAACAATCCACACACAGACGCGTGTGTAACATCACAAATATTGTAATATCACAAACATTACACATACAGACGCCTGTGTAACATCACAAATATTGTAATATCACAAACATTATACACACAGACGCGTGTTTAACATCACAAATATTGTAATATCACAAACATTACACACACAAACTCGTGTGTAACATCACAAATATTGTAATATCACAAACATTACACACGCGTGTGTAACATCACAAATATTGTAATATCACAAACATTACACACGCAGACGCGTGTGTAACATCACAAATATTGTAATATCACAAACATTACACACACAGACGCGTGTAACATCACAAATATTGTAATATCACAAACATTATACACACAGACGCGTGTTTAACATCACAAATATTGTAATATCACAAACATTACACACACAAACTCGTGTATAACATCACAAATATTGTAATATCACAAACATTACACACACAAACTCGTGTATAACATCACAAATATTGTAATATCACAAACATTACACACACAAACGCCTGTGTAACATCACAAATATTGTAATATCACAAACATTACACACACACAAACGCGTGTGTAACAACACAAATATTGTAATATCACAAACATTACACACACAGACGCGTGTGTAACATCACAAATATTGTAATATCACGAACATTACACACACAAACGCGTGTATAACATCACAAATATTGTAATATCACAAACATTACACACACAGACGCGTGTTTAACATCACAAATATTGTAATATCACGAACATTACACACACACACGCGTGTGTAACATCACAAATATTATAATATCACAAACATTACACACACAAACTCGTGTGTAACAACACAATTATTGTAATATCACGAACATTACACACACAGACGCGTGTGTAACATCACAAATAATGTAATATCACAAACATTACACACACAGACGCCTGTGTAACAACACAAATATTGTAATATCACAAACATGACACACACAAACTCGTGTGTAACATCACAAATATTGTAATATCACAAACATTACACACACAGACGCGTGTATAACATCACAAATATTGTAATATCACAAACATTACACACACAAACTCGTGTATAACAACACAAATATTGTAATATCACAAACATTACACACACAGACGCGTGTATAACATCACAAATATTGTAATATCACAAACATTACACACACAAACTCGTGTATAACATCACATATATTGTAATATCACAAACATTATACACACAAACGCCTGTGTAACATCACAAATATTGTAATATCACAAACATTACACACGCAGACGCCTGTGTAACAACACAAATATTGTAATATCACAAACATTATACACGCAGACGCGTGTTTAACATCACAAATATTGTAATATCACAAACATTACACACACAGACGCGTGTGTACCAACACAAATATTGTAATATCACGAACATTACACACACAGACGCCTGTGTAACATCACAAATATTGTAATATCACGAACATTACACACACAAACGCGTGTGTAACATCACAAATATTATAATATCACAAACATTACACACACAAACTCGTGTGTAACAACACAAATATTGTAATATCACAAACATGACACACACAAACTCGTGTGTAACATCACAAATATTGTAATATCACAAACATTACACACACAGACGCGTGTATAACATCACAAATATTGTAATATCACAAACATTACACACGCGTGTATAACATCACAAATATTGTAATATCACAAACATTACACACACAAACTCGTGTATAACAACACAAATATTGTAATATCACAAACATTACACACACAGACGCGTGTGTAACATCACAAATATTGTAATAACACAAACATTACACACTCAGACGCGTGTATAACATCACATATATTGTAATATCACAAACATTATACACACAAACGCCTGTGTAACATCACAAATATTGTAATATCACAAACATTACACACGCAGACGCCTGTGTAACAACACAAATATTGTAATATCACAAACATTATACACGCAGACGCGTGTTTAACATCACAAATATTGTAATATCACAAACATTACACACACAGACGCGTGTGTACCAACACAAATATTGTAATATCACGAACATTACACACACAGACGCCTGTGTAACATCACAAATATTGTAATATCACGAACATTACACACACAAACGCGTGTGTAACATCACAAATATTATAATATCACAAACATTACACACACAAACTCGTGTGTAACAACACAAATATTGTAATATCACGAACATTACACACACAGACGCGTGTGTAACATCACAAATAATGTAATATCACAAACATTACACACACAGACGCCTGTGTAACAACACAAATATTGTAATATCACAAACATGACACACACAAACTCGTGTGTAACATCACAAATATTGTAATATCACAAACATTACACACACAGACGCGTGTATAACATCACAAATATTGTAATATCACAAACATTACACACGCGTGTATAACATCACAAATATTGTAATATCACAAACATTACACACACAAACTCGTGTATAACAACACAAATATTGTAATATCACAAACATTACACACACAGACGCGTGTGTAACATCACAAATATTGTAATAACACACACATTACACACTCAGACGCGTGTATAACATCACATATATTGTAATATCACAAACATTATACACACAAACGCCTGTGTAACATCACAAATATTGTAATATCACAAACATTACACACGCAGACGCCTGTGTAACAACACAAATATTGTAATATCACAAACATTATACACGCAGACGCGTGTTTAACATCACAAATATTGTAATATCACAAACATTACACACACAGACGCGTGTGTACCAACACAAATATTGTAATATCACGAACATTACACACACAGACGCCTGTGTAACATCACAAATATTGTAATATCACGAACATTACACACACAAACGCGTGTGTAACATCACAAATATTGTAATATCACAAACATTACACACACAGACGCGTGTATAACATCACAAATATTGTAATATCACGAACATTACACACACACAGACGCGTGTAAAACATCACAAATATTGTAATATCACAAACATGACACACACAGACGCGTGTGTAACATCACAAATATTGTAATATCACAAACCTTACACAAAACAAACGCAAGATAAATACTTATATTTATTTTTAAACCGTGCACGGCGAACTGAATGTCCGTGCCATTTACGTGTCCCGTGATGTCGGCAATTCGCGATGGGCTTGCGGGTCAAGACACAATTGTGGTGGTTCACTATCCGTGATGTTCCACCTGTGATGTGCATCTCTGCTGCTGCTGCTGCTGTTGTTGTTGATGTTGTCGTCCTCACTGGTGATGTAACATCTCAAGTAGGCAACGGCCAGGCACCCACCAACCCATCCGCACCCACCAACCCATCCACAACCACACTGGCCGACGCGGTAAATGCGCCTCTGTTGAGCGGCTTTGGGTGTCTCTACCTGAATGGGGCGTGAAATCCGCCCGACTTGTTGCGTATATTATTCGTATATAATATTATATATAAGGTGCGCGAATTACAGATCCCAATTTGTGTTTGTGTGTGTGTGCGCGCGGTGTGTTTGTGTTGTGTGTGTGTTGTGTGTGTGTGTTGTGTTTGTGTTGTGTGTGTGTTGTGTTTGTGTGTGTTGTGTTTGTGTTGTGTTTGTGCCTATGTTTGTGCGCGCGGTGTGTTTATGTTGTGTTTGTGTGTTTGTGTTGTGTTTGTGTGTGTTGTGTTTGTGTGTGTTGTGTTTGTGCGTGCGGTGTGTTTGTGTTGTGTTTGTGTGTGTTGTGTTTGTGCCTGTGTTTGTGTTGTGTGTGTGTGTTTGTGTGTGTTTGTGCGGTGTGTTTGTGTTGTTTGTGTTGTGTTAGTGTTGTGTTTGTGTGTGTGTTTGTGCGTGCGGTGTGTTTGTGTTGTGTTTGTGTTGCGTGTGTGTGTTTGTTGTGTTGCGTTTGTGTTGAGTTTGTGTGTGTTTTTGTTTGTGTTTTGTGTGTGTTTTTGTTTGTGTTTTGTGTGTGTGTTTGTTTGTGTTTTGTGTTTGTTTGTGTGTTTGTGTGTGTGTTTGTCTTGTGTGTGTTGTGTGTGTGTTTGTGTTGTGTGTGTGTTTGTGTTGTGTGTTTGTGTTGAGTTTGTGTGTGTGTTTGTGTTGAGTTTGTGTGTGTGTTTGTGTGTGTGTGTTTGTGTGTGTGTGTTTGTGCGTGTGTGTTTGTGTTGTGTTTGTGTGTGTGTGTTTGTGTGTGTGTGTTTGTGTTGTGTTTGTGTGTGTGTGTTTGTGTGTGTGTTTGTGTTGTGTTTGTGTTTGTGTGTGTCTGTGTGTGTGTTTGTGTTGTGTTTGTGTGTCTGTGTGTGTGTTTGTGTGTGTGTGTTTGTGCGTGTGTTTGTGTTGTGTTTGTGTGTGTGTGTTTGTGTTGAGTTTGTGTGTGTGTTTGTGCGTGTGTGTTTGTGTGTGTGTGTTTGTGCGTGTGTGTTTGTGTGTGTGTGTTTGTGCGTGTGTGTTTGTGTGTGTGTGTTTGTGTTGTGTGTGTTTGTGTTGTGTGTTTGTGTGTGTGTGTTTGTGTGTGTGTGTTTGTGTTGTGTTTGTGTTTGTGTGTGTTTGTGTTGTGTTTGTGTGTGTGTGTTTGTGTGTGTGTGTTTGTGTTGTGTTTGTGTTGTGTGTGTGTTTGTGTTGCGTTTGTGTGTGTGTTTGTGTTGTGTTTGTGTTGTGTGTGTGTTTGTGTGTGTGTGTTTGTGTGTTTGTGTGTGTGTGTTTGTGTTGTGTTTGTGTGTGTTTGTGTTGTGTTTGTGTGTGTGTGTTTGTGTGTGTTTGTGTTGTGTTTGTGTTGTGTTTGTGTGTGTGTGTTTGTGCGTGCGGTATGTTTGCTGCTCCCATTGCGTTGCGATCGAAACGTCGTTTTTTTGTTGTTACTTTTGATTATTTTCTACGAACATATCTACGTGACGTTTACTTCAAGACCCAAAGAATATGAATCCCTGCAGTCACGAAAGCTTTAAGTCACGAATTGTGGTGTAGTCATGGACTATGTCGGACCCGCCGTTTGTGTGGCTGGCGTGTTTATTTGCCCATCGTTCCAGATTCGGTGTGCACCCGAATCTCTATGTTGACGCGTAAATAAATCGTTTAAATAGTTTAGCATCACATTTATTCGATTTCCCACGCCTTCCACGTCGGGGTAAAATGTTTTGAGTTCCAGCCGCTTCCGCCGAGCGGAGGAGACTTGCTTTAGTCAAATCTGCCGCGGGACACACACGTAGCGGACACGCACGTAGATGACACACACACACACGTAGAGGACACACACACGTAGAGGACACACACGTAGAGGACACACACGGAGATGACACACACGTAGAGGACACACACGTAGAGGACACACACGTAGAGGACACACACGTAGATGACACTCACGTAGATGACACACACCTAGAGGACACACACCTAGATAACACACGTAGAGGACATACACGTAGAGGACACACACGTAGAGGACACACACGTAGAGGACACACACAGATAGAGGACACTCACACGTAGAGTACACACACGTAGATGACACTCACGTAGATGACACACACGTAGAGGACACACACGTAGAGGACACACACGTAGAGGACACACAAGTAGAGGACACTCACGTAGAGGACACACACGTAGAGGACACACACGTAGAGGACACACACGTAGAGGACACACACGTAGAGGACACACACGTAGATGACACACACCTAGAGGACACACACCTAGATAACACACGTAGAGGACACTCACGTAGAGGACACACACGGAGATGACACACACGTAGAGGACACACACGTAGAGGACACACACGGAGATGACACACACGTAGAGGACACACACGTAGAGGACACACACGTAGAGGACACACACGTAGAGGACACACACGTAGATGACACACACGTAGAGGACACACACGTAGAGGACACACACGTAGAGGACACACACGTAGAGGACACACACGTAGAGGACACACACGTAGATGACACTCACGTAGATGACACACACGTAGAGGACACACACGTAGATGACACTCACGTAGATGACACACACATAGAGGACACACACACGTAGAGGACACTCACACCTAGAGGACACACACGTAGATGACATACACGTAGAGGACACACACACGTAGAGGACACACACGTAGAGGACACACACACGTAGAGGACACACACGTAGAGGACACACACACGTAGAGGACACACACACGTAGAGGACACACACGTAGAGGACACACACGTAGAGGACACACACGTAGAGGACACACACGTAGAGGACACACACGTAGAGGACACACACGTAGAGGACACTCACGTAGATGACACACACGTAGAGGACACACACGTAGAGGACACTCACACCTAGAGGACACACACGTAGATGACATACACGTAGAGGACACACACACGTAGAGGACACACACGTAGAGGACACACACACGTAGAGGACACACACACGTAGAGGACACACACGTAGAGGACACACACGTAGAGGACACACACCTAGAGGACACACACGTAGAGGACACACACGTAGAGGACACACACGTAGAGGACACACACGTAGAGGACACACACGTAGATGACACACACGTAGAGGACATACACGTAGAGGACATACACGTAGAGGACACTCACACCTAGAGGACACACACACAGGTAGAGGACACTCACGTAGAGGACACTCACACCTAGAGGACACACACGTAGAGGACACACGCGTAGAGGACACACACACAGGTAGAGGACACACACACGTAGAGGAACGCAGAGCTTGGGAAATCCTTGGTAGCGGCGGCTCCTCGGCACCGCGTGGCTGCTGCTGCCTTCACGCTCCTCGTCTGTGGCTCCTCCTCCTGGCGCCTCCACTGAGTCGTCCTCTCTCTCTCTGATTCGTCCTCTCTATCTCTCTCTGAGTCGTCCTCTCTCTCTCTGAGTCGTCCTCTCTCTCTCTGAGTCGTCCTCTCTCTCTCTCTCTCTCTGAGTCGCCCCCTCTCTCTCTGAGTCGTCCTCTCTCTCTCTCTGAGTCGTCCTCTCTCTCTCTGAGTCGTCCTCTCTCTCTCTCTGAGTCGTCCTCTCTCTCTCTGAGTTGTCCTCTCTCTCTCTCTAAGCCGTCCTCTCTCTCTCTGAGTCGTCCTCTCTCTGAGTCGTCCTCTCTCTCTCTGAGTCGTCCTCTCTCTCTGAGTCGTCCTCTCTCTCTGAGTCGTCCTCTTTCTCTCTGAGTCGTCCTCTCTCTGAGTCGTCCTCTCTCTCTCTCTCTCTGAGTCGTCCTCTCTCTCTCTGAGTCGTCCTCTCTCTCTCTGAGTCGTCCTCTCTCTCTGAGTCGTCCTCTCTTTCTCTCTGAGTCGTCCTCTCTCTCTCTGAGCCGTCCTCTCTCTCTCTCTGAGTCGTCCTCTCTCTCTGAGTCGTCCTCTCTCTCTGAGTCGTCCTCTTTCTCTCTGAGTCGTCCTCTCTCTGAGTCGTCCTCTCTCTCTCTCTCTGAGTCGTCCTCTCTCTCTCTGAGTCGTCCTCTCTCTCTCTGAGTCGTCCTCTCTCTCTCTCTGAGTCGTTCTCTCTCTGAGTCGTCCTATCTCTCTTTGAGTTTTCCCTCATCTGAGTCGTCCCTTCTCACTCTGAGTCGTCCCCTCTCTCATCTCTCCACGAGTGCGATGAGCGGCCACCGTTGTTGATGGGGCGGTGTTACAGGCTAAGCAGTCTTTTGTTATTGGGATGGTTGTTTGACCATACTTCACCACGCTGGTCAGTGCGGGTTGATGAAGGTGGTGGGACTGGCCAGGATCGGTTCTGATATCACTCGCCACTGATGTTAGCCGCGGCTGGGTTATCGAACCTAAAATGGCTCGACTTAGAGCTTTCGTGACTGCAGGAATTCATATTCTTGGTTCTTTCGGTAAAGTCACGTCCATTTGTTCAAAGCAAATAGCAAAAAAAATAACAAAAAAACCGACGACGTTTGGATCGCAACATAAGCGGTCGTCTTCTTGACCCCCCTTTTCCTGAAGACGACCGCTTGTGTTGCGATCGAAACGTCGTAGTAGTTTTTTTAAATGTTTGTTATTTTCTGTTAACCTATCTACGTGACTTTACAGAAAGACCCGAGAATATTACTATGGCCGGTCGGGGTTAGTGTCTGGATTGTGATCGCAGTTGGGGGTCGGTGTAACAGGTGGTGATGCAGGGCTATAGTCAGTCTGGCTTCTCGGCGGTTATGTTTTGAGTTGGGGTCTGTGTTCAGCTTCGTGGGCCAGGTGCTTAGGGTTTGATGATTTGAGTTGCGTCTGAGTTCAGGGTGTGTGTCCATTGGGTTAATACTCGGGTCTTGGCTAAGGGTTAGGGCCTTTGTTAGGGTTAACGCTAGAGATTGGTAAGACATGCTGCAAGTTGTATATGGAGTAGGGTTAAGGATATGAAATGCTTCAATTTGTGGTAAAGTCTGAGGTTATTGTGTGGTATCGAATTAGGGCTACACATATGATTTGAGTGATGGTCTGGAATTGGTTAGTGCTATGGTCTGGTATGAGGTAAGGGTTATTTATGCGCTAGGACCGTGATTATGTGTTGTTTAGGGGAAAAGAATAAACTCTAGGCTAAACCCTGGCTTACTCTAGCCTTGGGCTATGGTATGGAATATTATCTGGCTTACTCTAGAGAGGGCTATGGTATGGGATATTCTCTGGCTTACTCTAGGCTAGAGCTATGGTATGGAATATTCTCTGGCTTACTCTAGGCTAGAGCTATGGTATGGGATATTCTCTGGCTTACTCTAGGCTATGGCTATGGTATGGGATAGGCCACAGCTATGGTATGGGATAATCTCTGGCTTACTCTAGACTAGGGCTATGGTATAGGATATTATCTGGCTTACTCTCGAGAGGGCTATGGTATGGGATATTCTCTGGCTTACTCTAGACTAGTGCTATGGTATGGGATATTCTCTGGCTTACTCTAGACTAGCGCTATGGTATGGGATATTATCTGGCTTATTCGAGAGAGGGCTATGATATGAGATATTCTCTGGCTTACTCTAGACTAGCGCTAGGGTATGGGAAATTATCTGGCTTACTCTAGACTAGCGCTAGGGTATGGGATATTCTCTGGCTTACTCTAGAGAGGGCTATGGTATGGGATATTCTCTGGATAACTCTAGACTAGAGTTATGGTATGGGATATTCTTTGGCTTACTCTAGACTAGAGCTATGGTATGGGATATTCTCTGGCTTACTCTAGAGAGGGCTCTGGTATGGAATATTCTCTGGCTTTCTCTAGACTATGGCTATGGTATGGGATATTATCTGGCTTACTCTAGACTAGGGCTATGGTATGGAATATTATCGGGCTTATTCTAGACTAGAGCTATGGTATGGGATATACTCTGGCTTACTCTAGACTAGAGCTATGGTATGGGATATTCTCTGGCTTACTCTAGAGAGGGCTATGGTATGGGATATTTTCTGGCTTACTCTAGAGGGGGCTATGGTATGGGATATTCTCTGGCTTACTCGAGACTAGGGCTATGGTATGGAATATTATCTGGCTTACTCTAGACTAGCGCTCTGGTATGGGATATTCTCTGGTTTACTCTAGAGAGGGCTATGGTATGGGATATTATCTGGCTTAATCTAGACTAGGGCTATGGTATGGGATATTCTCTGGCTTTCTCCAGGATATCGCTATGGTATGGGATATTCTCTGGCTTACTCTAGGCCATGGTATGGGATATTCTCACGCTTACTCATGGCTCTGGTTATGGTATGGGATATTCTCTGGCTTATTCTATACTAGGACTATGTTATGGGATATTCTCTGGCGTACTCTAGACTATGGCTATGGTATGGGATATTCTCTGACTTACTCTAGAGAGGGCTATGGTATGGGATATTCTCTGGCTTACTCTAGACTATGGCTATGGTATGGGATATTATCTGGCTTACTCTAGACTAGGGCTATGGTATGGGATATTCTCTGGCTTACTCTAGACTAGGGCTATGTTATGGGATATTTTCTGGCTTACTCTAGAGAGGGCGATGGTATGGGATATTCTCTGGCTTACTCGAGACTAGGGCTATTGTATGGAATATTATCTGACTTACTCTAGGCTATGGCTATGGTATGGGATATTCTCTGGTTTACTCTAGAGAGGGATTTGGTATTGGATATTCTCTGGCTTGCTCTAGACTAGGGCTATGGTATGGGATATTCTCTGGCTTACTCTAGAGAGGGCTATGGTATGGAATATTCTCTGGCTTACTCTAGACTATGGCTATGGTATAAGATATTCTCTGGCTTACTCTAGACTATGGCTCTGGTATGGGATATTCTCTGGCTTGCTCTAGAGAGGGCTATGGTATGGGATATTCTCTGGCTTACTCTAGACTAGGGCTATGGTATGGGATATTCTCTGACTAACTCTAGAGAGGGCGATGGTATGGGATATTCTCTGGCTTGCTATAGACTAGGGCTCTGGTATGAGATAATCTCTGCCTTACTCTAGAGAGGACTATGGTATGGGATATTCTCTGGCTTACTCTAGACTAGGGCTATGGTATGGGATATTATCTGGCTTAATCTTGACTAGGGCTATGGAATGGGATATTCTCTGGCTTACTCTAGACTAAGGCTATGGTATGGGATATTCTCTGGCTTACTCTAGACTAAGGCTATGGTATGGGATATTCTCTGGCTTACTCTAGACTAGGGCTATGGTTTGGGATATTCTCTGGCATACTCAAGACTAGGGTTATGGTATGGGATATTCTCTGGCTTACTCTAGAGATTGCTATGGTATGGGATATTATCTGGCTTACTCTAGACTAGGGCTATGGTATGGGATATTCTCTGGCTTACTCTAGACTAGGGCTATGTTATGGGATATTATCTGGCTTACTCTAGAGAGGGCTGTGGTATGGGATATTCCCTGGCTTGCTCTAGACTAGGACAATGGTATGGGATATTATCTGGCTTGCTTTAGACTAGGGCTATGGTATGGGATATTCTCTGGCTTGCTCTAGACTAGGGCTATGGTATGGGATATTCTCTGGCTTACTCTAGACTAGGGATATGGTATGGGATATTCTCTGGCTTACTCTAGACAGGGCTATGGTATGGAATATTCTCTGGCTTACTCTAGACTAAGGCTATGGTATAAGATATTATCTGGCTTACTCTAGACTATGGCTCTGGTATGGGATATTCTCTGGCTTACTCTAGAGACGGCTATGGTATGGGATATTTTCTGGCTTACTCTAGACTATGGCTCTGGTATAGGATATTCTCTGGCTTACTCTAGAGAGGACTATGGTATGGGATATTCTCTGGCTTACTCTAGACTAGGGCTATGGTATGGGATATTCTCTGGCTTACTCTAGAGAGGGCTATGGTATGGGATATTCTCTGGCCTAATCTAGACTAGGGCTATGGTATGGGATATTCTCTGGCTTACTCTAGACTAGGGCAATGGTATGGAATATTCTCTGGCATAATCAAGACTAGGGTTATGGTATGGGATATTCTCTGGCTTACTCTAGAGAGGGCTATGGTATGGGATATTCTCTGGCTTACTCTAGACTAGGGCTATGGTATGGGATATTCTCTGGCTTACTCTAGACTAGGGCAATGGTATGGGATATTCTCTGGCATAATCAAGACTAGGGTTATGGTATGTGATATTCTCTGGCTTATTCTAAACTATGGCTATGGTATGGGATATTCTCTGGCTTACTCTAGGCTATGGCTATGGTATGGGATATTCTCTGGCTTACTCTAGAGAGGGCTACTGTATTGGGATATTCGCTGGTTTACTCTAGGCTATGGCTATGGTATGGGATATTCTCTGGCTTACTCTAGGCTAGGGCTATGGTATGGGATAATCTCTGGCTTACTCTAGACTAGAGCTACGGTATGGGATATCCTCTGGCTTACACTAGACTAGGGCTATGGTATAGAATATTATCTGGCTTACTCTAGGCAATGGCTATGGTATGGGATATTATCTGGCTTACTCTAGACTAGGGTTATGGTATGGGATATTCTCTGGCTTACTCTAAACTATGGCTATGGTATGGAATATTCTCTGGCTTACTCTAGGCTAGGGCTATGGTATGGGATATTCTCTGGCTTACTCTAGACTAGAGCTACGGTATGGGATATCCTCTGGCTTACACTAGACTAGGGCTATGGTATAGAATATTATCTGGCTTACTCTAGGCAATGGCTATGGTATGGGATATTATCTGGCTTACTCTAGACTAGGGCTACGGTATGGGATATTCTCTGGCTTACTCTATACTAGAGCTTCGGTATGGGATATTATCTGGCTTACTCTAGGCAATGGCTATGGTATGGGATATTCTCTAGCTTACTCTAGACTAGGGCTATGGTATTGGATATTATTTGGATTACACCAGACTAGGGCTATGGTATAGGATATACTCTGGCTTAATCTAGGCTATTGCTATGGTATGGGATATTCTCTGGCTTGCTCTAGACGAGAGCTATGGTATGGGATATTCTCTGGCTTACTTTATGCTATGGCGATGGTATGGGATATTCTCTGGCTTACTCTAGGCTAGAGCTATGTATTGAATATTATCAAGCTTACTCTAGAGAGGGCTATGGTATGGGATATTCTCTGGCTTACTCTAGAGAGGGCTATGGTATGAGATATTCTCTGGCTTATTCTAGACTTGGGTTACGGAATGGGATATTCTCTGGCTTACTCTAGACTATGGCTATGGTATGGGATATTCTTTGGCTTACTCTAGACTAGAGCTATGGTATAGGATATTCTCTGGCTTGCTCTAGACTACGGCTATGGTATGGGATATTCTCTGGCTTACTCTAGACTAGGGCTATGGTATAGGATATTCATTGTTTTACTCTCGGCAATGGCTATGGTATGGGATTTTCCCTGGCTTACTCTAGACTAGGTCTATGGAATGGGATATTCTTTGGATTACTCTAGACTAGGGCTATGGTATGGGATATTCCCTGGCTTACTCTAGGCTAGAGCTATGTATGGAATATTATCTAGGTTACTCTAGAGAGGGCAATGGTATGGGATATTCTCTGGCTTACTCTAGAGAGGACTATGGTATGAGATATTCTCTGGCTTATTCTAGACTTGGGCTATGTAATGGGATATTCTCTGGCTTACTCTAGACTATGGAAATGGTATTGGATATTATTTGGCTTACTCAAGACTAGAGCTATGGTATGGGATATTCTCTGGCTTACTCTCGGCAATGGCTATGGTATGGGATTTTCCCTGGCTTACTCTAGACTAGGGCTATGGTATGGGAAATTCTTTGGATTACTCTAGACTAGGGCTATGGTATGGGATATTCTCTGGCTTACTCTAGACTATGGCTATGGTATGGGATATTCTCTGGCTTACTCTAGACTAGGGCTATGGTATGGGATTTTCCCTGGCTTACTCTAGGCAATGGCTATGCTATGGGATTTTCCCTGGCTTACTCTAGACTAGGGTTATGGTATGGGATATTCTCTGGCTTACTCTAGACTAGAGCTTCGGTATGGGATATTCTCTGGCTTACTCTAGACAAGGGCTATGGTATAGGATATTCTCTGGCTTACTCTAGTCAATGGCTATGGTATGGGATATTCTCTGGTTTACTCTAGACTAGGGCTATGGTATGCGATATTATTTGGATTACCCCAGACTAGGGTTATGGTATGGGATATACTCTGGCTTACTCTAGGCTATTGCTATGGTATGGGATATTCTCTGGCTTGCTCGAAACTAGGGCTATGGTATGGGGTATTCGTTGGCTTACTCTAGGCTAGGGCTATTGTATTGGATATTCTCTGGCATATTCTAGACTATGGCTATTGTATGGGATATTTTCTGGCTTACTCTAGACTAGGGCTATGGTTTGGGATATTATATGGCTTACTCTAGACTAGGGCTATGGTATGGGATATTCTCTGGCTTACTCTCGAGAGGGCTATGGTATGGGATTTTCCCTGGCTTACTCTAGACTAGGTCTATGGAATGGGATATTCTTTGGATTACTCTAGACTAGGGCTATGGTATGGGATATTCCCTGGCTTACTCTAGGCTAGAGCTATGTATGGAATATTATCTAGGTTACTCTAGAGAGGGCAATGGTATGGGATATTCTCTGGCTTACTCTAGAGAGGACTATGGTATGAGATATTCTCTGGCTTATTCTAGACTTGGGCTATGTAATGGGATATTCTCTGGCTTACTCTAGACTATGGAAATGGTATTGGATATTATTTGGCTTACTCAAGACTAGAGCTATGGTATGGGATATTCTCTGGCTTACTCTCGGCAATGGCTATGGTATGGGATTTTCCCTGGCTTACTCTAGACTAGGGCTATGGTATGGGAAATTCTTTGGATTACTCTAGACTAGGGCTATGGTATGGGATATTCTCTGGCTTACTCTAGACTATGGCTATGGTATGGGATATTCTCTGGCTTACTCTAGACTAGGGCTATGGTATGGGATTTTCCCTGGCTTACTCTAGGCAATGGCTATGCTATGGGATTTTCCCTGGCTTACTCTAGACTAGGGTTATGGTATGGGATATTCTCTGGCTTACTCTAGACTAGAGCTTCGGTATGGGATATTCTCTGGCTTACTCTAGACAAGGGCTATGGTATAGGATATTCTCTGGCTTACTCTAGTCAATGGCTATGGTATGGGATATTCTCTGGTTTACTCTAGACTAGGGCTATGGTATGCGATATTATTTGGATTACCCCAGACTAGGGTTATGGTATGGGATATACTCTGGCTTACTCTAGGCTATTGCTATGGTATGGGATATTCTCTGGCTTGCTCGAAACTAGGGCTATGGTATGGGGTATTCGTTGGCTTACTCTAGGCTAGGGCTATTGTATTGGATATTCTCTGGCATATTCTAGACTATGGCTATTGTATGGGATATTTTCTGGCTTACTCTAGACTAGGGCTATGGTTTGGGATATTATATGGCTTACTCTAGACTAGGGCTATGGTATGGGATATTCTCTGGCTTACTCTCGAGAGGGCTATGGTATGGGATATTATCTGGCTTTCTCCAAGCTCTGGCTATGGTATGGGATATTCTCTGGCTTACTCTAGGCTATGGTATGGGATATTATCTGGCTTACT
Source organism: Petromyzon marinus (assembly GCF_048934315.1). Lineage (NCBI taxonomy): Eukaryota > Metazoa > Chordata > Hyperoartia > Petromyzontiformes > Petromyzontidae > Petromyzon > Petromyzon marinus. The sequence goes on along the minus strand of NC_133725.1, from coordinate 8,443,869 downwards.
CTAGTCTAGAGCTATGGTATGGGATATTCTCTGGCTTACTCTAGGGTATGGCTATGGTATGGGATATTCTCTGGCATACTCTAGACTATGGATATTGTATGGGATATTCTCTGGCTTGCTCTAGACTAGAGCTATCGTATGGGATATTATCTGGCTTACTCTAGACTAGGGCTATGGTATGGGATATTCTCTGGCATACTCTAGACTATGGATATTGTATGGGATATTTTCTGGCTTTCTCTAGACTATGGCTCTGGTATGGGATATTCTCTGGCTTACTCTAGAGAGGACTATGGTATGGGATATTCTCTGGCTTACTCTAGACTAGGGCTATGGTATGGGATATTCTCTGGCTTACTCTAGAGAGGGCTATGGTATGGGATATTCTCTGGCTTATTCTAGACTAGGGCTATGGTATGGGCTATTCTCTGGCTTACTCTAGACTAGGGCTATGGTATGGGATATTCTCTGGCTTACTCTAGACTAGGGCAATGGTATGGGATATTCTTTGGCATACTCAAGACTAGGGTTATGGTATGGGATATTCTCTGGCTTTTTCTAGACTAGGGCTATGGTATGGGATATTTTCTGGCTTACTCTAGACTAGGGCTATGGTATGGGATATTCTCTGGCTTACTCTAGAGAGGGCTACAGTATTGGAATATTCGCTGGCTTACTCTAGGCTATGGCTATTGTATGGGATATTCTCTGGCTTACTCTAGGCTATGGCTATGGTATGGGATATTCTCTGGCTTACTCTAGACTATGGCTATGGTATGGGATATTATCTGGCTTACTCTAGACTAGGGCTATGGTATGGGATATTCTCTGGCTTACTCTAGACTAGGGCTATGGTATGGGATATTCTCTGGCTTACTCTAGACTAGAGCTACGGTATGGGATATCCTCTGGCTTACACTAGAATAGGGCTATAGTATAGAATATTCTCTGGCTTACTCTAGGCAATGGCTATGGTATGGGATATTCTCTGGCTTACTCTAGACTATGGCAATGGTATGGGATATTCTTTGACTTACTCTAGACTAGAGCTATGGTATGGGATATTCTCTGGCTTGCTCTAGACTACGGCTATGGTATGGGATATTCCCTGGCTTACTCTAGACTAGGGCTATGGTATAGGATATTCAATGGTTTACTCTCGGCAATGGCTATGGTATGGGATTTTCCCTGGCTTACTCTAGACTAGGTCTATGGAATGGGATATTCTTTGGATTACTCTAGACTACGGCTATGGTATGGGATATTCTCTGGCTTACTCGAGGCTATTGCTATGGTATGCGATATTCTCTGGCTTACTCTAGACTAGGGCTATGGTATGGGATTTTCCCTGGCTTACTCTAGGCAATGGCTATGCTATGGGATTTTCCCTGGCTTACTCTAGACTAGGGTTATGGTATGGGATATTCTCTGGCTTACTCTAGACTAGAGCTTCGGTATGGGATATTCTCTGGCTTACTCTAGACAAGGGCTATGGTATAGGATATTCTCTGGCTTACTCTAGTCAATGGCTATGGTATGGGATATTCTCTGGTTTACTCTAGACTAGGGCTATGGTATGCGATATTATTTGGATTACCCCAGACTAGGGTTATGGTATGGGATATACTCTGGCTTACTCTAGGCTATTGCTATGGTATGGGATATTCTCTGGCTTGCTCGAAACTAGGGCTATGGTATGGGGTATTCGTTGGCTTACTCTAGGCTAGGGCTATTGTATTGGATATTCTCTGGCATATTCTAGACTATGGCTATTGTATTGGATATTTTCTGGCTTACTCTAGACTAGGGCTATGGTTTGGGATATTATATGGCTTACTCTAGACTAGGGCTATGGTATGGGATATTCTCTGGCTTACTCTCGAGAGGGCTATGGTATGGGATATTATCTGGCTTTCTCCAAGCTCTGGCTATGGTATGGGATATTCTCTGGCTTACTCTAGGCTATGGTATGGGATATTATCTGGCTTACTCTAGTCTAGAGCTATGGTATGGGATATTCTCTGGCTTACTCTAGGGTATGGCTATGGTATGGGATATTCTCTGGCATACTCTAGACTATGGATATTGTATGGGATATTCTCTGGCTTGTTCTAGACTAGAGCTATCGTATGGGATATTATCTGGCTTACTCTAGACTAGGGCTATGGTATGGGATATTCTCTGGCATACTCTAGACTATGGATATTGTATGGGATATTTTCTGGCTTTCTCTAGACTATGGCTCTGGTATGGGATATTCTCTGGCTTACTCTAGAGAGGACTATGGTATGGGATATTCTCTGGCTTACTCTAGACTAGGGCTATGGTATGGGATATTCTCTGGCTTACTCTAGAGAGGGCTATGGTATGGGATATTCTCTGGCTTATTCTAGACTAGGGCTATGGTATGGGCTATTCTCTGGCTTACTCTAGACTAGGGCTATGGTATGGGATATTCTCTGGCTTACTCTAGACTAGGGCAATGGTATGGGATATTCTTTGGCATACTCAAGACTAGGGTTATGGTATGGGATATTCTCTGGCTTTTTCTAGACTAGGGCTATGGTATGGGATATTTTCTGGCTTACTCTAGACTAGGGCTATGGTATGGGATATTCTCTGGCTTACTCTAGAGAGGGCTACAGTATTGGAATATTCGCTGGCTTACTCTAGGCTATGGCTATTGTATGGGATATTCTCTGGCTTACTCTAGGCTATGGCTATGGTATGGGATATTCTCTGGCTTACTCTAGACTATGGCTATGGTATGGGATATTATCTGGCTTACTCTAGACTAGGGCTATGGTATGGGATATTCTCTGGCTTACTCTAGACTAGGGCTATGGTATGGGATATTCTCTGGCTTACTCTAGACTAGAGCTACGGTATGGGATATCCTCTGGCTTACACTAGACTAGGGCTATAGTATAGAATATTCTCTGGCTTACTCTAGGCAATGGCTATGGTATGGGATATTCTCTGGCTTACTCTAGACTATGGCAATGGTATGGGATATTCTTTGACTTACTCTAGACTAGAGCTATGGTATGGGATATTCTCTGGCTTGCTCTAGACTACGGCTATGGTATGGGATATTCCCTGGCTTACTCTAGACTAGGGCTATGGTATAGGATATTCAATGGTTTACTCTCGGCAATGGCTATGGTATGGGATTTTCCCTGGCTTACTCTAGACTAGGTCTATGGAATGGGATATTCTTTGGATTACTCTAGACTACGGCTATGGTATGGGATATTCTCTGGCTTACTCGAGGCTATTGCTATGGTATGCGATATTCTCTGGCTTACTCTAGACAAGGGCTATGGTATGGAATATTCTCTGGCTTGCTTTAGACGAGAGCTATGGTATGGGATATTATCTGGCTTACTCTAGGCTAGAGCTATGTATGGAATATTATCTAGGTTACTCTAGAGAGGGCAATGGTATGGGATATTCTCTGGCTTACTCTAGAGAGGACTATGGTATGAGATATTCTCTGGCTTATTCTAGACTTGGGCTATGTAAAGGGATTTTCTCTGGCTTACTCTAGACTATGGAAATGGTATGGGATATTCTTTGGCTTACTCAAGACTAGAGCTATGGTATGGGATATTCTCTGGCTTGCTCTAGACTACGGCTATGGTATGGGATATTCTCTGGCTTACTCTCGGCAATGGCTATGGTATGGGATTTTCCCTGGCTTACTCTAGACTAGGGCTATGGTATGGGAAATTCTTTGGATTACTCTAGACTAGGGCTATGGTATGGGATATTCTCTGGCTCACTCTAGACTATGGCTATGGTATGGGCTATTATCTGGCTTACTCTAGACTAGGGCTATGGTATGGGATATTCTCTGGCTTACTCTAGACTAGGGCTATGGTATGGGATATTCTCTGGCTTACTCTAGACTAGAGCTACGGTATGGGATATTCTCTGGCTTACTCTAGACTAGGGCTATGGTATAGGATATTCTCTGGCTTACTCTAGGCAATGGCTATGCTATGGGATTTTGCCTGGCTTACTTTAGACTAGGGCTATGGTATGGGATATCATTTGGATTACCCAAGACTAGGGCTATGGTATGGGATATACTCTGGCTTACTCTAGACTAGGGCTATGGTATGGGATATTCTCTGGCATATTCTAGACTATGGCTATTGTATGGGATATTTTCTGGCTTACTCTAGACTAGGTTTATGGTTTGGGATATTATCTGGCTTACTCTAGACTAGGGCTATGGTATGGGATATTCTCTGGCTTACTCTCGAGAGGACTATGGTATGGGATATTATCTGGCTTTCTCCAAGCGCTGGCTATGGTATGGGATATTCTCTGGCTTACTCTAGGCTATGGTATGGGATATTATCTGGCTTACTCTAGTCTAGAGCTATGGTATGGGATATTCTCTGGCTTACTCTAGAGTATGGCTATGGTATGGGATATTCTCTGGCATACTCTAGACTATGGATATTGTATGGGATATTCTCTGGCTTGCTCTAGACGAGAGCTATGTATGGAATATTATCAAGCTTACTCTAGAGAGGACAATGGTATGGGATATTCTCTGGCTTAATCTCGAGAGGGCTATGGTATGGGGTATTTATGGCTTACTCTAGACAAGGGCTATGGTATGGAATATTCTCTGGCTTGCTCTAGACAAGAGCTATGGTATGGGATATTCTCCGGCTTACTCTAGGCTAGAGCAATGTATGGAATATTATCTAGCTTACTCTAGAGAAGGCTATGGTATGGAATATTCTCTGGCTTACTCTAGAGAGGACTATGGTATGAGATATTCTCTGGCTTATTCTAGACTTGGGCTATGTAATGGGATATTCTCTGGCTTACTCTAGACTATGGAAATGGTATGGGATATTCTTTGGCTTACTCAAGACTAGAGCTATGGTATGGGATATTCTCTGGCTTGCTCTAGACTACGGCTATGGTATGGGATATTCTCTGGCTTACTCTCGGCAATGGCTATGGTATGGAATTTTCCCTGGCTTACTCTACACAAGGGTATGGTATGGGATATTCTTTGGATTACTCTAGACTAGGGCTATGGTATGGGATATTCTCTAGCTTGTTCTAGACTATGGCTATGGTATGGGGTATTCTCTGGCTTACTCTAGACTAGGGCTATGGTATAGGATATTCTCTGTTTTGCTCTAGAGAGGGATATGGTCTGGGATATTCTCTGGCTTGCTCTAGACTGGAGCTATGGCATGGGATATTGTCTGGCTTACTCTAGACTAGGGCTATGGTATGGAATATTATCTGGCTTACTCTAGACTTGAGCTATGGTATGAGATATTCTCTGGCTTACTCCAGGCTATGGCTTTGGTATGGGATATTCTCTGGCTTACTCTAGGCTAGAGCTCTGTATGGAATATTCTCTGGCTTACTCTAAAGAGGGCTATGGTATGGGATATTCTCTGGCTTACTCTAGACTAGAGCTATTATATGAGATATTATCTGGCTTACTCTAGACTAGAGCTATGGTATGGGATATTATCTGGCTTACTCTAGACTCGAGCTATGGTATGGGATATTATCTGGCTTACTCTAGACTAGAGCTATGGTATGGGATATTCTCTGGCCTACTCTAGGCTATGTCTATGGTATGGGATATTCTCTGGCTTACTCTAGGCTATGGCTATGGTATGGGATATTCTCTGGCTTACTCTAGACTACGGCTATGGTATGGGATATTCTCTAGCTTACTCTAGGCTATGGCTATGGGATTTTATCTGCTTAATCTAGACTAGAGCTATGGTATAGGATATTCTCTGGCTTACTCTAGGCTATGGCTATGGTATGGGATATTCTCTGGCTTACTCTAGACTAGCGCTATGGTATGGGATATTCTATCGCTTACTCTCGAGAGGGCTATGGAATGGGATATTCTCTCGCTTGCTCTAGACTAGAGCAATGGCATGGGATTTTCTCTGGCTTACTCTTAAGAGGGCGATGGTATGGGATATTCTATGGCTTACTCTAGACTAGGGCTATGGTATGGTATTTTCTCCGGCTTGCTCTGGTATAGAGCTATGGTATGGGATCTTCTCTGGCTTACTCTAGGCTATGGCTATGGTATTGGATATTCTCTGGTTTACTCTAGAGAGGGCTATGGTATGGGATATTCTCTGGCTTACTCTAGACACGAGTTATGGTATGGGATATTCTCTGGCTTACTCTAGACCAGGGCTATGGTATGGGATATTCTCTGGCTTACTCTAGGCTAGGGCTAATGTATGGGATTTTTTCTGGTTTACTCTAGACTAGAACTATGGTATAGGATATTCTCTGGCTTACTCTCAGCTATGACTATGGTATGGGATATTCTATCGCTTTCTCTATAGCGGGCTATGGTATGGGATATTCTCTGGTTTACTCTAGAGAGGGCTACGGTATGGGATATTCTCTGGCTTACATTAGAGAGGGCTACGGTATGGGATATTCTCTGGTTTACTCTAGAGAGGGCTACGGTATGGGATATTCTCTAGCTTACTCTAGAGAGGGCTATGGTATGGGATATTCTCTGGCTTGCTCTAGACTAGGGATATGGTATGGGATATTCTCTGGTTTACTCTAGAGAGGGCTGTGGTATGGAATATTATCTGGCTTACTCTATACTAGGGCTATGGTTTGGGATATTATCTGGCTTACTCCAGGCTATGGCTATGGTGTGGGATATTCTCTGGCTTTCTCTAGACTCAGGCTATGGTATGGGATATTCTCTGGTTTACTCTAGAGAGGGCTACGGTGTGGGATTTTCTCTGGCTTACTCTAGAGAGGGCTACGGTATGGGATATTCTCTGGCTTACTCTAGGCTATGGCTATGGTATGGGATATTATCTGGCCTACTCGAGACTATGGCTATGGGATATTATCTGGCTTACTCTAGACTAGAGCTATGGTATGGGATATTCTCTGGTTTACTCTAGAGAGGGCTATCGTATGGGATATTCTCTGGCTTACTCTAGACACGAGTTATGGTGTGGGATATTCTCTGGCTTACTCTAGACCAGGGCTATGGTATGGGATATTCTCTGGCATGCTCTAGACTAGGGCTATGGTATAGGATATTCTCTGGCTTACTATAGAGAGGGCTATGGTATGGGATATTCTCTGGCTTACTCTCGACTACGGCTATGGTATGGAATATTATCTGGCTTACTCTAGACTAGAGCTATGGTATGGGATATTCTCTGGCTTACTCTAGACTAGGGCTATGGTTTGGGATATTATCTGGCTTACTCCAGGCTATGGCTATGGTGTGGGATATTCTCTGGCTTACTCTAGACTAGAGCTATGGTATGGGATATTCTCTGGCTTACTCTAGAGAGGGCTATGGTATGGGATATAACCTGGCTTACTCTAGACTAGGGCTATGGTATGGGATATTCTCTGGTTTACTCTAGACTAGAGCTATATTATTTGATATTCTCTGGTTTACTCTAGACTAGGGCTATATTATTTGATATTCTCTGGTTTACTCTAGACTAGAGAGGGCTATTTTATTTGATATTCTCTGGTTTACTCTAGTCTAGAGAGGGCTATATTATTTGATATTCTCTGGCTTGCTCTAGACTAAGGCTATGGTATGGGATATTCTCTGGCTTTCTATAGACTAGGGCTATGGTATGGGATATTCTCTGGCTTACTCTAGACTATGTCTATGGTATGGGATATTCTCTGCTTTACTCTAGAGAGGGCTATGGTAAGTGATATTATCTGGCTTACTCTAGAGAGGGCCATGGTAAGGGATATTCTCTGGCTTACTCTAGACTATGGCTATGGTATGGGATATTCTCTGGTTTACTCTAGAGAGGGCTATGGTAAGGGATATTCTCTGGCTTGCTCTAGACTAGGGCTATGGTAAGGGATATTCTCTGGCTTACTCTAGAGAGGGCTATGGTATGGGATATTCTCTGGCTTACTCTAGACTAGGGCTATGGTATGGGATATTATCTGGTTTACTCTAGACTAGAGCTATATTATTTGATATTCTCTGGTTTACTCTAGACTAGAGAGGGCTATATTATTTGATATTCTCTGGTTTACTCTAGACTAGAGCTATATTTTTTGATATTCTCGGGTTTACTCTAGACTTGGGCTATATTATTTGATATTCTCTGGTTTACTCTAGACTAGGGCTATCTTATTTGATATTCTCCGGTTTACTCTAGACTAGAGAGGGCTATTTTATTTGATATTCTCTTGTTTACTCTAGACTAGAGCTATATTATTTGATATTCTCTGACTCTAGACTATGGCTATATTATTTGATATTCTCTGGCTTACTCTAGACTATGGCTATATTATTTGATATTCTCTGGCTTACTCTAGACTAGGGCTATATTATTTGATATTCTCTGGTTTACTCTAGACTAGAGAGGGCTATATTATTTGATATTCTCTGGTTTACTCTAGACTAGAGCTATATTATTTGATATTCTCTGGTTTACTCTAGACTAGAGCTATATTATTTGATATTCTCTGGTTTACTCTAGACTAGAGCTATATTATTTGATATTCTATGATTTACTCTAGACTAGAGAGGGCTATATTATTTGATATTCTCTCGTTTACTCTAGACTAGAGAGGGCTATATTATTTGATATTCTCTGGCTTACTCTAGACTAGGGCTATATTATTTGATATTCTATGATTTACTCTAGACTACAGAGGGCTATATTATTTGATATTCTCTGGTTTACTCTAGACTAGGGCTATATTATTTGATATTCTCTGGTTTACTCTAGACTAGGGCTGTATTATTTGATATTCTCTGGTTTACTCTAGACTAGAGAGAGTCATATTATTTGATATTCTCTGGTTTCCTCTAGACTAGGGCTATATTATTTGATATTCTCTGGCTTACTCTAGACTAGAGAGAGTTATATTATTTGATATTCTCTGGTTTACTCTAGACTAGAGAGGGCTATATTATTTGATATTCTCTGGTTTACTCTAGACTAGGGCTATATTATTTGATATTCTCTGGCTTACTCTAGACTAGGGCTATATTATTTGATATTCTATGATTTACTCAAGACTAGAGAAGGCTATATTATTTGATATTCTCTGGCTTACTCTAGACTAGAGAGGGCTATATTATTTGATATTCTCTGGTTTACTCTAGACTAAGGCTATATTATTTGAAATTCTGTTTTACTCTAGACTAGAGCTATATTATTTGATATTCTCTGGTTTACTCTAGACTAGAGAGGGCTATATTATTTGATATTCTCTGTCTTACTCTAGACTAGGGCTATGGTATGTTATTTTATCTGGTTTACTCTAGACTAGAGAGGGCTATATTATTTGATATTCTCTGGTTTACTCTAGACTAGGACCGAGCCACCGCGCTCCGTTGGCCTCCGAGCTGCCCGCTCCTGATTGTCCAAACGCAATTCTTGATGTTTGCTTGAAAGGCCGAGGCTTGTGTCTGGACATCGGCAGCTGGTGGCTCCATCATCATCATCAGCAGCGGCAGCGGCAGCATCAACGCGTGGGGGAAGCGAACAGAGTGTGCACGTGGTGGGAGTGGTGGCGCGGCGGTGAGCACGCTTCGTCGCGAACCCAGCAACCCCAGCTCGAATCCCGGGGACGGCATATCTTAGCCTGCTCCGGGCTTCGTCTAGGTCGACTTGACCTTAAATGAGTCCAAGGGTATTGTCGTCCCGAAGCAAGGTTTCCGCGCGAACCGGGTTTCCCGCATCCCTGAGACTCATCGGCAGAGCCATGAGCCTGTGAAAGCAAAGCTGCTGCAATGGCAGCTTGTTGTTGTTGACGAGTGCTGGCCATTGACACCGATGACACCCGCGAGCCGTCACTACACCACGGGCGAGGGGCGTGGTGCGTGAGAGATGTTATAATGGATGCGGAAAGGAGGAGAGGAGCGAGAATGAGATTCCAGGACGGTTGTTCCTGAGAGGGGGAAACTCTGAGGAGGAGGAGGAGGCCCACGGCTCGAGATGAGCAGCAGCAGCAGCAGCAGGGAGAGAGGCGGTGCAGGAAGGGGAGGGATGGCCGGGTTCAACATGCCGGGGATGACGAGAGGGTGGTGGTGATTATGATGGGAGGGTGGTGGTGGTGATAATGATGAGAGGGTGATGATGATGATGATGGGAGGGTGGTGGTGGTGGTGATAATGATGAGAGGGTGATGATGATGAGAGGGTGGTGGTGGTGGTGGTGGTGGGGATGATGAGAGGGTGGAGGTGGTGATGATGGGAGGGTGGTGGTGGTGGTGGTGATAATGATGATGAGAGGGTAGTGATGATGATGATGAGAGGGTGGTGATGATGATGATGAGAGGGTGGTGGTGGTGATGATGATGATGATGAAGAGAGGGTGGTGGTGGTGATGATGGGAGGGTGGTGGTGGTGGTGGTGATGATGGGAGGGTGGTGGTGGTGGTGGTGATAATGATGAGAGGGTGGTGGTGGTGATGATGATAATGATGAGAGGGTGGTGGTAGTGATGATGGGAGGGTGAGGGTGGTGGTGGTGGTGGTGGTGATGGTGGTGGTGGTGGTGAGAGGGTGGTGATGATGATGATTATGAGAGGGTGGTGGTGGTGATGATGGGAGGGTGGTGGTGGTGGTGGTGGTGGGGGTGGTGATGATGGGAGGGTGGTGATGATGATGATGAGAGGGTGGTGGTGATGATAAGAGGGTGGTGGAGGTGGTGGTGATGATGAGAGGGTGGTGGTGGTGATGATAAGAGGGTGGTGGTGATGATGATGGGAGGGTGGTGGTGGTGGTGATGATGATGATGAAGGGTGGTGGTGGTGATGATGAGAGGGTGGTGATGATGATGAGAGGGTGGTGGTGATGATGATGATGAGAGGGTGGTGGTGGTGATGATGAAGGGTGGTGGTGGTGATAATGAGAGGGTGGTGGTGATGATGATGATGATGATGATAAGGTGGTGGTGGTGGTGGTGGTCGTGATGATGAGAGGGTGGTGGTGGTGATGACGGGAGGGTGGTGGTGGTGGTGGTGATGAGAGGGTGGTGGTGGCGGCGATGACGGGAGGGTGGTGGTGGTGGTGATGAGAGGGTGGTGGTGGTGGGGATGATGATGAGAGGGTGGTGGTGATGATAATGATGATGATGAGAGGGTGGTGGTGGTGGTGGTGATGATGATGATGGGAGGGTGGTGGTGGTGGTGGTGATGATGAGAGGGTGGTGGTGATGATGATGATGGGAGGGTGGTGGTGGTGGTGATGATGAGAGGGTGGTGGTGATGATGATGGGAGGGTGGTGGTGGTGATGATGATGAGAGGGTGATGGTGGTGGTGGTAGTGATGAGAGGGTGGTGGTGGTGGTGATGAGAGGGTTGTGATGATGATGATGAGAGGGTTGTGATGATGATGAGAGGGTGGTGGTGGTGATGATGATGAGAGGGTTGTGATGATGATGATGATGAGAGGGTAGAGAGAAGAGAGAATGGAGAAGGAGCGAGCAGCAGTAACCTGCACCTTCGATTATCACGTTTGGCTACGTACGGTGCCAAAGAAGTTCTACACACGGAGGAACAGCGTTTGTTCTCACAGTGGGCGTGGTTGGGGGAGAGTGGTTCAGAGTGGGGGCACGCACAGAAGTCACGTGATGTGAGAGACTCCCCATTCGATATGGATAATGGTCGTTTTTTTTTACCCATACTTCACCGCGCTGGTTAGTGAGCGTCGGCTGAAGGCGGGGGACATAGAAGTCCCGTACAACGCAGACGGTGGATTTCTCTGCACTGCCCTGTGGTGCCCACCGTGCAGGCCACACGAGAACTTGTAGCTGCCCCAGTTGCCTCTTCGTGCATGATGGGTAACGAGCGCAGCACGTGGTGGTACCCGCACTGAGCGACGTTCGTGTTAGAACCTTGGGGGAGGGAGGGGGGTGGTGGTGGAGACGAGGGCGATGGGAGAAGGGAATTCTAAAGTGGAGCGGCGCTAGGGAAGAAGGCGGAGAGAGCAGTGGGGGCGACCTGCAGTGTGGTGAGTGGGTGGGTGAGTCAGGTGAGTGGGTGGGTGAGTGGGTGGGTGAGTGAGTCAGGTGAGTCAGGTGAGTGGGTGGGTGAGTCAGGTGAGTGGGTGGGTGAGTCAGGTGAGTGAGTGGGTGGGTCAGGTGAGTGGGTGGGTGAGTCAGGTGAGTCAGGTGAGTGAGTCAGGTGAGTCAGGTGAGTGGGTGGGTGAGTCAGGTGAGTGGGTGGGTGAGTCAGGTGAATGAGTGGGTGAGTCAGGTGAGTCAGGTGAGTGAGTCAGGTGAGTCAGGTGAGTGGGTGAGTCAGGTGAATGAGTGGGTGAGTCAGGTGAGTCAGGTGAGTGGGTGGGTGAGTCAGGTGAGTGGGTGAGTGAGTTGTGACCTGCAGTGTGGTGAGTCAGGTGAGTCAGGTGAGTGGGTGAGTGAGTTGTGACCTGCAGTGTGGTGAGTCAGGTGAGTCAGGTGAGTGGGTGGGTGAGTCAGGTGAGTCAGGTGAGTGGGTGAGTCAGGTGAGTAGGTGAGTGAGTTGTGACCTGCAGTGCGGTGAGTCAGGTGAGTGGGTGGGTGAGTCAGGTGAGTGGGTGAGTGAGTCAGGTGAGTGAGTGGGTGAGTCAGGTGAGTGGGTGGGTGAGTCAGGTGAGTCAGGTGAGTGGGTGGGTGAGTCAGGTGAGTGGGTGGGTGAGTCAGGTGAGTGGGTGGGTGAGTTGTGACCTACAGTGTGGTGAGTGGGTGAGTCAGGTGAGTGGGTGGGTGAGTCAGGTGAGTGGGTGGGTGAGTCAGGTGAGTGGGTGGGTGAGTCAGGTGAGTGGGTGGGTGGGTGAGTCAGGTGAGTGGGTGAGTGGGTGAGTGAGTTGTGACCTGCAGTGTGGTGAGTCAGGTGAGTGGGTGAGTGGGTGGGTGAGTCAGGTGAGTGGGTGGGTGAGTCAGGTGCGTGGGTGGGTGAGTCAGGTGAGTGGGTGGGTGAGTCAGGTGAGTGGGTGAGTGAGTTGTGACCTGCAGTGTGGTGAGTCAGGTGAGTGAGTCAGGTGAGTGAGTCAGGTGAGTGGGTGAGTGAGTCAGGTGAGTGAGTGGGTGAGTCAGGTGAGTCAGGTGAGTGGGTGAGTGAGTCAGGTGAGTGAGTGGGTGAGTCAGGTGAGTCAGGTGAGTGGGTGGGTGAGTCAGGTGAGTGGGTGGGTGAGTCAGGTGAGTCAGGTGAGTGAGTTGTGACCTGCAGTGCGGTGAGTCAGGTGAGTGAGTCAGGTGAGTGAGTCAGGTGAGTCAGGTGAGTGAGTTGTTGTGTGATGGTGGAGTCCTCACCAGGGCTGCAGGGATGGACGAGCGGCCTCACCGCCGTAGTAGCGACTCGTGAGTGATCAGGAGGCGACTGACCGACGGTCTATGCGCGACTGGAGCCAATCAGCAGGTGCTGGATCATCGATCTGTTGTGTTAAGTATGTCACGATGTGTGTGTGTGTTTTATATATCGATATGAATGTTGTGGGGGGCGGTGGTGTAGCGGTTAGCGCGCTGCGTCACAAACCCGGCGACCCGAGTTCGATTCCCAATCACGGCTAACACCAGGTCACGATTATCTGAACCGGTCCTGGGCATCCCCTAGATCGACTCGGCCGCAAATGAGTACCTGGTGCACTAGAGAGCCGGGCGTGGTGATGACAAACCATGCCCTCGTGTGCCGTGGCGGCCTTCATTGGTGCTCGCTAAATCGCTCTTGCCCCAACAGTTCCGTGAAGGCTACAACGGGGGACCTTTGTGCGTCTTTGCGTGTCGATCGTGTGGCGCTCATTGTGGCCGCTGGATTTTGGCGTGGCCATGTCGACACCGGCGCACATGACGTCCGTCTTCACCCGTGAGTCGGCGACGTTCACGCAGAGCAGCGTCGTTTCCTCGTGCGTTGTTAGGGCCGAGCCGACCTAGAGCAACATCGCGGTCAACTCGCCGCACAGAACCATTTTTTGTATTTTGGTTTTGAATGTTTAAAATCTCGCTCCGCCGATGTTTGCCGCGTTGCCGGAATCGAACTCGGGAGGGGTCGGGTTTCGGAGCGCGGCCTTGAACCGCACCACGCTCCGGCTCCAGGTGAGCGTGAAGGCATCGTCACGGAGACGGAGCTCACAGTCCCGACAACACCACCATCCACACCCATCACCCACACCACCCAACACCACCCACCACCACCCACCACCCACACAACACCACCAACACCACCACCACCCAACACCACCACCACCACCAACACCCACCACCCACACAACTTCCACCCACCACCCAACACCACCACCACCACCCAACACCACCACCACCAACACCACCACCACCAACACCCACCCACCAACACCCACCACCCATCACCCAACACCACCACCACCCACCACCAACACCCACCCACCACCACCCACCACCACCTACCACCCACACCACCCACCACCCAAAACCACCCACCACCACCATCCACCACTACCCAACACCACCCACCACCCAACACCACCACCACCCACCACCCAACACCACCACCCACCACCAACACCCACCACCACTACCAACACCCACCCAACACCACCCACCACCACCACCCACCCACCACCACCCACCACCACCTCTAACGCAAATTCATAATCATCCGCCGCTCCACTGCTGGATGAAGGCGGCCTCTCCGTTGTCACGAGCGCGTGAAGGCAGACGGGGAGGTGTCGCGGTGGGGGGGGGGAGGGGGCGGGGGGGTTCATGCACCACGGAGGTGTTTACCAGGGTCGGGCCGCCCGTGCCGAACCGTGAACAATTCTGCAACGAGGCGAGGAGAGGGGCCCGGTGTCGTGGTAGAGTTTTATTGTTTTTTTTGTTTGGCTTCGGCAAATGCTGCTGTGATTATTTCCCCCCCCCCCCCCCCGCCAAAATAAAAAAAAAGACTACAGAGGGTTGACGGATGAAGAGGCACGAGGCGATGTTTTATTACATTCGTGCTATCCAAGTGTTTATTTATATTCCCGAATAAAACGAAATAACGCCGTCAAATGAACACAGTTGCAGATATTAATATTTTAGAATGTACACATATATAGTTGTGTGTGTGTGTAACAAACACAATGTCATCGTCATCATCATCAGCATCGTTGTGGATAATGTAACATCATAAATCTGCAGAGAGCGTGCACCCCAGAGTATAAAGTCGATATTTTTACGCATCCCATCAGCGCCCGAGCACGGCCTTCTTTGAGTGCATCAGCAGCATGGGTTCAGATGAACCAATGAGACCTACCATGTCTCTTCATATCGATAAGCTGTGGTGTATATATATGTGTGTTAGTGTTTGTTAGATTTCAGTATTTGTTCGCTCGCAATAAATGTGGTCTGACTTGGTTAAAAAAATAAATTAAAACAAATTAAGGTTTGTATTTGCACGAATAAAGCGTGTGCTACAAATGTACACATTGTATTACCCTTATACATGTTGTATATGTGAAGGGTGCCGCGCTATACACCCGGCCACCTGAGGCCCGTTCACGGCTGTCATCAGTGGCGAGCGATATCCGAACCGGTTTACCCCCCTCTCCCGCACCACCAACTCAATCATCAACCCACAATGACCAGCGCGGTGAAGTATGGTCAAAAATAACCATCCGCACCATTGCGCGCACGGCTTGGATTGTGTGTGTAGGTGATGGGGGGAGCGGTGGTGCAGCGGTTAGCGCTACGGCCAACACCAGTGACGATTATCTGAACCGATCTTGGGCTTTTTTTGGGTAGACTCAGCCTCAAATCAGTATCTGGTGCGGGGTGTAGTAAAACATCGCCACTGGGGAGACAAAGGCGGCCGGGCGTGGTGCAGGCCACCCACCCCCTCGTGTGCCGTGTCGGCCTTCACAGGTGCTGCTCGCTAACAGCACTTGCCCCAACAGGCTGTTACAGGCTACACGGGGGATCTTTGTCTTTGTGAGTAGATGAATGGGGGGGTGTGGTAGGTGAGTGGTTTACGGGATGTGTAGAGATCCCAATGATCGTATCGTCAGGACGGTGGAGCATCCTGGATTCTTCCACTGTGATTGTGTCGACTAACAACGCTCTGACATCGAGAGAGAACGAGTGATCACTCAAAACTGAGGCTTCACTCTTCCCAGAATGTGGCAACCCTAATATATACATGGTCTATATACGGCACATCTGTGTATTGTTTAGACTATACGGAATATATGTTAACGTGCATGTCTATGATTTTGTATAAACTATATATCTATCGGGTTGTCTGTATCGCTACTATATTCGTATCGATCACGTTGTGGCTCTATATATATGCGAGCATATATATAGAATGGTGCAGTTTATATACTACATAATAAACATCGATGCTTTACATAAGTGTGTACATACAAAGACAAAGATCCCCCTATAGCCTGAACAGACTGTAGGGGCAAGTGCTGTTAGCGAGTAGCACCTGTGAAGGTCGGAACGGCACACGAAGGGGTGGGTGGCCAGCACCACGCCCGACCGCCTTTGTCTCCCCAGTGGCAATGTTTACACACCGCACCAGGTATTCATTTGAGGCTGAGTCGACCTAGGGGAGGCCCAGGACCGGTTCAAATAATCGTCACTGGTGTTGGCCGTGAGCGGGAATCGAATCGGGTCGCCAGGTTCATAGCGCAGTGCGCTAACCGCTACACTACCGCTCCCCACATATACACACAGACACACACAGACACATATACACAAGTACACATACACACACACATACACACATACACAAGTACACATATATACACACAGACACACAGATACACACAGACACATATACACAAGTACACATATACACACACACGCATACACACAAACAGATACACATACACACACACAGACACATATACACAAGTACACGTACACACACAAACACACACAGACACATACACACAGACACATATACACAAGTACACATATATACACAGACACACACACGCATAAACACAGACACACACATACACACAGACATATACACAAGTACACATATACACAGAGACACACACGCATAAACACAGACACACAGATACACACATACACAAGTACACATATATACAGACACACATGCATACATATATACACACGCATACATTTACACAGGTACATATATACACACACACGCATACATATGCACAGGACCACATAAACACACATACAGACACACACGCATATACATATACACAGGTACACACATATATACGCACAAAGTGCACACACACATATATACACAGTGTATGAATGAGTTTTCAATTTAAATGTATTTCGGATATTCGGAAAACTACATATTATTTATATTCCGGATTGTATAATTAGTGAATATTTTTAATAACTTTAACCGTTTCACTATTCAAATGTAGGCTAATTAAAGTCTGTTTGAATATGTTTTTTGGGGTAATGAGTACATTATTTTTTAAAATCGAATCAACTTCAAACATTTTAACAAAAACGATCATGCGAAACATTGTAATTCATTATAATTAAGTCATTTAAATATTTTTTTTTTAAAAACCATAGCGACCATTTAAATTACTATATTAATCTATTTTTAAAACGTTAAAACAATTTATTACACGCAACAAAGACAAAGATCCCCCGTATAGCCTTCAACAGGCTGTTGGGGCAAGTGCTGTTGGCGTGAAGCACCTGTGACGGCCGGCACAGCACACCAGGGGGTGGGTGGGTGGCCAGCACCACGCCCGGCCGCCTTTGTCTCCCCGAAGATGACAGTTTTTTTTTTTTACACTGCCCCAGGCATTCATTTAAAGGCTGCGTCAACCTAGGGGAAGTCCAGGACCGGTTCAATTATTCGCCGCTGATATTGGTCGCGAGCAACACCCGGCAGAGGAATCCACGGCGCCCACACCAAGCCACGTGACGCGTCGAAGGCTCGCTATTGGCAGGAGAGGCCACGGGACAAGACCCGGGTGCCATGGGTCGACGGATTGAGACGAATGCGCCACCTTGGTTTCGTTTTATCTGCCATAGCGCTCCGCTCGTTGTTGTGAGCGTCGCTCCAACGTTATTCGCTGAACGGCCCAGCCAGCATCCTTCACGAGCCTGCCCCACAGAGGCCAATGTGGACACTGCCGGTTACCGATTCTGGAACACCGCAATCGTCTCGTCACGTCTTCCCGCACCACATCACCTCGTCTCTTCTCGAGCCATGTGCCCGTGCCCGTTGAGCCCAACCAAACGGAAGCTGCGTGGGCAAGCGGCCCCCGGCTGATGGGAACTGCGTCCGGACCTGTCAAGGGGTCCGGCGAGCTCCACCGCACAATCGCAGCCCGGCAAGAGCGAGTGGTGCCCGGCCGACGTCACACGACGAACGCGTCGACGCGCGAGCACGTGACAACGTGACGACGCCCGCGTCCTTGCAGAGCGCCCGCTGACGTCACGCGCAACGAACGCGTCATCAGCGTCCCACCCGTGTGGCCCTGCTTGGCCCCGACCCAGATGTCGCATCGTCATCATCATCATCGTCATCGATTCAGTCGCCGCCATTGCCACCAACGCTATCGTCATCCTTGATGCCAGCGTATAACGATTTGAATTTCCGGAAAATATCGCCAATTTAAAAAAAAAAACACCCGTGCCATTGAGGCCCCGTGCTGGTTCGGCTCGGATGTGCCAGTGGAAAAAAAAAAAGAAGGGTGGGGTGGGGGAATTGGTGACGAGCTGCAGGGTTCAGGCAACAGAATCGTAAACTCCTTCTCAGGGTGAGCAGCAGTTACTAGATCATCAGCATGCATATCACGATCACCCAAACACGGGATTCATTCCGTGACCGCTGCCCCCGGGGGCCTCGAGGTGATGAAGCTGTCACTGCATCCGTTGCACGTGGAGATTCCTCTGGCACAGCCGCGCAAGGCGACGTGGTAGGTAACAAGGTCACGCACGAGGCCGGAGGACATCCCAGGTGGAACGTGGGATGGCTCCCGGGGCCACGCAGCATCCTGAATCTCGTGAATGGTCGCGGGTACAAGGGTAAGGGGACCTGGATAAGGCGCTGCCCATAAATGACGTCAGTATATAGTACCGTATATATTACAGTACACCGTGCGGTATATAATACAGTATATAACTACAGTACATGGTACAGTATATAGTGCAGTATATGGTACAGTATACATATGTAGTACAGTATATAACACCGGTCTATAGTGCAGTATATAGTACAGTGCACAGAACAGTATATAACTACAGTACACGGTACAGTATATAGTGCAGTATATAGTACAGTGCACAGTGCAGTATATAACTACAGTACATAATGTAGTACAGTGTACAATACAGTATATAGTACAGTGTATAATACAGTCTACAGCTACAGTCTACATCGTGATACAGTCCACGTGTCACTACAGTCTACAGCTACAGTCTATAGCTACAGTCTATAGCTACAGTCTATAGCTACAGTCTACAGCTACAGTCCACGTGTCACTACAGTCTACAGCTACAGTCTATAGCTACAGTCTATAGCTACAGTCTACAGCTACAGTCCACGTGTCACTACAGTCTACAGCTACAGTCTATAGCTACAGTCTATAGCTACAGTCTACAGCTACAGTCCGCGTGTCACTACAGTCTACAGCTACAGTCTATTGCTACAGTCTATAGCTACAGTCTATAGCTACAGTCCACGTGTCACTACAGTCTACAGCTACAGTCTATAGCTACAGTCTATAGCTACAGTCTATAGCTACAGTCTATAGCTACAGTCCACGTGTCACTACAGTCTACAGCTACAGTCTATAGCTACAGTCTACAGCTACAGTCTACAGCTACAGTCTATAGCTACAGTCTATAGCTACAGTCTACAGCTACAGTCTATAGCAACAGTCTACAGCTACAGTCTATAGCTACAGTCTATAGCTACAGTCTATAGCTACAGTCCACGTGTCACTACAGTCTACAGCTACAGTCTATAGCTACAGTCTACAGCTACAGTCTATAGCTACAGTCTATAGCTACAGTCTATAGCTACAGTCTACAGCTACAGTCTATAGCTACAGTCTACAGCTACAGTCTACAGCTACAGTCTATAGCTACAGTCTATAGCTACAGTCTATAGGTACAGTCTACAGCTACAGTCTACAGCTACAGTCTACAGCTACAGTCTATAGCTACAGTCTACAGCTACAGTCTATAGCTACAGTCTATAGCTACAGTCTATAGCTACAGTCTATAGCTACAGTCTACAGCTACAGTCTATAGCTACAGTCTACAGCTACAGTCTATAGCTACAGTCTACAGCTACAGTCTATAGCTACAGTCTATAGCTACAGTCTATAGCTATAGTCTATAGCTACAGTCTATAGCTACAGTCTACAGCTACAGTCTACAGCTACAGTCCACGTGTCACTACAGTCTATAGCTACAGTCTATAGCTACAGTCTACAGCTACAGTCTATAGCTACAGTCTATAACTACAGTCTATAGCTACAGTCTACAGCTACAGTCTACAGCTACAGTCTATAGCTACAGTCTATAGCTACAGTCTATAGCTACAGTCTACAGCTACAGTCTATAGCTACACTCTATAGCTACAGTCTACAGCTACAGTCTACAGCTACAGTCCACGTGTCACTACAGTCTACAGCTACAGTCTATAGCTACAGTCTATAGCTACAGTCTACAGCTACAGTCTATAGCTACACTCTATAGCTACAGTCTACAGCTACAGTCTACAACTACAGTCCACGTGTCACTACAGTCTACAGCTACAGTCTATAGCTACAGTCTATAGCTACAGTCTACAGCTACAGTCTACAGCTACAGTCTATAGCTACAGTCTACATCGCCCTGCTGTGGTGACGCTGTAATTCCATTCACGCTCCGCACTCTCCCCTCGCTCCACTCCCCATCAACCCTCGTCCCAGGATCCTCTTAAATCTCCCTCCCCTCTTCCATAAAGTCTCCCACGTCTCTCTCCCCTTCCATCACATCTCTCTGAAGTCTCCCACGTCTCTCTCCCCTTCCATCACATCTCTCTGAAGTCTCCCACGTCTCTCTCCCCTTCTATCAAATCTCTCTAAAGTCTCCCACGTCTCTCTCCCCTTCCATCACATCTCTCTGAAGTCTCCCACGTCTCTCTCCCCTTCTATCAAATCTCTCTAAAGTCTCCCACGTCTCTCTCATTGCCTCTCTCCACTCTCTATCTCTCTCTCCCCTTCCATCACATCTCTCTAAAGCCTCCCATCTCTATCTCTCTCCCCTTTCATCATATCTCTCTGAAGTCTCCCACCTCTATCTCTCTCATTGCCTCTCTCCACTCTCCATCTCTCTCCCTTCTTCCATCACATCTCTCTGAAGTCTCCCATCTCTCTCCCCTTCCATCAAATCTCTCTGAATTCTCCCACCTCTCTCTCTCTCTCATTGCCTCTCCTCCACTCTACATCTCTCTCTCCCTTCTTCCATCACATCTCTCTGAAGTCTCCCACCTCTCTCTCTCTCTCTCATTGCCTCTCTCCACTCTCCATCTCTCTCTCCCCCCTTCTATAACATCTATCTGAAGTCTCCCATCTCTATCTCTCTCCCCTTCCATCAAATCTCTCTGAAGTCTCCCATCTCTCTCTCTCATTGCCTCTCCTCCACTCTCCATCTCCCTCTCCCCTTCCATCACATCTCTCTAAAGTCTCCCATCTCTATCTCTCATTGCCTCTCCTCCACTCTCCATCTCCCTCTCCCCTTCCATCAAATCTCTCTGAAGTCTCCCATCTCTCTCTCTCTCATTGCCTCTCCTCCACTCTCCATCTCCCTCTCCCCTTCCATCACATCTCTCTAAAGTCTCCCATCTCTATCTCTCTCCCCTTCCATCAAATCTCTCTGAAGTCTCCCATCTCTCTCTCTCTCATTGCCTTTCCTCCACTCTCCATCTCCCTTTCCATCACATCTCTCTAAAGTCTCCCATCTCTATCTCTCTCCCCTTCCATCAAATCTCTCTGAAGTCTCCCATCTCTCTCTCTCATTGCCTCTCCTCCACTCTCCATCTCCCTCTCCCCTTCCATCACATCTCTCTAAATTCTCCCACGTCTCTCTCTCTCTCATTGCCTCTCTCCACTCTCCATCTCTCTCTCCCCTTCCATCAAATCTCCCACGGTCATACCTCTCCCCGCCTCCTCTCCCTACATCTCATCTCCCTTCTCTCACTCCCCCCCTCTCATCTTCCTCCCCCTCCTGCACCCCCTCCCCAACTAATGAACAGCAATGCCCCCCCTCCCACTCACGCGTGTGGTGGATAGGGGAGGGGGGCATTTAAGTTCAAGGTCAAGAGGTCATCATCAAGACGAGAACCGCCAACGCTTCCTGCCTTCTGCCACTTCGCATCCTGGCTAGGGGTTGACTCAGCCCATCATCCCACAGGGTCTATAAAATTGGCACCACTTCGCGGGGAATTCAACAGTGGCCTCTCCCATGAACCGACTCGCCCTCGTCCGTAGGAATGTGGAATTAACACCACTGGTTTGGGAGATGAGCACAGATGCCTCATTATGAGCAGGGCATCACGACGACTGTGAACACTCAAAACACGTCAATAACAGTACGGGTCTACAAAGACAAAGCTCACCCGTGCAGGCAATACGGGCAGTTGAGGCAAGTGCTGTGAGCGGGCTCTCGTGAAGGCGGGAACAGCGCAGCATTCTCAGGGAGGCCCTGGATCGGTTCAAATGTTCGCCACTGATATTAGGGCCGCCGGGTTCGTAGCGCAGTGCGCTAACCACTGCGCCACCGCTCCTCGCACATGCGCAGTATCCACGTCTCCATGTACGCACGAGCATATCCACACACACACAGATATACTGACGTTCACACATCAACCACGAATCTATCGATACATACATATATGGGGCCGTCCATAAATGACGTCACGCGATTTTGGACGATTTTTTTACCCCCCACCCACTCGTCACACGGCGTCACAAAAAGTCAGACCCCCCCCCTCAAGTATGCCGTCACAAAGCTCTGCCCCCCCAAAAATATATATATAAACCATGCTTCAAATCGCTTTAAACTATTGTCACTGTAGTGCGTATTTAATGTGGCGCTGCACTCTGATGTTGTAGGAGAAAACATTTATTTAAAAAAATCTATTTAATTAAGTAGAACGTGGTTGTCTATATTTATTTAAAGTTGATGTGACGTCACATTTCTCAACCCCCCTCCCCTCTCCATCGTCACGCATCGTCACAAATGTCTGACCCCCCCCCACCCACCACCACCCCTAGGTGCGTGACGTCATTTATGAATGTACACACATAGACACTGTCACTGGTCACTCGGGAAAATCACGACCGCTGTATGGAGATGGAGCAGCGAAATCGGCCCGTGGATTGTCGCTTCGCCCCGCCGTGACAGACGGCGAAGGCTTAGAGGAGGCTTTCATCCAGCAGCGGATGGAACGTGGCTGACCGGTGACCACCACAAACACAGCATCGACAACAACAACCGCCATTCGCCACTAAGTGGCGGTGACGTCACACCACTACCCTTGTGCCAGGCCATGTGCACCTTGCGGCCATCACGTGAAGTGTCGAACGCCCGCTGGCAGGAGGTCACGGGGCAGACCCAGCAGGTGCCACGGGTCGACTGATTGAGATGACTGGCTGGTGCACCACCTGTGCCACCTACTGTGCCAACCTGCTGTGCTTTAGCCACACGGCGCTCCGCTCGTTGTTGTGAGCGCCGCTCCTCCGCCCTCCGTTGTTGTTGGAGGGCTGCCCAGTCGCACTCATACGGGCACAGATTCTCCCGTACGCGTCGGGTGGCGGAGGGCATCGACGAGACACATTTTTGGGCATGGAGTTTGTGCGACCCTTACCACCACCACCACCCCCCATGTGTCTCTTATCAGCTGGCCGGCAGATGAACTCGGGGTGAGCCCAGCCCGCTCCAGGTGATATACAGCCCGGACCCTGCTATCGCGTTGCCCGCCTGTGGTGTGTGTGTATCTGTGTGTGTCTGTGTGTGTGTCTGTGTGTGTGTCTGTGTGTGTGTGTCTGTGTGTGTCTGTTGTGTGTGTGTGTCTGTGTGTGTCTGTGTGTGTGTGTCTGTGTGTGTGTCTGTGTGTGTCCGTGTGTGTGTGTCTGTCTGTGTGTCTGTGTGTGTGTGTGTTGTGTGTGTGTCTGTGTGTGTGTCTGTGTGTGTGTGTCTGTGTGTGTGTGTCTGTGTGTGTGTCTGTGTGTCTGTGTGTGTGTCTGCGTGTGTGTCTGTGTGTGTGTGTCTGTGTGTGTGTCTGTGTGTCTGTCTGTGTGTGTGTGTCTGTGTGTGTGTGTGTCTGTGTGTGTCTGTGTGTGTGTCTGTGTGTGTGTCTGTGTGTGTCTGTGTGTGTGTCTGTGTGTGTGTCTGTGTGTGTGTCTGTTTGTGTGTGTCTGTGTGTGTCCGTTTGTGTGTGTCTGTGTGTGCGTGTCTGTGTTTGTGTCTGTGTGTCCGTTTGTGTGTGTCTGTGTGTGTGTCTGTGTGTGTGTGTCTGTGTGTGTGTGGCAGTCGCCCTCCAACAACAACGGAGGGCGGAGGAGCGACGCTCACAACAGCGAGCGGAGCGCCGGGTGGCTAAAGCACAGCAGGTTGGCACAGTAGGGGGGACAGGTGGTGCATCAGCCAGTCATCTCAGTCAGTCGACCCGTGGCACCTGGGTCTGCCCCGTGACCTCCTGCCAGCGGGCGTTCGACACTTCACGTGGCCTCAGGGTGCACATAGCCTGGCACAAGCGTCGTGGTGACGTCACCGCCACTTAGTGGCGAATGGCGGTTGTTGTTGTTGTGTCTGTGTGTGTCTGTGTGTGTCCGTTTGTGTGTGTCTTGTGTGTGTGTGTCTGTGTGTGTCTGTGTGTGTGTGTGTCTGTGTGTGTGTCCGTTTGTGTGTGTGTGTGTGTGTCCGTTTGTGTGTGTCTGTGTGTGTGTGGCTATGGACACCCCTTGTCCGGGCTGATTGCATTGTCTCGCGTGTGTGTGTGTCTCTGTGTGTGTGTGTGTCTGTGTGTGTATGTGTCAGTTTGTGTCTGTGTGTATCTGTTTGCCCTCTGCCCTTGGGGCTCCTCCAGAAACAACAAAAAGCCACTACGGATGGCCACGTGGAATGTTCGAACACTCACTGTGGAGGAGAGGCTGCCACTCCTCTGTCGGGAGCTGGACGGGTACCGCCTGGATCTATGTGGCATTCAGGAGGTCCGGTGGACCGGTTCTGGCTCCTGCCACCATGAGGGGTGGACAGTCCTCTACTCGGGGCAGCAGACTGCCAAACAACAGGATGTGGCTCTTCTTTTGAACAAAATGAAGGGGGCGTGGGAGCATGGCGGTGAGGTGTGGGAAGCTGTAAGCCCCAGGCTACTTTGGGCTCGCCTTCCCATCAACCGGAGGCGAGGAGTGGTGGTCGTGGTTACTTATGCCCCCACCGAAGACGAACATCCGTGGAGGGATGCAGGCAAAGCCGATGAGTCAGATGCCTTCTATGACCTCCTGTCACAGGTGATGGATAAAGTGGCACCTCGGGATAGAGTCATCATGTTGGGTGACTTCAATGCCCGAGTTGGTCATGATGCTGGCACCTGGTCTGGAATGATTGGAGGGCATAGGCCAGACCAGCTCAATAACAACGGTAGGAGGCTGCTAGATTTTTGTGCAGCCCATGGGCTTGTAATTACCAATATGCTGTTCCGGCATCGGCGCATCCACACAACATCATGAATGCATGCCGGGTCCAAGCAAGAACATCTGCTGGACTACATAGTGACGGACCAGCGGAAGCGAGGCCATGTCCTTGACACCAGGACCTACCGTGGAGCTGATCTGCCCTCTGACCATCGACTAGTCATCTGTAATATGCGCCTGCCATTCTTCCACTCCGGTGGTGGGTGTACACCCAGGACCCCATTCCAACCTAAAGTGGCCTGGTCTCAGTTTTCTGATGAAAGTTGCAAGCGAGAATTTCATCATCGCTTGCTGCTGGGGTTGGCATCGTC
Source organism: Petromyzon marinus (assembly GCF_048934315.1). NCBI lineage: Eukaryota > Metazoa > Chordata > Hyperoartia > Petromyzontiformes > Petromyzontidae > Petromyzon > Petromyzon marinus. The sequence goes on along the minus strand of NC_133725.1, from coordinate 8,417,921 downwards.
CCCCACTCCTCCTGATGTCGAGGGTAAATGTGCGAGGTTTAGGACTGTGACTCATGCAGCTGCAATGGCTGCTTTGGGTACGCGGTCTAGACCTCCCCAGAGACCCTGGCTGACAGAGGAGGTCTTCAGGATGGTTGAGAAAAAGCAACAGGCCCACTGTCATCGGCTACAGAATACCGCGTCAGAGAATGAGGAGGCTTACCGCAACCTTCGCTCGGAGGTTCGGAGAGCCGTGAGGCGCTGCAAGGATGGGTGGTGGTCGCGGGTTGCTGAGGAGATGGAGTCTGCCTTAGTGGCCCGTGATCACAAATCTCTATTTAACTCCATCAAAAAAGTAACCTGCAGCGCCACACCTATTACCATCATTAGGGGAAAAAACTGTGATCCAATCTCCGACCCCCAGGAACAGGCTTGCAGATTTGCTGAGCATTTCTGTGAGGTCCTGGGGGAGGGAAAATCCCTCAGCCAGGAAAAGATCGTGGCATAAAGTGAGGATAACCCTGCTGAGGCTGCGGTGCCTCAAATATTGGAAGAAGTCACCCCCTGTGAGTGGCTTGCTGAAGTGCCATCTGTTGAGGAAGCACTGAAGGTGATCCGGAGTCTGAGACCAGGAAAGGCAGCGGGCAGAGATGATCTCCCAAGCGAAATGCTGAGGGAGGGTGGCGTTTGTTCACAGACTGCCCTATATGACATCATCACAACAGTCTGGACCACTGGACGGGTTCCGCAGGATTGGAAGGATGCCCTGGTGGTCCCCCTCTTTAAGAAGAGGGACGGCACAGAATGTAACAACTACAGGGGCATCTTACTCCTCAGTGTGCTGGGAAAGGTCCTGGCAAGGATTATTCAACATCGCCTCGTCAGGCACGCTGAGGAGAGGCTTGCGGAGCCCCAATGCGGTTTCAGGAAAGGGTGGTCCTGCGCAGATGCCATATTTTCTGTCCGTCTGCTACAGCAGAGGTGTAGGGAATTCCAGCAAGAACTACATCTCTGCTTTATTGGCCTGGTCAAGGCCTATGATACCATCAGTAGGCCTGGGCTCTGGGTTGTTCTTCGTGCTTTTGGAGTACCTGACCCTCTGCTCACGATCATTAAGGACCTTCATGATGGTGAGCGGGCCCGGGTAAAACTACGTGGCTGGGAGTCAGAGCCATTCTCTGTACACCTTGGGGTGCGACAGGGATGTCCTCTGGCTCTCACATTATTTAACATCTATTTTGATCACGTAGTTCGTGAAGCCTTCAATAGCTGTACCGGGGGAATCTCCATATGGTACAGATATAATGGGAGGCTGATCGATGCCCGGGTGCAGTCAAGGGATAGCTCCCTATTGCTCATCCACGTTATGTATGCCGATGATTTGGTAATAGCTGCTCATTCAGAGGAGGAGTTGGAGACGCTGCTGCTGAGACTGGAGCGTGCCACTAAGAGATGGGGCCTTATCATCAGCCCCACCAAAACTAAGCACCTGCCTGGGTATTTTGTACCATCGGACACTCCACCCCCACAACTCCCAATCGGTGATGGGGCAGTTGTGGAGAGAGTGGAGAGTTTCCCATACCTGGGCAGTGTGCTTATGACTGGCTCCAGTTTAACAGCAGAGGTCTCACTCGGAATCAGTCGAGCAGCAATATCGGTTGTGTAACGCTGTGTGGAAGCTACCTGGTCTGTCGCTCCACACTAAGCTTCAGGTCTTCTCGGCCATGGTCATTCCCTTCCTTCTCTACACTTGCGAAACGTGGACCCCCTAATGGAACATCTTCGCTGGTTAGAAACATTTAAGCTAGCCTGCCTACGATCCATCCTGGGTTTAACCAAGCTGGATTGTGTGAGGAGCTCACAAATCTTTGAAAGATCTGGGCAAAGTCCCATCGGTGAGCTCCTCCGGCAGGCAAGGCTGCGTTGGCTGGGCCATGTAGCCCGCATGCCCAGCCACCGCATGCCGAAACAGCTTTTGTTCGGCCGGATCGTGGGGACTAAGCGGGCGCGGCACGGGCTAGAGAAGAGATGGAGTGATGTGGTACAGGAGGACGTGGAGCTGAGTGGACTTGCCGATGACTGGTACCAGCGGTGTCAAGATCGGCCTCTGTGGAGGAGGCTCGTGAAGGATGCTACTGGGCAGTTGGAGGCAGTCGCCCTCCAACAACAACGGAGGGCGGAGGAGCGACGCTCGCAACAACGAGCGGAGCGCCGGGTGGCTAAAGCACAGCAGGTTGGCACAGTAGGGGGCACAGGTGGTGCATCAGCCAGTCATCTCAGTCAGTCGACCCGTGGCACCTGGGTCTGCCCCGTGACCTCCTGCCAGCGGGCGTTCGACACTTCACGTGGCCTCAGGGTGCACATAGCCTGGCACAAGCATCGTGGTGACGTCACCGCCACTTAGTGGCGAATGGCGGTTGTTGTTGTTGTTGTTGTTGTATGTGTACTTGTGTATATGTGTCCGTGTGTATGTGTGTGTGTCTGTGTGTGTATGTGTACTTGTGTATATGTGTCTGTGTGTATGTGTGTGTGTCTGTGTGTGTATGTGTACTTGTGTATATGTGTCCGTGTGTATGTGTGTGTCTGTGTGTGTGTATGTGTACTTGTGTATATGTGTCCGTGTGTATGTGTGTGTCTGTGTGTGTGTATGTGTACTTGTGTATATGTGTCCGTGTGTATGTGTGTGTCTGTGTGTGTGTATGTGTACTTGTGTATATGTGTCCGTGTGTATGTGTGTGTGTCTGTGTGTGTGTATGTGTACTTGTGTATATGTGTCCGTGTGTATGTGTGTGTCTGTGTGTGTGTATGTGTACTTGTGTATATGTGTCTGTGTGTATGTGTGTGTGTCTGTGTGTGTATGTGTACTTGTGTATATGTGTCTGTGTGTATGTGTGTGTCTGTGTGTGTGTATGTGTACTTGTGTATATGTGTCTGTGTGTATGTGTGTTTGTCTGTGTGTGTATGTGTACTTGTGTGTATGTGTCCGTGTGTATGTGTGTGTGTCTGTGTGTGTATGTGTACTTGTGTATATGTGTCCGTGTGTATGTGTGTGTGTCTGTGTGTATATGTGTACTTGTGTATATGTGTCTGTGTGTGTGTCTGTGTGTATGTGTACTTGTGTATATGTGTCCGTGTGTATGTGTGTGTGTCTGTGTGTATGTGTGTGTGTCTGTGTGTATATGTGTACTTGTGTATATGTGTCTATGTGTATGTGTGTGTGTCTGTGTGTATATGTGTACTTGTGTATATGTGTCTGTGTGTGTGTCTGTGTGTATGTGTACTTGTGTATATGTGTCCGTGTGTATGTGTGTGTGTCTGTGTGTATGTGTGTGTGTCTGTGTGTATATGTGTACTTGTGTATATGTGTCTATGTGTATGTGTGTGTGTCTGTGTGTATATGTGTACTTGTGTATATGTGTCTGTGTGTATGTGTGTGTGTCTGTGTGTATATGCGGGGAGCGGTGGTGTGGCGCTTAGCACGCTGCGCTGTGAACCTGGCGACCCGGGTTCGATTCCCGCTTACGGCCAACACCACCAGTGACGATTATCTGAGCCGGTCCCGGGCCTCCCCTAGGTCGACTCAGCCCCCAAATGAGTACCTGGTGCGGTGTGTAGTAAACATCGCCACTGGGGAGACAAAGGCGGTCGGGCGTGGTGCTGGCCACCCACCCCCTCGTGCTACCGTTCCGGCCTTCATAGGTGCTCGCTAGCAGCACTTGCCCCTACAGGCTATAGGGGGGGGGAACTTTGTCTTTATATGTATAGATAGGTAGCAGTGCGTGTGCATGCACACGCTGCGTTTTTCACGCGTGCATTACAGCGCACTGCGCGGCCACCTGAGTTCGACTCCTGCTCGCTGCTGAATATCTGCGCGTCCCACGGGTTTCGACAACAGAGCTCGGAGAAGAACGCGGGGCGTGGTGTGGCGAACGTCAAACGCTGGCCGGCACAAAGGCGGTCCCGCACAACCACCTCGCAGGCGCTCAGCGGCACCTGGCCCCAACGATCTATGCAGGCCACCCGAGGGGATATCTGTCGATCGCACGGTGCCTGCGTGCGTGATGCGCGTATGCTTGCTCGTGCGTGTGTGTGCGTGTGTGTCTGTACACACGCACGCACGTGTATGTGTCAGTGCATGTATCTGCGTCATTAGTGTGTAGACGCTGGGAGCGGTGGTGCAGCGGTTAGCGCTACCCTGCGCTACGATTTCCCGCTCACGGCCAACACCAACAGTGACGATTACCTGAACCGGTTCTGGGCCTCCCCTAGGTCGACTCAGCCCCCAAATGCGTACCTGGTGCGGTGCGTAGTAAAACATCGCCACTGGGGAGACAAAGGCGGCCGCGCGCGTGGTTGCTGGCCACCCACCCCCTCGTGTGCCGTGCCCACATTCACAAGTGCTCGCTCAGCGCACTTGCGCCAAGAATCTGTTAAGGCTACCCGGGGTATCTTTGTCTCTGTATGCGTGCGTGTGTAGCAGGTGAGCGCATGGGTGTGTGACAGTGCGTATGCGGGGTGGCACTGCCCAATGAACTCGCAAACCTGAGTTCGATACCATACCAGGCCACATCAGAGGCGAGCGATATCTGAACTGGTCCGGCACCGCTCCGCCAACTTTTAACTGCCAGCACCGACCAGCGGGGTGAAGTATGGTCGAACAACCGACACCACGGGCATGAGGTGTGGGGAGTCCTTCATCCAGCGGTGGATTGACACGAGGCTATGATGTATACACCTGAATGCACCGTCTGTTACGCGCGTGCGTGTCTAATTCACGCGCGTGCGTGTCTAATGCACGCATGCATCCATGTGTAAGTGACATATTATGGGGAGGCGCTGGGATAGGGCTGACCCCACTGCTGTCCCTGTCGCGGGGGTCAAATTGCCCCTTCTTGGGAGTTCACCCTGCGCTGGGGTCATGCGCTAGGAGCCTCCCCTTCCCACAGTCCCTCCTCCTCCATCTCCTGCGAGGGGGATGGGGGGGAGAGGTGACAGGGTGGAGACATCATTCTTACCATCATCATGATCATGATCATCATCATCAGGCGACACTGATTGTTACTACGATCATGATGATGGAGACATCATTCTTACCATCATCATCATGATCATGATCATCATCAGGCGACACTGAGTGTTACTACGATCATGATTATGGAGACATCATTCTTACCATCATCATCAGGCGACACTGATTGTTACTACGATCATGATGATGGAGACATCATTCTTACCATAATCATCAGGCGACACTGATTGTTATTACGATCATGATTATGGAGACATCATTCTTACCATCATCATCAGGCGACACTGATTGTTACTACGATCATGATTATGGAGACATCATTCTTACCATCATCATCATCATCAGGCGACACTGATTGTTACTACGATCATGATTATGGAGACATCATTCTTACCATCATCATCAGGCGACACTGATTGTTACTACGATCATGATGATGGAGACATCATTCTTACCATCATCATCAGGCGACACTGATTGTTACTACGATCATGATTATGGAGACATCATTCTTACCATCATCATCATCAGGCGACACTGATTGTTACTACGATCATGATGATGGAGACATCATTCTTACCATCATCATCATCATCATCAGTCGACACTGATTGTTACTACGATCATGATGATGGAGACATCATTCTTACCATCATCATCATCAGTCGACACTGATTGTTACTACGATCATGATTATGGAGACATCATTCTTACCATCATCATCATCATCATCAGGCGACACTGATTGTTACTACGATCATGATGATGGAGACATCATTCTTACCATCATCATCATCATCAGGCGACACTGATTGTTACTACGATCATGATGATGGAGACATCATTCTTACCATCATCATCAGGCGACACTGATTGTTATTACGATCATGATGATGGAGACATCATTCTTACCATCATCATCACTGATTGTTACTACGATCATGATGATGGAGATATCATTCTCATCATCATCAGACGACACTCGTAATGATGATTGTTATTACGATCATGATGATGTCACGATAACCGTTATCATCATCATCATCATCACACTAATAGTAATCATGATTATTTATTGCACCTGATGTCATCATCATTAGGTTTTCATCATCGGTTCAATCACCATCATTACCATCAACAATATCGTCATCCTTTAAATCATCATCAATAATCCACCTTTACAACACTGACTCAACGATTAATGCTAGCGTCATCATCATCGTCATCATCATAATCGAATCAGACTTGAACATCATTACGTAATCATCACGATACAATACGCGACGTGAAATCTCGATTTGAGGCTCTCGTGACTGCAGGAATCCAAACAAACTCTGTGGTTCTTTCGGTGAAGCCACGTAGGGTTGAAAAATAATTGATCAAAACGTTTCGATCGCAGCGCAAGCAGTCGTCATCAGGTGGGACAACCACAGCAGTGGGTTCTTGCTGCGGTTGTGTTGCGATCGAAACGTCTATGATCTACGACTTTTCTACCGCCTTGACTTCACCGACAAAAACCAAACAGCACAATAGGCGACGTCTCGAATGCACGACATTCATCCACCACCTGGGGGTGGAGCGGTGGCGCAGGGGTTAGCGCGCTGCTGCTAACGAACAGGACGGCCACGCGAGTTCACGGCCAACATCAGTGGCGAGTGAGAGCCTCCTCCTAACCCCTTCACAATCACCGCACTGACCAGCGCGGTGAAGTATGGTCAAAACATCCGACGTAGCGGACGTGGCCTCATCCAGCGGTGGAATGGCAATGGAATTCCAATAAACTGGGGTGTGCTACGTGCAGTCATTGCAGGCATCTGTATTCGTCTACGGGTTCTCTGTGTGTAGTCTATGGGTCCATGCGTAGGTTTATGTGAATGTAGACGTCTCTGTGTGAGTCTGTGAGTCTCTATTTAAGTCTTTATGTTGCAATGCAGTATGAGGGTCGCGTAAGTCTATGTGTGGGTCTCTATGCAAAGTCGTTGGTCGCACACAATTCACTGCATATGGGCTGGGAGCTCAGTCTGTCAATGTAAGTCTCGTGTCCGTACGTAGGTCACTGGGTGTGTTTGCGTTTAGCGCTCTGCGCTATGAACCTGGCGACCCGGGTTCGATTCCCGCTCACGGCCAACACCAGTGACGATTATCTGAAGCAGAGCTTGGCCTCCCCTAGGTCGACTCAACCTCAAATGCAATGTGTAAACATCGCCACTGGGGAGACAAAAGCGGGCGGGCGTGGTGATGGCCACCCACCCCTTCACGTGCCGTGCCGGCCTTCATAGGTGCTGCTCGCGAACAGCACTTGCCACAACAGTCTGTTGCAGGCTATACGGGGGATCTTTGTCTGTGTATTTCGTATGTCTATGGGCCTCTGTGTCTGTGCCTATGGATGTCTAAACAAGTCTACGGGTGTCTATGTGAGTCAAGGCCGTAGCCATGGAGTCAACGTTGGGGGTGACCAAATCTTCCAGGGTGTCTGGGAGTCCCAACACAGACAAATATCTACATTTGAAAACTCATTCCTGCCTAAAATATTTTAAAAAATCACTAACACATGGGATGGACTTTTATTATTTTTTTACTTTGCTCTGTTTCTACTTTTTTTTACTACCATTTCTTGTTTTATTGTATGTAATGGCAGATATTAGGGATAACTAAAGTGCTACTACCATAACCACAATCATATAAACAGAAATATAAGCATTGATTAATATGAAGACAAGTTCAGATATTGTGGCCAAGGTTTAGCAAATTGTTGTCTTTATTTACGTAGCATAGCAATTAAAATTTTTAATAACAATATTTTATAATTACGGCCTTGATGTGAATGTCTCTACATGTGCATCTCTCGCTCTAAGGAGTCACTGTGTTAGCCCGTGGGTCTCTCTATGTGAGTCATTGGTGACGGGGCTAAGACCACCAATAAACCACACTTCAAAACATAGTTTCACCAAGAACGACCCAAACCTGTCAACACCTCATCAGCGCCCTACCTTATCACAGATCGATTCAGAACCCATTGGTCACCTCTTACCCCTTATAAAGCGCAACGTTCATCCTACTAAGGGGCCGTCCATAAATGACGTCACGCGATTTTGGACGATTTTTGACCCCCCCTCCCTTTCGTCACACGGCGTCACAAAAAGTCAGACCCCCCCCCTCAAATATGACGTCACAAAGCTCTGCCCCCCCCAAAAAAAATAAAACACGCTTCAAATCGCTTTAAACTATTGTCATTTTAGTGCGTGTTTAATGTGGCGCTGCACTCTGATGTTGTAGGAGAAAACATTTATTAAAAAGTATATTTAATTAAGTAGAACGTGTTGTCTATATTTATTTAAAGTTGCGCATTTTGATGTGACGTCACATTTCTCAAACCCCCCCCCCCCCCGTCGTCACACATCGTCACAAATGTCTTACCACCTCCCACCTCCCCCCCCAAGGTGCGTGACGTCACTTATGTACGACCCCAAAGTTTCATCGCAAGGGAGAAACACAAACAAATAGACCAACGCAAAAAAAATAGCCCGAAATTGAAACGGCTGTACGCCGTACGGAGCTGACAAGTCAATTCCCCTGTACGGGAATGCGGGCTAAACCGCCTGGGTGTCAGGCATACGGACGCGAACCTAAACGTATCCACCTCACCTCTTTCTCTTCTCTCGTAGCTGCATAGCGACCTCTGCTGGCTGGCCAAGGCCGCAATATGGAAGCGCTGTTCGCTATCTGAGTGGTCGTCAGCTTTGATGAACCCACTGCTGTTGTTCCACGCAGTTCGTCATGCCCAGGGGTGCCACAACCAGTGGCTCCCGAGCCGCACGCGGCTCTTTAAGGACACTATCATTGCAAAACTTTAAGAACCAGTGGCATCTACATCCACAGAACTTGAAGGACCAGCGCCATCTATATCTGAAGAACGTGAAGAACCAGTGGCATCTACATCTACAGAACGTGAAGAACCAGTGGCATCTACATCTGCAGAACGTGAAGAACCAGCGCCATCTATATCTGAAGAACGTGAAGAACCAGTGGCATCTACATCTGCAGAACGTGAAGAACCAGTGGCATCTACATCCGCAGAACATTAAGAACCAGTGGCATCTACTGCCACGGAACATTAAGAACCAGTGGCATCTACATCTGTAGAACGTGAAGATCCAGTGGCATCTACATCGGCAGAACTTGAAGAACCAGTGGCATCTACATCCACAGAACTTGAAGAACCAGTGGCATCTACATCTACAGAACGTGAAGAACCAGTGGCATCTACATTTACAGAAAGTAAAGAACCAGTGGCATCTACATTTATAGAACGTGAACCAGTGGCATCAACATCTACAGAACGTGAAGAACCAGTGGTTCTACATCTGCAGAACGTGAAGAACCAGCGCCATCTATATCTGCAGAACGTGAAGAACCAGTGGCATCTACACCTTACAGACCAGTGGCATCTACGTCTACAGGAGATTGTACAACTTTTAAAGCCGTTCCCCATGCTCAGAGGTCGGCAACCAGCGGTTCCCGAGCGGCATGCGACTCTGGAAGGACACTGTCATTGCAAAGTAAAAAAAAGCCACTCATTACTTTTGATAAACGGTGACCGTCTAAAAAGCCTCCTCGCACACGCTGACTGTTGCCGATAGAGGGCGCCTGAACGCGATACAGGGAACTCCTCCACTGACGAACATTTGACTTACGGACTTTCAAAGATACGAACAAACCTGGTCCCGTGTGTTCTAGTTGCCTGTTCGTACCGATAGTCGTAAGTTCAACCGCCGCGCAATATATGGCGGTGGTGGCATCTACATCTGTAGAACGTGAAGAACCAGTGGCATCTACATCTGTAGAACGTGAAGAGCCAGTGGCATCTACATCTGCAGAACGTGAAAAACCATTGGCATCTACATCTGTAGAACGTGAAGAACCATTGGCACCTACATCTGCAGAACGTGAAGAACCAGTGGCATCTACATCTGCAGAACGTGAAGAACCAGTGGCATCTACATCTGCAGAACGTGAAGAACCAGTGGCATCTACATCTGCAGAACGTGAAGAACCAGTGGCATCTACATCTGCAGAACGTGAAATACCAGTGGCATCTACATCTGCAAGAACGTGAAGAACCAGTGGCATCTACGTCTGCAGAACGTGAAGAACCAGTGGCATCTACATCTGTAGAACGTGAAGAACCAGTGGCATCTACATTTGCAGAACGTGAAATACCAGTGGCATCTACATCTGCAAGAATGTGAAGAACCAGTGGCATCTACATCTGCAGAACGTGAAGAACCAGTGGCATCTACATCTGTAGAACGTGAAGAACCAGTGGCATCTACATCTGTAGAACGTGAAGAACCAGTGGCATCTACATCTGCAGAACGTGAAGAACCAGTGGCATCTACATCTGTAGAACGTGAAGAACCAGTGGCATCTACATCTGCAGAACGTGAAATACCAGTGGCATCTACATCTGCAAGAACGTGAAGAACCAGTGGCATCTACGTCTGCAGAACGTGAAGAACCAGTGGCATCTACATCTGTAGAACGTGAAGAACCAGTGGCATCTACATTTGCAGAACGTGAAGAACCAGTGGCATCTACATCTGTAGAACGTGAAGAACCAGTGGCATCTACATTTGCAGAACGTGAAATACCAGTGGCATCTACATCTGCAAGAATGTGAAGAACCAGTGGCATCTACATCTGCAGAACGTGAAGAACCAGTGGCATCTACATCTGCAGAACGTGAAAAACCAGTGGCATCTACATCTGCAGAAAGTGAAGAACCACTGGCATCTACATCTGCAGAACGTAATAATAAGTTGCGTCAATGTTTAAGGCCCTCATACGGTAGTATTTTGAATACACGTGCCTATGTGTTCGAGCATGGATCGAGGATGGATCAAGCTGTGACATTTTGAATACAATTTTAAAAATAAAATCTGGGCGGTGATTCCTGTCGCATTATCCAAGGAGACGAATCGTAGAGCGAGAAAGCTCCACTTTAGGCCGCCCCTTGAATCTGGATTGGCTTCCCCTCCGCATTAACATAATAACGTGTCATCCCTTATTCCGTCACGGATTCATTGTATCCCGTGACAGCGCACATATTTTTTTTACATACATTACCTACCACCTGCTGTTCGATTTCAACTTCCACATTGACACTGACTGTAAATTTGCCACTGAATTCCTGGAACTGCTACACTGCTTCAATTTCACCCAACATGTCAACTTTCCAACCCACAGCCGTGGTCACATTTTGGATCTGGCCTGCTCTACTGGCCTCACCATACCGCTCCTCGAGCCCCACAACCTCAACATCTCGGACCACCTGGCAATCGCCAAGAACATTGATCTCCCCATTTCATCAAACCGAGGACAAAAGGACAATTTCCTTCAGAAATCTTAAATCCATCTCTAGTCATGCCCTTTTAGCCTCTCTTGCCAGCAAAATATCCTCCTCCCCCCCCCACCCGTGACTGACAACCCTTGCGACCTCACCAACTACTACAATGAAACACTTTCCACCAATCTCGATCATCTGGCTCCCATCAAAACTAAAACCGTCTCATTCACTCACTCTGCTCCCTGGTACACTCCAAATTCTGCACAAAATGAAATCCCGTAAGCGTCCGCTTGAAAGGCTCCATGAGAAAACTGGTTTAACTGTTCATCTACAAGCTTACACAGATTACCTTCAGCAGTATAAGGAAGCTCTTAACACAACACCTACTACTCACTTCTGGTTCTACCAACCCGAAGGCTCTCTTCTACACAGTAAATAAACTTCTCAAACCCAGTGACAATATCGTCAACTCATTCACAACTGATAAATGCAACACCTTTCTATCATTCTTTCAGACCAAAATTGACACCATTTACACCAACCTGTCCTCTTCTTCTTCTGCCACCACTGTCTGCTCTGTCATTCCATCATTTGTTCCCTCCCCACCACACCTCTCAGCCACTGTCTCAGTTCTCCCCAGTGTTGCCGGGGGAGCTGTCTAAAATCTTGACAGGGATGAAAACATCAACATGTGTCCTGGACCCCATCCCATCGCACCTCATCAAAGACTGTTTACCAGCTATCTCCACACTCATCACAAAAATCATTAACTCCTCTCTCAGCTCTGGCTCAATCCCACGTTCACTCAAACTAGCTGCTGTCACCCCCATTCTGGACTTGACCCCAACATTGTCAAACTTTCGGCCCATTTCCAATCTTTCCCTTCTGTCTAAGATACTGGAATGCACTGTCGCCAAACAACTCAAAACCCACCTCTCCTCAAATGACCTGTTCGAACCATTTCAATCCGGCTTCCGTTCACAACACAGCACTGAAACAGCCCTCCTCAGAGTTACCAACGACATCCTCCTCTCCGCAGACTCTGGTCACCTCAGCATCCTCATCCTCCTGGACCTCACTTCAGCTTTTGACAACTATCAACCACACCGTTCATTCTCTCTCGCCTCAAATCTTCCCTCAGCATCACTGGCACTGCCCTCTCCTGGCTCCAATCTTATCTCACCGACAGACGACAGTTCATCCACATCAACAACTGCACCTCCTCCACCGCTCCGTTGTCCCAAGGTGTCCCCCAGGGCTCGGTGCTTGGTCATTTGCTCTTCACGCTATACCTGCTTCTCCTTGGCAACGTCATTCGCCACCATGGTCTTAACTTTCACTGCTATGCCGATGATGTCCAGCTCTACATCCCCACCAAATCCGTCACCTCCGCCACCCACTCCACTCTCTCTAACTGCCTCGCTGACATTAAATCGTGGATGCACGCCAATTTCCTTAAACTTAACTCCGACAAAACAGATATGATCATCATCGGGCCCAAATCTATCACTAAATCCATTCGCAGTTTCTCCGTCACTGTCGACACCTACACCCTATCTCCTTCTCTTTAAAGTCGCAATCTTGGAGTCATTTTTTGACAATAACCTCTCCTTTGAACACCACATAAAACAAATCACCAGAACTACCTTTGTTCACCTCAAAAACATCTCCAGACTTCGCCCATCACTCTCTTTCTCCGCTGCAGAAACCCTCATCATCCACGCCTTCATCACCTCCAGAATCGATTACTGCAACAGCATCCTATACGGCACCTCAACCAAAACATTAACTAAACTCCAGTACATCCGGAACTCTGCTGCTACGTCTGCTCACTCACACCCGCACCGGTGACCACATTAGCCCTGTCCTCCAGAACCTCCATTGGCTCCCGGTCCCACAACGAATTCAATTCAAAATCCTCCTCCTCACACATAAAGCCCTTCGTAACCAGGCCCCTTCCTACCTCACTGACCTGCTCCATCACCACAACCCATCCGGTAGCCTTCGCTCATCTGACACCAACCTCCTGACTCCACCTCTCAGGACCAAGCATCGAACCTGGGGCGACAGAGCCTTCTCTATAGCTGCCCACTCACTTTGGAACTCTCTCCAAAAACAAATACGTGACTGCACCGACCTTCCAGCGTTCAAATCGTCGACTAAAACTAACATTTTTAAAATTACTTTTAATGTTTAGCTAAGTTTGATGTGTTTTTAGTGTTTTTGCCATTTGATGTTGTTTTTGCTGCTTTTTTATTTTATGTAAAGTGTCTTTGAGTATTCAGAAAAGCGCTCACAAATAAAATGTATTATTATTACCAGCTACCTTCAGAGATTTGTTCATGAAGCCATCCCGATATATAAACACAGACACAACTTCAATCGAGAGGATTGGTACAAACTGAGCAATCATTGGAAGGACGTTATTAACCAGGTAAAGTCTTAACTGATTGTGATGTTTCCATCCTACCTGCGTATGTCAGCTGCTATTTCGACTCTCTGTCTCTCTCTTTATGCCTCTCATGCTCACATGTCCTATGGATTACACTCTCATGCTCACATGTCCTTTGGATTACACTCTCATGCTCACGTCCTATGGATTGCACTGTCATGCTCACATGTCCTTTTGATTACACTCTCATGCTCACATGTCCGTTGGATTGCACTCTCATGCTCACATGTCATTTAGATTACACTCTCATGCTCACATGTCACTAGGATTACACTCTCATACTCACATGTCACTAGGATTACACTCTCATACTCACATGTCACTAGGATTACACTCTTATACTCACATGTCACTAGGATTACACTCTTATACTCACATGTCACTAGGATTGCACTCTCATGCTCACATGTCCTTTAGATTACACTCTCATGCTCACATGTCATTTAGATTACACTCTCATGCTCACATGTCACTAGGATTACACTCTCATGCTCACATGTCCTTTGGATTACACTCTCATCCTCACATGTCCTTTGGATTACACTCTCATGCTCACGTGACCTTTGGATTACACTCTCATACTCACATGTCCTTTGGATTGCACTCTCATACTCACATGTCCTTTAGATTACACACTTATGCTCACATGTCCTTTGGATTACACTCTCATGCCTTTGGATTGCACCACTCTTCGATTTCACATTAACATGCTAATTTTTCACATTAACATACTAATTTCTCACTTTAACATCACGCTAATTTCTCACGTTAACATCACTAGTCCCGGCCACTTCTTTATGACCCTTGGGCTACACCCATTTCAAACCTTTTAAAACAGTCTGCATCAGCAGCAGACCAAGGCTTTCCCACCTGATGACGGACGCTTGTGTTGCGCCCGAAACGTCGTGATTTATTTTATTTTATACCTACTACGCGACTTTACCGAAAGAACAAAAGAGTAAGGCATAATATATTATGTTAATGAGTGTATATTATGTTTTGATTGGAAGCTTTCGTGACTGCAGGGATTCATATTCTTGGTTCTTTCGGTAAAGTCACATAGGAGGGATACAATAACATAATAAACATTATAAAACAATAGAAACGTCGTGAGATTTTTTATTGTTTTACATTTTTTATTATTTTATTGTTTCCAATCTACGTGATTTTACTGAAAGAACCAACAATATGAGTGTATATTATGTTTATTAATTCACGTTACTGATATACGATGCTAATTAATACGTTATATAAATGACCAACAGACTTTGTTAATGAAATATATTATATTTTGATTTAAAGCTTTCGTGACTGCAGTAATTCATATTCTTAGTTTTTTCGGTAAAGTCACGTTGAAGGGAAACAACAAAATAATAAAATATATATAAAACAATAAAAAAATTCTCACGACGTTTCGACCATAACTCAAACGGTCATCTTCAGGTGTGTTGGTTTGCATAAACATTTTTAATTGTTTTATATATATTTTATTATTTTGTTGTTTCCCTTCAACGTGACTTTACCGAAAAAACTAAGTATATGAAATATATTATGTTAATGAGTGTACATGATATTCTTAGTTTTTTCGGTAAAGTCACGTTGAAGAGAAACAACAAAATAACAAAATATATTTAAAACAATAAAAAATTCTCACGACGTTTCGACCATAACTCAAACGGTCATCATCAGGTGTGTTGGTTTGCATAAATTTATTTTTAAACGGCACATTTATTTATTTATAAAAAAAAACGTTGGCGTCACGCGCAGCGATTGGCAGTTTGCCCAGGACTAGTCCATCTATTTTTTTTTTTAAAAGAGGAGGGGGGAGACGAAATTTTTTATAATATATGCTGTCTGAAAGCCACTGTAAGTGTGAACAATCAATCAAGAACTGAAATGATTTATCAAATCTTTCCAATGATTGCTAAGATAGAATCCATCTTCTCGGTTGAAATTGTCTCTGTGCTTGTATATGTGGATAGCCTCATGAACGAATCTCTCATGGAAGCCAGATGGCTTACAAAGAACCTCCGTCTTGGAAAAGTCAATGGCATGTGAGCCTACTGAATTAGAACAATGATCTGCTACGGCCGAGGTGTTGGTCCTACCGTGTTTAAGGTCTGCTTTATGTTCACGAATGCGGTCCGAGACATGGCGTTTGGTTTCTCCAATGTAACTACTACCACAGAGGCAACTTGGTTTGTAGACACCAGGGTATTGTATGTCCGGAATCACATCTTTTACAGACGGAACCAGATCACGGATTTTATGTAATGTGTTGAAACGGACCTGGATCTTGTGTTTATTCAAGATTTTGGAGATCTATTTTTTTGTGATCCCAGCAATGTAGGGTAAAGTGATGGTTTTGAAAGGCTCCTCAAGAGGGTTCTTCTTCATGGTTTGAGTGATAGCTTTGCGGATTGTATAGTCGGAGTAACCATTAGCCCTAAGAGCTTGGTGTACGTGCTTGAGTTCACTGCTTATGTGTTCCTGGTCGGGTATGCATTGGGCTCTATGATACAGAGTCTTGATGAGAGAATTCTTCTGTGATGGATGGTGGTGGGAATCCGGTTTCAGATAAGCATCCGTATGGGTAGCTTTCCTGTAGACAGAGTGGCTCATTGAACCATCAGGTCTCTTTTTAATTAGGACATCCAAAAAAGGTATCTTGCCATCTATTTCGACTTCCATGGTAAATCTGATGGCTGGGTGTATGGAATTGATGTGGTCGAAGAATTGGTCTAGAGCAGGCCGGCCATGTGGCCAGATGACAAAAGTGTCATCCACGTACCTCTTCCATAAGGTTGGGCGCAGAGTGGCAGTGGCAGAGATGCCGCGACTCTGGGGTAATACCAATCGCATTTACACTGACCTCTGCTGCTGTAACTTCTTCTAATGCGAAACGAATTATTTTCAAAACTAGCTTAGCTCTTATCTCAGAAAAAATCAGACTTATACGCACAGAACTAGATCAGTTAGACAAGACACTCTACAAATCACACTTATCAATGACGGCAATAATGTCCACATCGGATTGGGAACATGTAGACAATATGACTGCCTCTTCAGCTGCTACTATGTCGACCAAATGTAAGGAAAACCTGATTTCCAAATTTAACCTCCTCTTCAACAAAAGACCGGACCCACACACCAAAAAGTTAGACTTTAATAAAGTCGTAATTAATCGCAGTAACAGTTCTATTTCCGATGGTCTGAAATCCGTTTTTCAGACCAACTGTTACTGCGATTAATTACGACTTTATTAACGTCTAACTTTTTGGTGTGTGGGTCCGGTCTTTTGTTGAAGAGGAGGTTAAATTTGGAAATCAGGTTTTCCTTACATTTGGTCGACATAGTAGCAGCTGAAGAGGCAGTCATATTGTCTACATGTTCCCAATCCGATGTGGACATTATTGCCGTCATTGATAAGTGTGATTTGTAGAGTGTCTTGTCTAACTGATCTAGTTCTGTGCGTATAAGTCTGATTTTTTCTGAGATAAGAGCTAAGCTAGTTTTGAAAATAATTCGTTTCGCATTAGAAGAAGTTACAGCAGCAGAGGTCAGTGTAAATGCGATTGGTATTACCCCAGAGTCGCGGCATCTCTGCCACTGCCACTCTGCGCCCAACCTTATGGAAGAGGTACGTGGATGACACTTTTGTCATCTGGCCACATGGCCGGCCTGCTCTAGACCAATTCTTCGACCACATCAATTCCATACACCCAGCCATCAGATTTACCATGGAAGTCGAAATAGATGGCAAGATACCTTTTTTGGATGTCCTAATTAAAAAGAGACCTGATGGTTCAATGAGCCACTCTGTCTACAGGAAAGCTACCCATACGGATGCTTATCTGAAACCGGATTCCCACCACCATCCATCACAGAAGAATTCTCTCATCAAGACTCTGTATCATAGAGCCCAATGCATACCCGACCAGGAACACATAAGCAGTGAACTCAAGCACGTACACCAAGCTCTTAGGGCTAATGGTTACTCCGACTATACAATCCGCAAAGCTATCACTCAAACCATGAAGAAGAACCCTCTTGAGGAGCCTTTCAAAACCATCACTTTACCCTACATTGCTGGGATCACAAAAAAATAGATCTCCAAAATCTTGAATAAACACAAGATCCAGGTCCGTTTCAACACATTACATAAAATCCGTGATCTGGTTCCGTCTGTAAAAGATGTGATTCCGGACATACAATACCCTGGTGTCTACAAACCAAGTTGCCTCTGTGGTAGTAGTTACATTGGAGAAACCAAACGCCATGTCTCGGACCGCATTCGTGAACATAAAGCAGACCTTAAACACGGTAGGACCAACACCTCGGCCGTAGCAGATCATTGTTCTAATTCAGTAGGCTCACATGCCATTGACTTTTCCAAGACGGAGGTTCTTTGTAAGCCATCTGGCTTCCATGAGAGATTCGTTCATGAGGCTATCCACATATACAAGCACAGAGACAATTTCAACCGAGAAGATGGATTCTATCTTAGCAATCATTGGAAAGATTTGATAAATCATTTCAGTTCTTGATTGATTGTTCACGCTTACAGTGGCTTTCAGACAGCATACATTATAAAAAATTTCGTCTCCCCCCTCCTCTTTAAAAAAAAAAAATAGATGGACTAGTCCTGGGCAAACTGCCAATCACTGCGCGTGACGCCAACGTTTTTTTTTATAAATAAATAAATGTGCCGTTTAAAAATAAATTTATGCAAACCAACACACCTGATGATGACCGTTTGAGTTATGGTCGAAACGTCGTGAGAATTTTTTATTGTTTTATATATATTTTGTTATTTTGTTGTTTCTCTTCAACGTGACTTTACCGAAAAAACTAAGAATATGAATTACTGCAGTCACGAAAGCTTTAAATCAAGAGTGTACATGATGTTAATATTCTTTGGGTCTTTTGGTAAAGTCACATAGATAGGTCAACATAGTTACGTAGAAAGGTCAACAGTCACATAGATAGGTCAACATAGTCACGTGATAGGTCAACATAGTCACGTGATAGGTCAACATAGTCACGTGATAGGTCAACATAGTCACGTAGATAGGTCGACATAGTCACGTAAATAGGTCAACATAGTCACATAGATAGGTCAACATAGTCACGTGATAGGTCAACATAGTCACGTAGATAGGTCAACATAGTCACGTGATAGGTCAACATAGTCACGTAGATAGGTCAACATAGTCACGTAGATAGGTCAACATAGTCACGTAGATAGATCAACATAGTAACATAGATAGGTCAACATAGTCACGTAGATAGGTCAACATAGTCACGTGATAGGTCAACATAGTCACGTAGATAGGTCAACATAGTCACGTGATAGGTCAACATAGTCACATGATAGGTCAACATAGTCACGTAGATAGGTCAACATAGTCACGTAGATAGGTCAACATAGTCACGTAGATAGGTCAACATAGTCACGTAGATAGGTCAACATAGTCACGTAGATAGGTCAACATAGTAACATAGATAGGTCAACATAGTCACGTAGATAAGTCAACATAGTCACGTGATAGGTCAACATATTCACGTAGATAGGTCAACATAGTCACGTGATAGGTCAACATAGTAACATAGATAGGTCAACATAGTCACATAGATAGGTCAACATAGTCACGTAGATAGTTCAACATAGTTACATAGATAGGTCAACATAGTAATATAGATAGGTCAACATAGTCACATAGATAGGTCAACATAGTCACATAGATAGGTCAACATAGTCACATAGATAGGTCAACATAGTCACGTAGATAGGTCAACATAGTCACGTAGATAGGTCAACATAGTCACGTAGATAGGTCAACATAGTCACGTAGATAGGTCAACATAGTCACGTAGATAGGTCAACATAGTAACATAGGTCAACATAGTCACGTAGATAGGTCAACATAGTCACGTGATAGGTCAACATAGTCACGTGATAGGTCAACATAGTCACGTAGATAGGTCGACATAGTCACATAGATAGGTCAACATAATAACGTGATAGGTCAACATAGTCACGTGATAGGTCAACATAATCACGTAGATAGGTCAACATAGTCACGTAGATAGGTCAACATAGTCACGTAGATAGGTGAACATAGTCACGTGATAGGTCAACATAGTTACGTGATAGGTCATAGTCACGTAGATAGGTCAACATAGTCACGTGATAGGTCAACATAGTAACATAGATAGGTCAACATAGTCACGTAGATAGGTCAACATAGTCACGTAGATAGGTCAACATAG
Source organism: Petromyzon marinus (assembly GCF_048934315.1). Classification (NCBI taxonomy): domain Eukaryota; kingdom Metazoa; phylum Chordata; class Hyperoartia; order Petromyzontiformes; family Petromyzontidae; genus Petromyzon; species Petromyzon marinus. The sequence continues at coordinate 8,397,842 of NC_133725.1, read as the reverse complement.
TCACATATATAGGTCAACATAGTCACGTCGATAGGTCAACATAGTCACATGATAGGTCAACATAGTCACGTAGATAGGTCAACATAGTCACGTAGATAGGTCAACATAGTCACATAGATAGGTCAACATAGTCACGTAAATAGGTCAACATAGTCACGTGATAGGTCAACATAGTCACGTGAGAGGTCAACATAGTCACGTGAGAGGTCAACATAGTCACCTAGATAGGTCAAGATAGTCACGTGATAGGTCAACATAGTAACATAGATAGGTCAACATAGTCACGTAGATAGGTCAACAGTCACGTAGATAGGTCAACATAGTCACATAGATAGGTCAACATAGTCACGTGATAGGTCAATATAGTCACATTATAGGTCAACATAGTCACGTAGATAGGTCAACATAGTCAAGTGATAGGTCAACATAGTAACATAGATAGGTCAACATAGTCACGTAGATAGGTCAACAGTCACGTAGATATGTCAACATAGTCACATAGAATCAGAATCAGAAAGGGTTTTATTCGCCATGAAAGTTCACACCGACACGGATTTTACTTTGGCAGGATGGTGCATACATTCAACATATAGGAATCTAAAATCTTAAATAAGTTTTAAACAAGTCTTACTATAATAATAAGGGCTAAAAGTCTAACTAACACCAAGGGGCTGAAGTATATAAAATGGAATAAATATCGAATATAAAATAGCTTTAAAAAATAATTAAAAAATAAAAAATACAAATAGGTTAACATAGTTAATATCTTTTGATTTAAAACTTTCGTGACTGCAGTAATTCATATTCTTAGTTCTTTCGGCAAAGCCACGCCAAAGGCAAACAACAAAACAATAAAACATATACACAACAATACAAATTCCCACGACGCCTCGACCACAACACAAACACCTGGAGACGACCGTTTGTGTTATGGTCGAAACGTCGTGAGAACCCGCACTGTTCCACATACATCCCATTATCCTGTTGTTCCCCTTCAACGTGACTCCACCGAAAGAACCAAGAACATGAATATAGTTAATATCGGCAAGGTGTCATTATGTAGATAAAATGTAAAAAACAGTGTAAGCCCTTGGCCTTGTTTAACAGGCCAGCAGCAGATGGGAAGAAACTGTTTTTATGGCGTGAGGTTTTGGTCCTGATGGACCGAAGCCTTCTGCCGGAGGGGAGTAGCTGAAACAGAGAGTGACCAGGGTGGGAGGAATCGGCCACAATCTTCCTCGCTCGCCTCATGCTCCTTGTCGTGTGCAGGTTCTCGAGGGTTGGTAGATTGCAGGCAATTACCTTCTCAGCAGTGTGGATGATACGCTGCAGTCTGCTCTTGTCCTTGGCAGTGGCAGCAGCGTACCAGACGGTTATGGAGGAGGTGAGGATGGATTCAATGATCGCTGTATAGAATTGCACCATCATTGTCTTTGGCAGGTTGAATTTCTTCAGCTGCCGTAGAAAGCACATCCTCTGTTGAGCTCTCTTGGTGAGGGAGCTGATGTTCAGTTCCCACTTGAGGTCCTGGGAGAGAATAGATAGGTCAACATAGTCACGTAGATAGGTCAACATAGTCACGTCATAGGTCAACATAGTCACATAGATAGGTCAACATAGTCACGTGATAGGTCAACATAGTCACGTAGATAGGTCAACATAGTCACGTGATAGGGCAACATAGTCACGTAGATAGGTCAACATATTCACATAGATAGGTCAACATAGTCACGTAGATAGGTCAACATAGTCACACAGATAGGTCAACATAGTCACGTAGATAGGTCAACATAGTCACGTAGATAGGTCAACATATTCACATAGATAGGTCAACATAGTCACGTAGATAGGTCAACATAGTCACGTGATAGGTCAACATAGTCACGTAGATAGGTCAACATATTCACATAGATAGGTCAACATAGTCACGTAGATAGGTCAACATAGTCACGTAGATAGGTCAACATAGTCACACAGATAGGTCAACATAGTCACGTAGATAGGTCAACATAGTCACGTGATAGGTCAACATAGTCACGTTATAGGTCAACATAGTCACATAGATAGGTCTCCATAGTCACGTAGATAGGTCAACATAGTCACGTAGATAGGTCAACATAATCACGTGATAGGTCAAATAAGTCAATTAGATAGGTCAACATAGTAACGTAGATAGGTCAACATTGTCACGTGATTGGTCAACATAGTCAAGTGATAGGTCAACATAGTCACGTCGATAGGTCAACATAGTCACGTAGATAGGTCAACATAGTCACAAAGATAGGTCAACATAGTCACGTAGATAGGTCAACATAGTCACGTAGAGAGGTCAACATATTCACATAGATAGGTCAACATAGTCACGTAGATAGGTCAACATAGTCACGTAGATAGGTCAACATAGTCACACAGATAGGTCAACATAGTCACGTAGATAGGTCAACATAGTCACGTGATAGGTCAACATAGTCACGTTATAGGTCAACATAGTCACATAGATAGGTCTCCATAGTCACGTAGATAGGTCAACATAGTCACGTAGACAGGTCAACATAATCACGTGATAGGTCAAATAAGTCAATTAGATAGGTCAACATAGTCACGTAGATAGGTCAACATTGTCACGTGATTGGTCAACATAGTCAAGTGATAGGTCAACATAGTCACGTCGATAGGTCAACATAGTCACGTAGATAGGTCAACATAGTCACATAGATAGGTCAACATAGTCACGTAGATAGGTCAACATAGTCACGTAGATAGGTCAACATTGTCACGTGATTGGTCAACATAGTCAAGTGATAGGTCAACATAGTCACGTCGATAGGTCAACATAGTCACGTAGATAGGTCAACATTGTCACGTGATTGGTCAACATAGTCAAGTGATAGGTCAACATAGTCACGTCGATAGGTCAACATAGTCACGTAGATAGGTCAACATAGTCACGTGATAGGTCAACATTGTCACGTTATAGGTCAACATAGTCACATAGATAGGTCTCCATAGTCACGTAGATAGGTCAACATAGTCACGTAGATAGGTCAACATAATCACGTGATAGGTCAAATAAGTCAATTAGATAGGTCAACATAGTAACGTAGATAGGTCAACATTGTCACGTGATTGGTCAACATAGTCAAGTGATAGGTCAACATAGTCACGTCTATAGGTCAACATAGTCACGTAGATAGGTCAACATAGTCACAAAGATAGGTCAACATAGTCACGTAGATAGGTCAACATAGTCACGTAGAGAGGTCAACATATTCACATAGATAGGTCAACATAGTCACGTAGATAGGTCAACATAGTCACGTAGATAGGTCAACATAGTCACACAGATAGGTCAACATAGTCACGTAGATAGGTCAACATAGTCACGTGATAGGTCAACATAGTCACGTTATAGGTCAACATAGTCACATAGATAGGTCTCCATAGTCACGTAGATAGGTCAACATAGTCACGTAGATAGGTCAACATAATCACGTGATAGGTCAAATAAGTCAATTAGATAGGTCAACATAGTCACGTAGATAGGTCAACATTGTCACGTGATTGGTCAACATAGTCAAGTGATAGGTCAACATAGTCACGTCGATAGGTCAACATAGTCACGTAGATAGGTCAACATAGTCACATAGATAGGTCAACATAGTCACGTAGATAGGTCAACATAGTCACGTAGATAGGTCAACATAGTCACGTGATAGGTCAACATAGTCACGTAGATAGGTCAACATAGCCACGTAGATAGGTCAACATAGTCACGTGATAGGTCAACATAGTCACGTGATAGGTCAACATAGTCACGTAGTTAGGTCAACATAGTCACATAGATAGGTCAACATAGTCACGTAGATAGGTCAACATAGTCACGTAGTTAGGTCAACATAGTCACGTGATAGGTCAACATAGTCACGTGGATAGGTCAACCTATCCACGTGACTTCATCGAAAGATCCAAAGAATATTAATTCCTGCAGTCACGAAAGCTTTAAGTCATTATGTTAATGATACACATTATGTTTATACATATATTATGTTAATGCTTGGAAAGCCGAATTGGCGTCAACGTCCGGGCCTAACATGGGATTTTGGTTTTGATTCCAACAATGTCTCTTTCTGATCAAGAGATCATGCGGCAGGATTTAAATAGCCTCGATCACTCCTCGTTCACAGGCACTTTGGATGAAGTGGTGTTTGGTATTTGTATCGTTAAGAAATCGGTCGAAATCCCATTTCCAGTATTCCTAATATGGCCAAAGCCACACCCAATGACTCTTAATATGGGCCTCATATATTTTAACATAATTATCCCTCATTTTGTCACGAATTCATTATATCACGTTCACCGGTGTTCCTTATGTGGCTAAAGCCACGCCCACAGACTCCATATATGGGCCTCTTATTTTAACATAATTTATTAGCCCTCGCTTCGTCACGGATTCATATCACGTTATCCGGTGTTCCTTATTTGGTCAAAGCCACGCCCAATGACTCCATATATGGGCTCCTAATTTTAACATAATTTATGAACCCTCGCTCCGTCACGGATTCATATCACGTTATCCGGTGTTCCTTATATGGTCAAAGTCACGCCCAAAGACTCCACATATGGGCCTCAAGTTTTAACATAATTTATGAGCCCTCTCCTTCACGAATTCATATCACGTTATCCGGTGTTCCTTATATGGCTAAAGCCACGCCCAAAGACTCCACACATGGGCCTCAAGTTTTAACATAATTTATGATCCCTCCCTTCCGTCACGGATTCATTACATCACGTTATCTGCTGTTCCTTATATGGTCAAAACCACGCCCAAAGACTCCATATATGGGCCTCTAAATTTTAACATAATTTATGAGCCCTCGCCCTGTCACGGATCGATTAAATCGTCGTAGGGCGCTCCATGTCCACACGGTCTCGCGTCGGCGTACAGGCGCGGCAGACAGACAACGCAAGTTTCACCACGCGCTCGTAGATCGACAACGTTACACCACGTTACACTACGTAGCGCCTGCCCGTGATGATGATGATGATGACGACGACGACGGTGGTGGTGGTGATAGTAAAGAATAAATACGCGTTGTGTACATACGCGTACTGATGATGCTCTGTAGTGGACCCTTGTCTCTCTGATGACAAACAATAATAATACTAATAATGGGAGCTCGCAGATCGCTGCCGACGCCGTGATGTGGTGAGTTGTTGTTGTTTGTCTGTCTGTCTCTGCTTGTTGATTGTGGTGGTGGTGGCGGTGGCGGAGGGGGAGCGGTGGCGCAGTGGTTAGCGCTACGACCCCGCCAAACCCGAGTCCGTGACGATTTACCCGAACCGGTCCTGCCGGGGACTTACCCCTAGGTCGACTCGGCCTCAAACGAGCACGCGGAGTGCGGTGAACATCGCCGCTGGGGAGACAAAGGCGGTCGGGGGCGGAGCGCGCCTCGTGTGGGTGTGTGTGGGTGTGTGTGCTAAACAGCACTTGGCCCTGACAAGTCTGAGGCTACGCGGGGGAGCTTTGCGTTGAGTGGTGGTGGTGGTGAGAGTGGGGAGAGTGGGGAGCGGTGGCGCAGTGGTTAGCGCCACTTTCATTCGGTTTCGGCCACGCTCACGGCTAACTTCGATGGGGGGGGGCTCCCCCTCCATCCTCTCGGAATTGAACGATTACCCCCCCTCCTCCTCCTACCTATTGTATCGGTAATGGGGATACAAAGACGGCCGGGCGTGGTGTACCGGCTTGCACCAATCACGCGTGACGTTCCCGCTCCGGCCTTTTAACGAAGTGCTCGCTAACAGCAGCGCCTGCGATGGCAAAGAGCTTCATAGCTCATCGGATTCCCCCAGTATGAATGCATGTTGTGTATTTTATATATGCGGGTTGTGTGTTGTGTTGTGGGGGTTTGGCGCGCGGGGGGAGGGGGGGGTGGGGAGCGGTGGCGCAGTGGTTAGCACACTTAGCGCTACAAGACCACGGTGAGCCTCAGTGGCGAGAGCGGACATAATCCAACTCGGTGACTCTTAAGTTCCCGGGGAGACAAAGGCGGCCGAGCGCGCTATTATTGAAGACGTCAACTACCACCACTGACCAACAACACCACGCGTCCTCCTGCAGTGGCCTTAATAGGTGCTCGCTAACAGCACTTGCCCTAACCGCCTGCTTTGTCTGTATGGGGGAGCTGTATCTCTACGTTTCTGTGTGCGTGTGTAGTTCGTTGTACTGTACACACCATTTCGTCTACGCGTCCTGGAAGTGGCTGAGCTGAAATGTAAGGAGACTGAAACCTTCATTCCCCGACGATGATGGGAGTAAAGGTAAGAGATCATTAACTACAACAGCACTGATAAAGAGCCATTGGCCGAAACGTCACCGATTATATTTTTCTTTTTTCAGACGGGTCTCTACGTCATTCAGTGGGTCCCTGTCATTATATGGGCCTGTGTGTCATTCTGTGGGTCTCTGTGTGAGTCTATGGGTCTCTATGTCAATCTATGGGTCTCTATGTCATTCTGTGGGTCTCTGTGTGAGTCTATGGGCCTGTATGTCAATTTGTGGGTCTCTGTGTGAGTCTATGGGTCTGTATGTCAATTTGTGGGTCTCTGTGTGAGTATGGGTCTCTATGTCAATCTATAGGTCTCTATGTCATTCTGTGGGTCTCTGTGTGAGTCTATGGGCCTGTATGCCATTCTGTGGGTCTCTGTGTAAGTCTATGGGCCTGTATGTCAATTTGTGGGTCTCTGTGTCATTCTGTGGGTCTCTGTATGAGTCTATGGTTCTCTATGTCATTCTCTGGGTCTCTGTGTGAGTCTATGGGCCTGTATGTCAATTTGTGGGTCTCTGTGTGAGTCTATGGGTCTCTATGTCAATCTATGGATCTCTATGTCATTCTGTGGGTCTGTGTGTGAGTCTATGGGCCTGTATGTCAATTTGTGGGTCTCTGTGTGAGTCTATGGGTCTCTATGTCATTCTGTGGGTCTCTATGTCATTCTGTGGGTCTCTGTATGAGTCTATGGTTCTCTGTCAATCTATGGGTCTCTGTGTGAGTCTATGGGTCGGTCTCTATGTCAATCTATGGGTAGCTATGTCATTCTATAGGCCTGTATGTCATTCTGTGGGTCTCCGTGTTATTCTATGGGTCTGTATGTCATTCTATGGGTCTCTCTGCAAGTCTATGGTTCTCTGCCAATCTGTGGGTCTCTGTCATTCTATGGGCCTGTATGTCATTCTGTGGGTCTCTATGTGTGTCTATGGGTCTCTATGTCAATATATGGGTTGCTATATCATTCTATGTTCCTGTATGTCATTCTGTGGGTCTCTATGTCATTCTATGGTCCTGTATATCATTCTGTGGGTCTCTGTCATTCTATGGGCCTGTATGTCAATCTGTGTGTCTCTATATCATTCTATGGGCCTGTATATCATTCTGTGGGTCTCTATGTCATTCTATAGGCCTGTGTCATTCTATGGGTCTCTGTGTGAGTCTATGGGTCTCTGTAAATCTATGGGTCGCTATATCATTATATGGGCCTGTATATCATTCTGTGGGTCTCTATGTGTGTCTATGGGTCTCTATGTCAATCTATGGGTCGCTATATCATTCTATGGTCCTGTATGTGATTCTGTGGGTCTCTATGTCATTCTATGGGCCTGTATGTCAATCTGTGGGTCTCTATGTCATTCTATGGGCCTGTTTGTCATTCTGTGGGTCTCTGTGTTACTCTATGGGTCTGTATGTCATTCTATGGGTCTCTGTGTGAGTCTATGGTTCTCTATGTCAATCTGTGGGTCTCTATGTCATTCTATGGTCCTGTATATCATTCTGTGGGTCTCTATGTCATTCTATGGGCCTGTATGTCAATCTGTGTCTCTGTCATTCTATGGGCCTGTATATCATTCTGTGGGTCTCTGTCATTCTATGGGCCTGTGTCATTCTATAGGTCTCTGTGCAAGTCTATGGGTCTCTGTCAATCTATGGGTCGCTATATCATTATATGGGCCTGTATGTCATTCTGTGGGTCTCTATGTCATTCTATGGGCCTGTATATCATTCTGTGGGTCTCTGTGTGAGTCTATTGGTCTCTGTCAATCTATGGGTCGCTATATCATTCTATGTGCCTGGATAGCATTCTGTGGGTCTCTATGTGTGTCTGGGTCTCTTTGCGAGTTTGTGGGTCTTTTCGCGAGTCTAAAAATATAATTCTCATCAGGTCCCAATGGTGCAGTCTCCAACTCTTCTTATGCACTCCGGCTTTCTCTGGCCTCACTGTTTTCCTATGTGCTATGAATAGGTGCACTGGCGGAGCCAGTGGGGGGGGGGGGGTGGCACGTGCCCCCCCAATGATCCAATCGAAATCCCTAATTTCGATCGGATCATTGGGGTTTATTGGTAATAATTCAGCACATTGCGACTGCCACTGTGTTGCATATTATTACGTGCCAGGGACTCTATGAGATGCTAGGACAATAGTCTGAGTCCATAATTGGCAATAAGTAAATTTCGATTTAAAGCTTTCGTGACTGCAATGATTCATCCTCTTTGGTTCTTTCGGTAAAGTCACGTAGAATGAGAATAAAATAATAAACACTCCAGCGCTGTCCTACCAGACAGTCTCGTCCCTTCACCTGATGAAGGCCGCTTGTGTTGTGGCCGAAACGTCGTGAGAATTTTATTGTGTTATTTTATTTTATCAATTTATTATTTTATTCTCATTCTATGTGGTGACTTTACCGAAAGAACCAAAGAAGATGGCAATAAGTAACGGCAAAGCGGTTATAAAAAGCGACTCACAGAATTGTGCGCAGTTGCGTATACAGAGTCCACGACTCCCCTGAAGGCATCGGCACCTTCAGCGAGCGCGATGCCGATCACACAGCGCGGTTCGAATTCGACTTTCAATCGATGGCTGCCCCATCACCGCACACGCATCGAATAAAAATCAAGGGACAAGTCCTTACTTACTAACAACTCCTCCATCATCTTTCATTGCTGGAGGGGTTGCCCCCACCCTACCTGAAAATTCTGGCTCCGCCATTGAACAAGGGCCATTGCACCAGTTACACGTGTACGTCTGTAAGACCACGGTGCTATTGACGAATGTGTTGATTGTTTCGTGTTGTAATCCGCAAAGAGCACGTCCGTCGAGGAGATGGAGCGATGAGATGGTCTCATGCGGCAGGTGCTGCTGGGTGGTTCAATTACATCACGGAATCGTGAGGTGGCTTGAGAAGTCCTTCATCCAGCGGTGGATTGACCATGGCTGATGATGGAAAGAATAGTTTACCGACCTTTGCTCAGTCCACTGCTGCATTGGAGGCCTGAAGCTTTGTCCCGGTCGTGAGGGTTGTTTGACCATGCTTCACCGCGCTGGTCCGTGCGGGTTGGTGAAATCGCTGGTTTTCTGTACATCTGTATGCCGCTGGGTCCCGATGGAAGTATATAGTGTGTGGGTCTCTAGGAAAGTATTTGGAGGTCTCTGTGAGTCTATAGATCTCTATGTGAGTCTATGGGTCTTTGTGTGGGTGCTGTATATGGGGTCTATGTGAGTTTTATGAGTCTATTCTTGAGTCAATGGTTCTCAGCGAGTCTACGTTAGTGAGTGGGTCTCTGTGCGAGTATGCATGTCTGATAATGTAATAATATAAAACAGCCCCTTGTCATGGAGGTCGTTTGACTCGACCTGATCCATGTGGTCATTGCTGATTGCTGACAAGGCTTTGTTCAGGATCAGTTCAGATGTCACTTGCCACTGATGTTAGCCGTGACCAGGGTTCGAACTCGGCTGAATGGGTTTATCGTGCTTTGTGCTGGCCATCGTTGTACCTCTCGTCTCTGCTGTGCGGAGAAGAGTTTACGTGCGAGTTTTAAATATATTGTCGTTTTGGATTTGTATTTCGCGTGTCTGTACACTGTACCATCGCTTGTACTGTCATCGAAGCCGTTCACGTGAACGTACGAGGGCTCGGTCCAGCAGACATGTTCATCTCGGTCATATTTCAGGTCACAACAACGACAAACCCACTCGCTCACTCGCCCACCCTCCCTCCCTGTGACTCGCCAAAAAACACTCGCCCACTCGCTCACTCGCACACATTCTCACAAAGTCGCCTCACTCGCCCCCCACCCACTCTTCCACTCGCCACACTGCAGGTCACCTCGAATCTCTTTCCGCTTCTTCCGTCGCCACGGCGACACTTGGGAATTCCCTTCACCCGTCATCATCATCATCGTCGTTGTCGTCGGCATCTCTCATCCCCCAAGCTCTTGAAATAATAAATAACCTCGCTCAAATCGCGGGGCAATGTTACACTCTGAACGAGCTACAACTCGCATATTCGCGCTCCCTGTGTTGCCGCCCGCTCGGCCATTTGGTGCCTTTCGCGCCCTCCGCTCGCCCAGCGTGTGCCCGGCGGGAGAGGCGGACGGAGCAGCAGGTCAAAGCTGTTTGTTTCGAGGTGATCAGTGGCGAAAGACGCAGAGGGGCCCCCCCCCGGGGGGGGGGGGGGGGGGGCTTGCGTGCGCCACTGACACGTCCCGTGTTGTGGTTCCTCAACAATAACCACCCCCCTCCTCCCTCCCCCCCGCGTTTGGAAGAAGAAGAAAAACAAAAACGTCCGCACCACTTGAGAAATTGACATCCACCAGAGGGGTTTGCTGCTCACAAGGGTCGCGGAAGAGCACCGCCACCGTCAGAAATGCCCCAGCATTGTGGCTCGAACCGGCTCAACATTCGAGGCCCTGTTTCGAAGGTGACGGGTAGCTCCTTGACTGTACACGGGACGTCCGCGCGGGGGTCGACTTAATCCGCGCGCGTGCCGCCGCGCGATGAGATTCGCCACCGATTTGGGGAATTGGGAGATTTTCCCCGGGGCGTGAGTTAGCGGGTGGGATTCCGGTTCGCTTGCGGTCAGTTTATTGACGTGTCACCAGCGGGCAGCGCAAATCCAACTTTGCGCGGTACAGAACTTGCGCTGACCAGGGTGGTGAAGTACGGTCAAACCCACCCTGGCGCTTCCCGCAGGGAGCGGGGAGGCGCTGAACCGGCAGTGGATCGACGGAAGGGCCGCGCACGCTGCGCTTGTGCACGCGTGGGTCTCGACGGTTCCTATCTGCAAGCCGGAGAGTCTGTGCTCGTCTATGTATAGATCTCTGTTAAGTCTGTGGGTCTCTATGTAGGTCTATAGGTCTCCAGCCATGTACGCTGGTGTACGTGTACGTCTGTGGGGCCTCCGTCTATGGGTATATGCGTGAGTATGTAAGCCCGTGATTCTGTGTGAGGCTCTGCAATACGGGTGTCTACGTAAGTCTACGGGTCTGCATGGACTCATTGTGCACGTGGTGAGTAAACGTCTCAGCTGGATGATAACTTCAGCCACGGGCCCCCCTTCTGACCGAACGCGAGTACAGATGGCGACATTGTTCACGATGGGCAGCTGTGCAGCTGCGTTGGCCTTGGGGCAGCGCAAAGTACCCTCCTCGCTTGCCAGCTGTTTCTTACGCAATGACGGCGGGAGTGGTGGCGCAGCGGTTGGGCGCGCCCACCGCGCGCGCGGTCAGCTGGGCGACTCGAGGCCTGGGCTGACCAACGCCAGAGCCGGTCGACTCGCCTGGCCCCCCCCCCCCCGACGGCCAACACAGCGGGGCCGATGACCCTCACCCAGCAGTGAATTTACGGCTCTCTGATATTTAACAGTAAAGAAATAACAGCGGTTGTGTTGGGATGGACAGACTGGGCCCTGCCATCGGAATGAGGGATTTCCATCACAAGCTTAGGGCCGCCGACGGAAAGCAGCACCGCAAACATTACTGGCTTGAGTAGCGAGTGGCTTTGAATTTGACTCTGAGCGTAGACATGGCGATCGTGATAATGTCAACTAGTTACACTGCACCGCCACCGCCCAGCGTCCGCTCCTCGCTCTCGTGGAGAGAGGACGACTCGGAGAGAGAGGGGACGACTCGGAGAGAGAGAGGACGACTCGGAGAGAGAGAGGACGACTCTGAGAGAGAGAGGACGACTAAGAGAGAGGGCGACTCATAGAGAGAGGACGACTCAGAGAGAGAGCGGACGACTCAGAGAGAGAGGACGACTCAGAGAGATAGAGCGGACGACTCGGAGAGAGAGGACGACTCGGAGAGAGAGGACGACTCAGAGAGAGAGCGGCGACTCGGAGAGAGAGGGAGAGGATGACTCACAGAGAGAGAGAGGGGATGACTCGGAGAGAGAGAGAGAGAGAACGACTTGGAGAGAGAGAGAGGACGACTTGGCGAGAGGGGGGACGACTCAGAGAGAGAGGACGACTCAGAGAGAGGACGACTTGGAGAGAGAGAGAGAGAGAGGACGACTCAGATAGAGAGAGGACGACTCAGAGAGAGAGAGCCGAGTAGGAGGGCAGCAGCAGCAGCAGCCACAATCGCACCACCACAGCTTTTGTCTTTCCATTCTCTCTCTATTCACGAAAGAGACGAGGCATCGGCCCGCTGCTGATGTTCTGATGATGCTTCCACTAAAGCCAAGATGGTGCGACGGTGTCTGGGGGTCTCGAACGAGGCGGTGTTTGTCCTGGACGTCCGCGTTGCTCCGCTCCGTTCGCCCGCGGTACATCTGGATCGGGGTCGCGTATCGAGGGTGGCGACGGAGCGATCCCATTAAAAGGGGTGCGATCGGGACTGGAGTTGGGACGGATGGTTGACGCTGGCAAGCACACGTGTATACGCTTCGCTCCAGTTCGATGCTGACGATGACGGTGGTGATTTAAATCATCGTTAACATCATCATCATCAGCGATACAATTGGGGACAAATGTTCAACTTCCGCTTTCGTGTACAGACACTGGGGAAAACACATTTCTAGCCAAAGGGTACTGTATGTTCACAAGTGCCAAGGCCCTTATATTCCTAAAGGGACTCGTTCGGATGTGTGGTCAGACTGCATTGTTCATTGTGTTGGTGTGCCCTGTGATTTACATGCACTGTATGTTTCGCCCTGTTGCGCCATGTACTGCCCTAGAGATAGTTTGGTCTTTTTATGTAACTCTCGTGTGTGTGTGTATATATAATTAGTTTGTGTTATATGTGAGCACCTTCGTGTGCGTGTTGGGGAGCGGTGGTGCAGCGGTTAGCGCTACGCTGCGCTACGAACCCGGCGACCCGGGTTCGATTCCCGCTCACGGCCACCACCGGTGACGATTATCTGAACCGGTCCTGGGCCTCCCCTAGGTCGACTCAGCCTCCAATGAGTACTTGGTGCGGTGGACAAAACATCGCCACTGGGGAGACAAAGGCGGTCGGCCGTGGTGCTGGCCACCCACCCCCTCGTGTGCCGTTCCGGCCTTCATAGGTGCTCGTTAACAGCGCTTGCCCCTACAGTCTGTGAAGGCTACACGGGGGATCTTTGTCTTTGTGGAACATTTGCGTCGGTTTGAACCATTCGGGCTCGCCTGCCTACTGTCCATCCTGAACGCAGTCCCACCAGTGAGGCCCCTCTGGCAGTTGTGGCCGGGCCACGAACCCCGCATGCCCTGCTACCGCATGCCCTGCTACCGCATGCCCTGCCACCGCATGCCCTGCCACCGCATGCCCTGCCACCGCATGCCCTGCTACCGCATGCCCTGCTACCGCATGCCCTGCCACCGCATGCCCTGCCACCGCATGCCCTGCCACCGCATGCCCTGCTACCGCATGCCCTGCTACCGCATGCCCTGCCACCGCATGCCCTGCTACCGCATGCCCTGCCACCGCATGCCCTGCTACCGCATGCCCTGCCACCGCATGCCCTGCTACCGCATGCCCTGCCACCGCATGCCCTGCCACCGCATGCCCTGCCACCGCATGCCCTGCTACCGCATGCCCTGCTACCGCATGCCCAAGCAGTCTCTTCTTTCTGTTTGGCTGGATAGAGGGGCCTAAACGGGCACGGCACCGGATCGAGAAGCGATGGGCTGGTGTGGTACAGGAGGATGTGAACGTGATCCAGATCGGCCTCTGTGGAGGAGGCTCGTGAAGGACTCTGCTGCTGCTGCTGCTGGGCAGTTGGAGGCAGTGGCCCTCCAGCAACAACGGAGGGCGGAGGAGCGACGCTCGCAACGACGTTTGGGCATTGGCGCCTGCCACCCACCCGCTCCCGTGCTGTGGCCGCCTTTGCAGGTGCTCGGCTACAGCACTTGCCCCAACAGCCTTTGTTTTTGATAGGAGCCTCGGAGTGCACGTAGCCTGGTACAAGCCCCTGTGGTGGGTGACGTCACCGCCGCTCGGTGTCGAATGGAGGACGGCCGCGGCTGTTGCTGATGGGAGCGGTGGTGCAGTGGTTAGCACCTTCGGTGGTGCAGTGGTTAGCACCTTGCGCTGTGAAGTCTCGCCGCACGAGTTCGATTCCAGATCACGGCCGTCATCGGCGGTGAACATCTGAACCGGTCGCTGGCATCTCCTAGGTCGACTCGGCCTTGAAATGAGTACCCGGGCACAGTGTGTGTAAACGCCGGAGAGACAAAGGTGGCCGGGCGTGGTTCACGCCACCCTGACCTTGCGGGTTGCACCGGCCTTAATCGGCGCTCGCGAGCGGCACTTTCCCCGGCAGCCTGCGTCTGCTACATGGGGAGGATCTGTGGCCGTGGGAAGCGTGTGTGCGTGTGTGTGCGTGTGTGTGTGTGTGTGTGACGAGAGCGTGGCGCAGTTGTTGGTGCGCCGCGCCACGAACCCGGCGACCCACATTCCAATCCCCCTGCCAGGGCTCCAACGTCAGCGGCGCGAGTGGCGTCCCAGCTGCTCTCGGGCCTACCCCGGGTCGACTGGGACTGCTAAAATCGACGACCCGGTGCGCTGTGGAAGCTTCGGCACCGGGTCAGGCGAAGGCGGCCCGGACGTTGTGCCCGGCCGCGCCACGCCGACCTGGCGAGAGGCCGTGCCGGCCCCAAATAGCCGCTCGCTTGACCGATGGCTCCATTTGTCCAGCGTCGTACATTATGGATGGGGTATCCATTGCTTTCAATCGGCAAAACGCAACGACGAGGAGGAGGAGGAGGAGGCCTCTCGGGTGGGCGGCGACGAGGGCAGGCCGCCAGCACGTCCGGCGCTTCGTGCATCGGAGGTGCGCGGGGTTGGAGGCACGCGGCCGCCCTGGTCAGAACCGCGTGGCGGGCAGGTTTCGAACAACCTCCCCCCACCACCCAACCACCCCTCCAGCCAAAACCGACACAGCCATCGGCCGCACCGTAAACACCCCGCTGTGTTCACGCCTTTAAACGAGGAGAGTGGACGGGATCCACTCCGCTTCTGAACGGGCAGCGATTGAGCGGGTGGCAAATCTCAAGTGACGTCCTTGAATCTGCCGCGGTTAAAACTGCGGGGAGACCTTCACCCAGGGCCGCCCGCTTGTTGTTGTTGTTGTTGCCGTCGGTACGCGCGGGACGCCGGCCCGGCGCCGGCCGTCGTGGCCGGCGCCGCCGGGCCGGCGTCCCGCGATCCGCCGGGTCGACTCCCATCGGCCCCGGCGCGGCCGTCGCGGCCACGGGGAGGTCGCGTGCGGGGCGGGGGTCAAAGGCGCGCGATGGGACCCCCCCCCCGCCACCACCGCAGCCGGGGTCGGCTGCGGTGTCTCAGCAACGCGGCGGCAGAGGCACCTCCGCCCGTGACGGGTCGCCCCGCGCCGTGGGAACGGCGTGGACACGACCGCGGGAAATTGCGGCCCGAAGAGTCGGCGTCGGCTCGCTTTTGCTCAAGGTCGCAACGCAGCGCCCTTCCCCTCCTCTCGGCGCGATTGCTTGAGCCCTGCTTTGGATCGCCACCCTTGGCGTTGACGTTGCCGGCCGGAACGTGCCGTTGCGTCGCTGAGGGGAGGTTGGGGTTGCGGGCGGGGTGGCGTCGGCGACGCGCGTGCTGGTCGTCGTCATCGGCCATCGTCTTTGTCTCTCTGCTGGATGAAGGCCGCCGCCAACCGTGGCCACCGTCGCTCGCGAGCGAGCGAGCCAGCCAATGCCGCTGCCGTCACCCCCTGGTGACGCGTCCTGGCGCTACCCACACCTCCGCTTGATGTTGGCGGCGATGGGTTTCGGGTTACGGGCGTCACAATGACGGCGTGAAGGTGAATGGGGGAGCCAGTAACTCTACACCTTGCGTTGTTGTGTCGGAGAGGATGCGTTTCTGTGCGCACTTGCCGTGTGTGTGTGCGCGCGCGCGTGTGTGTACGTGTACGTGTGTGTGTGTACGTGTGTGTGTGTGCACGTGTGTGTGTGTACGTGTGTGTGTGTGTGTGCGAGTGGGGAGCGGTAGTGTAGCGGTTAGCGCGCCGCGCTATGAACCTGGCGACCCGGGTTCGATTCCCGCTCACGGCCAACACCCAGTGACGATTATCTGAACCGGTCCCGGGCCTCCCCTAGGTCGACTCAGCCTCAAATGAGTACCTGGTGCGGTGTGTAAACATTGCCACTGGGGAGACAAAGGAGGTCGGGCGTGGTGCTGGCCACCCACCCCCTCGTGTACCGTTCCGGCCTTCACAGGTGCTCGCTAACAGCACTTGCCCCTACAGTCTGTCAAGGCTACACGGGGGATCTTTGTATATTTGTGTGTGCGTGTGCACGCGAGCGAGCGGTGGCGCAGTGGTTCGCGCGCTGTGCTACGAGCGTGGCGACCCGAGCTTGATTACCGCTCGTGAACCAATGACGGTGACGGCGAATTGTTTGAGCCGGCCTCTGGGCCATCCCCTAGGTCGACTCGGCCTTAAACGAGTACCTGGCGCTGTGGAAGAACATCGGCACCTGCGAAGACAAAGACGGCCAGGAGCGAGTGCTGGTCCACGCACTCCTTCATAGGTGCGCTGTGGCGACATTCATAACCGCTCGCTGACCCCGACAGCCTGCTAAGACTTTGCGGGTGGCGAGGGGGGGGTGTGGGATCTTTGTCCTCGTGTAAGAGTGATGGCTGTGTTGCTGTATTCACCGTTCAGGTCCGCTGACCTGGGTTGAATTGCGGTGCCAAGTTTCCAGCCGTCAATTTCTCAGGCTCCATGGCCACCGCCCAACGGCAACCGGAGCACAAGTTTCCATTCGGAAGATCGCGCTGGGAAGACCTCGCCCGTGAACAAAAAAACTAAATCCCACAAACGACAACTTATCTATTGGGCGGTTGTCCTACGGATCGACTTTGCACCCCCCCCCCGCCCGCCGCCATCGGAACGTCGAAATTCCACCCCCAGCTTTTGGCGGGGCTTGCAAAGATGAGATCCGAGGCCTCGGTGCTCATTTGGGCAGCAGGAAGTCCAACGCCGACTTGGAGGTGTCCACGCCACGTGGCCTGCACACGCTCGTTGCCTGGACACGCTCGTGGCCTGGACAGGCACGTGGCCTGGACAGGCTCGTGGCCTGGACAGGCACGTGGCCTGGACACGCTCGTGGCGTGGACAGGCGCGTGGCGTGGACAGGCTCGTGGCCTGGACAGGCGCGTGGCGTGGACAGGCACGTGGCCTGGACAGGCACGTGGCCTGGACAGGCACGTGGCCTGAACACGCTCGTGGCCTGGACAGGCACGTGGCCTGGACAGGCTCGTGGCCTGGACAGGCACGTGGCCTGGACAGGCACGTGGCCTGGACAGGCTCGTGGCCTGGACAGGCACGTGGCGTGGACACGCTCGTGGCGTGGACAGGCACGTGGCCTGGACACGCTCGTGGCCTGGACAGGCACGTGGCCTGGACAGGCACGTGGCCTGGACAGGCACGTGGCCTGGACAGGCGCGTGGCCTGGACAGGCGCGTGGCCTGGACAGGCGCGTGGCCTGGACGGGCACGTGGCCTGGACACGCTCGTGGCCTGGACAGGCACGTGGCCTGGACAGGCACGTGGCCTGGACAGGCGCGTGGCCTGGACGGGCACGTGGCCTGGACACGCTCGTGGCCTGGACAGGCGCGTGGCGTGGACAGGCACGTGGCCTGGACAGGCACGTGGCCTGAACACGCTCGTGGCCTGGACAGGCACGTGGCCTGGACAGGCTCGTGGCCTGGACACGCTCGTGGCCTGGACAGGCACGTGGCCTGGACAGGCACGTGGCCTGGACAGGCACGTGGCGTGGACAGGCTCGTGGCCTGGACAGGCACGTGGCCTGGACAGGCACGTGGCCTGGACAGGCTCGTGGCCTGGACAAGCACGTGGCCTGGACAGGCTCGTGGCCTGGACAGGCACGTGGCCTGGACAGGCACGTGGCCTGGACAGGCACGTGGCCTGGACATGCACGTGGCCTGAACACGCTCGTGGCCTGGACAGGCACGTGGCCTGCACACGCTCGTTGCCTGGACAGGCGCGTGGCGTGGACAGGCTCGTGGCGTGGACACGCAGCAGTGCTGGGCGTCGAGGGGGAGCCCCGTAACCCTCGATCGGCAGCAGGCGGTGCGAGAAAAAAGGACTCCGCCTGTTCCAGGGGCGCCAGGGTGGCTGTGAGATGTTAACTCTCTCACCTGGTACACAGGAGGTCGTGGGTTCAACCCCGATCCTGACGCCTGCTCCTGCTGTGTATTTGGAGTTTGCGTGTCTCTCTCTCTCTCGTCATCATCACGGTGGCTATGAGATGTTAACTCTCTCGCCTGGTACACAGGAGGTCGTGGGTTCAACCCCGACCCTGACGCCTGCTGCTGTATATTTGGAGTTTGCGGTGTCTCTCTCATCATCATCACGGTGGCTAGGAGATGTTGACTACCTCACCTGGTACACAGGAGGTCGTGGGTTCGACCCCGACCCTGACGCCTGCTGCTGTATATTTGGAGTTTGCGTGTCTCTCTCTCCCGTCATCATCACGGTGGCTAGGAGATGTTAACTACCTCACCTGGTACACAGGAGGTCGTGGGTTCAACTCCGATCCTGACGCCTGCTCTATATTTGGAGTTTGCGTGTCTCTCTCTCCCGTCATCATCACGGTGGCTAGGAGATGTTAACTACCTCGCCTGGTAGACAGGAGGTCGTGGGTTCGACCCCGACCCTGACGCCTGCTGTATATTTGGAGTTTGCGTGTCTCTCTCTCTCGTCATCATCACGGTGGCTAGGAGATGTTAACTACCTCGCCTGGTACACAGGAGGTCGTGGGTTCGACCCCGACCCTGACGCCTGCTGCTGTATATTTGGAGTTTGCGTCTCTCTCTCTCCCGTCATCATCACGGTGGCTAGGAGATGTTAACTCCCTCGCCTGGTATACAGGAGGTCGTGGGTTCGACCCCGACCCTGACGCCTGCTGCTGTATATTTGGAGTTTGCGTCTCTCCCTCTCATCATCACGGTGGCTAGGAGATGTTAACTACCTCGTCTGGTACACAGGAGGTCGTAGGTTCGACCCCGACCCTGAAGCCTGCTGCTGTGTATTTGGAGTTTCCCTGTTCTCCCCGTGGTCGCGTGGATATTTTGTCGGGGTCCTCCGGTTTTTCCCTCCACAATTCAGAAATCTGCATTGGGAGCATTTGTCAGCCATAAATTCCCACGTGATGAGCCACTTTGGTTGAGCTATCGATTGTGGCCAGGTCACTTCTGAAAAAGAGCGGTGTAGCTCAGTGGGCCTTGCCTGGTAAAGTAAAACATTAGTTTAATAGTTCCAACCTGTGTGTGATAGAGTGTTTCCCCCGTAGGGTGCCCAAGGTTCACGAATAGTGTCTTTTGAGTAAGAAACCCTTCAATAATCACAAAGCGTAGTGTGACTACTCTCATCTTATAAAGTATAATCGTCAAAGGTTGCTGGTGCGTCCTTCAGAGCACTTACGTGCGGTGAAGAAGGCCGAACACCTGAAACGTCAACTATGAAATAAATATCCTTTTTAAGGCTGCACACAGTGCTGTTGAGACGGAACGTGTTTGTTCTGTCTTTGTTATCTCACTCGAGTGATGACAAATACAAAGACCCTTGTGTAGCCTGAACAAACTGTTGGGGCAAGTGCTGTTAGCGAGCACCTATGAAGGCCGGCACGGCGCACGAGGGGGTGGGTGGCCAGCACTACGCCCGGTCGCCTTTGTCTCCCCAGTGGCGATGTTTACACACCGCACCAGGTACTCATTTGAGGCTGATTCGACCTTGTGACCGGTTCAAATATTCGTCACTGGTGTTGGACGTGAGCGGGAATCGAACTCGGGTCGCCGCGTTCGTAGCGCTAACCGCTACACCACCGCTCCCCACATCAGCAACAGCCACCAATCGGCACTCCGTGGTGGTGACGTCTCCACGACGCTTGTGCCAGGCCATGTGCACCTTGAGGCCACGTGAAGTGCCGAAGGCTCGCTGGCAGGACGTCACGGGACAGACCCAGGTGCCATGGGTCGACTGACTTTAAGACCGATTTTTTTGTTTTTACCCACAGATTAATATCCCCACGACGCGTCCCATAGATCCACATCACCGCGGGGTTCCCCAGGTTGACACTCATCGCTCCAGGAGATCCCCTCCCCCCCCCCACCTCCGCTTCAGATGCATTGCAAAAGAGGCAAAGGTGCAGCCCTGCAATTGCTTTCTCGTGCCACTGCCCGTTGGCGCAGAAGGTGCCTCCATATTCTTTGGGTCTTCCGGTAAAGTCACGTAGATAGGTTCAAAAAAAATAACAAAAACATTTATTTTGTTATTTTCTTTGAGCCTATCTACGTGACTTTAACGAAAGACCCAAAGAATATGAATTCCTGCAGTCACGAAAGCTTTAAGTCGAGATGTAAGGTGCCTCCACTCGATGGGAACACCTCTGGAGGATGTGCGTGGCCTCCTCCCGGTCTCATCCTTGACGGCCAGACATCTGTGAAGAGGTGGTGGTACCCACATTTTTTGCTCACCGTACACAATCTGGCTGTGGTGCAGCACCGTAATTTGTGATACTACTGCTGGCAGGGGGCGGAGGGGCGGGGACCGGGTGGTGCTTGGTTTTAATAAATGTGCGCATTGCTAGGACATTTAAGCCAAACGTCTATTTTCGTAATTCCATCTTGGGACAAATCTGTCTCTCTCCCCCCCCCCCCCTACTCGGCAGCAACGCGGTCACCTGGGGAGAGCCGCGTTTTCAACACAAACAAAAGCCCCCTCCCCCCCCTCCCTCCCTCCCTCCGCAAAGAAAAACATAAATCGACTGCGGGGAGAGTAAAAAAAAAACCACATCGCTTCATTGGCGGACGGAGAGGGTTGTGAAAACAATCTTTGTACGTTGGTGATGTCCAAGGCGACGTGAGGTTGCTGGGGAGGCGGGGAGCGGCTCCGGCCTTTATTCACCGCCAGCCCACACTTGTCCACGGCCCTCCCTCGCAATCCCTCCCCTCCCGCCAGATTCGCCTCGAGCCCCCCGATGGCCCCCCACTCCTATAATATCCTCACCTCCTCCTTGCCCCCCCCTTCTACCGCTGTTCCCACTCCACTGTCTTCCCTCATTTTGGCGAGATTCCTCTCCGCGCCCCTTAACCCACCACCGTCCGTCCCTTAAGCCAGGGGGTCCCCAACCC
Organism: Petromyzon marinus; assembly: GCF_048934315.1. NCBI lineage: Eukaryota > Metazoa > Chordata > Hyperoartia > Petromyzontiformes > Petromyzontidae > Petromyzon > Petromyzon marinus. Next base: position 8,376,412 of record NC_133725.1, on the reverse strand, counting down.
CCGGGCCACAGACCGGTAGCGGTCCGTGGCCTGTTGTTAGGAACCGAGCCGCACAGGTGAACGGTGGGGCGAGCGAGCGAAGCTTCATCATCATCTGTATTGACAGCCGCTCCCCATCGCTCGCATTACTGTCTGAGCTCCGCCTCCTGTCAGATCAGCGGCGGCATTAGATTCTCATAGGAGCGCGAATCCTCCTGTAAACTGCGCATGCGAGGGATCTGGGTTGCGCGCTCCTTATGAGAAGAAGTCAGAATCCGACACTTATTTTAGTCCGCGCGTGGCCCGCCGATTATTTTATTATTTACCGCTCCCGTCCGCGCCTCTTTCCCGCACTGAGCACGCAGTCTCAGTCACAGTGTTGGTGAGCCCACAAGCTCTAACACCTAGTAGCCACAATGAGTAACAAACAAACGTCGCTGGAGAGCTTCTTTAAAAAAGGGGGGAAAGACCCAATGATGAACCCGCCCTCCCCCCCCTCCCCCCCCCCCCCCCCCCGGTCCGTGAATAAAAAATTGTCTTCCACGAAACCGGTCCCTGTTGCCAGAAAGGTTGGGGACCGCTGCTTCTTGTGGGTTCTACGGCGTTCTCTCTGCGACCCGCTCGTTCCGCTCGTTCCGCTCCGCCGCCGCCGCCGGGAGAGACGCTTCGCGAACCCCAATTCGTCTTCGGCTAAAAGCCACGAGCGCAGTGCCCGACGGGGAAGCTCCGTGGCGCGTTTGAGGGGGAATGTCTGCGGGAGCATCGGCTCTCCTGTCGCGCTTTGGGTTTTAGTGTCCACGCCGCTTTGGAGGGGTCACCGCTTGCGCCAAACCGAGCCGCTGCCAGGGGGCAGAGGGCAGCGATGGGGGCGGGCGGGCGCGCGGGCGCGGGCGGACGTCCACGCGCGTGCGTGCGGCAATCGGCGGGAGTGTGGGTCATCGGCGGAGGCGTCGCCGCTCGTCATTTTGCGGCGCGTGAACAGAGACAGCGATGGAGCCGCGTGGCCTTCGACGGGACCGTGGTTGCCCTTCGGTTGCAAGCGCGGTTGAAGGCTGGCGCGGCGCACGAGGGAGCCGTCACCCCCGCCCGCGTCTCTCCCCGGTGCCGGTGTTTACACAACTGCAGCTGGCACGCACGTGTGAAGGCTGAGCCGACCTTTAGGGGAAGGCCCCAGGACCGGTTCAATTGTTCGCCGCTGTTACCGGCCGTGAGCGGGAAGTGAACTCGGGCGAAGCGCGCTAACCGTGACACTACCGCATACACGCACACAAAAGAGCCCCCCGTGTAGCCTGTAACAGACTGTGGGTGCGAGTGCTGTTAGCGAGCACCTATAAAGGCCGGCACGGCACGCGATGAGGGGGTGGGTGGCAAGCACCACGCCCGACCGCCTTTGTCTCCCCAGTGACGATGTTTACACACCGCACCAGGTACTCATTTGAGGCTGAGTCGACGTAGGGGAGGCCCGGGACCGGTTCAGACAATCGTCACTGGTGTTGGCCGTGAGCGGGAATCAAACCCGTGTCGCCGGGTTCGTAGCGCAGCGTAGCGCTAACACAACTGCACTACCGCTCCCCACACACGCACGCTCCCTGGGAGTGTGTAAATCGTTAGTAGGGCGGGCAGGGAGCCCCCTGGAAATGTCTCCGCATGGCCCCCAAATAGGCCAGCACCATCAGTACTGTGCAAATGTGCTCGTACATTTGCACAGTACGATATACTATCCTCTGTCCCTCGGGATTGGGGTGGGGGGGGAAAAGCAATTTTAGACATCCCATCAGCCGCGACATCCCGTCTGGGAGCGGCGTTTCGTCCAACGCAAGGCAAATAACTCTGCGGAGCGACGGTGAAGGGTCCGGTCGTCGTTCATCATTAGTGCGGTACACTGTGTACCGCACATTGCACTGTATCTGTTACGAGTGCTGTGCCCCGCTGTACAGTGCAGTGCTTTTGCCCTCGGTTGCCACGGGGACACACGGCGCGGACTTTTGCCAAAAGTGACAGAAAGCAGTGGCCGGTTTTTCCACGCCAGATAAGCATCGTCGCCTTGTTTTCAAGCGAGCGAAGTAAAAATGCCCAGCCACCCCTCGAGTGATTTTAATTTATTTAGCCAACTTTTTTTTGTTGTTGCCCGTTTTGAAAGGCGGCGACGGGGTTTTGCCGCGCGCCTTCGAAGGTAAAAACCGAGCGAGCACGCGGGGATTCCTCCCCCGGCGGAGGGGGTCCGCGAAGTTCATTGGCGGAGCGTCGTAGCCGCGAGACCAGGGGATCCCGTCAAGGGGTTTGGGCGTTGCCGAGGGAGGAGGGGGGGGGGGGAGGTGTTTTTAGCGGCCACCGGATTGTGACAGACCCCATCTCTGATGCGGCAGGGGACTCCAGAAAATATTACGACAAAGATCACCCCTCGCCCCCCCCCCCCCCCCCGTATAGCCTGAATGGACAAGTGCTGTTCAGCGAGCTGCACCTACGAAGGCCGAGCAGCACCTGCGAAGGCTGCCCTTGTCTCCAGACAACAACAACAACAACCGCCATTCGCCACTAAGTAGCGGTGACATCACCACGACGCTTGTGCCAGGCCATGTGCACCTTGAGGCCACGTGAAGTGTCGAACGCCCGCTGGCAGGAGGTCACGGGGCAGACCCAGCAGGTGCCACGGGTCGACTGACTGAGACGACTGACATAGACACACACACACAGACACACCACCAGATCAGTATCCTTGTCATCATGAACAAGCAGACAATACTCCGCACCTCCTTCCCATATCTGTACGGTGCCTCCCAAGTCACACATATAATACAAAGTCTATATTGTTTACACATCCCATCAGCAACATGGCCTTCCCTTCAACTGGGAGTGCATCATGTTCTGCAGTGTTGGTTCAACGCGACGAAAATTCTTGAGAGCGGTTTCGACATTCTTAATTCTTATTAGCGGACACGGGCTTGCTTGGAGCAATGCTTGTGAACTGCCAGATGTTGTGGAGGCATGGACCCCACCCCCTCTCTTCTTAAATGTGGGTTCTCAGTTTTTTTTTTATTGGCAGCGTAAGTCCGCTAAGTCTTTTGTTTCCACAATACGTCCACACGGGACTGGAAGTCCTGCGGGGTAAAGGTCACCGCGTTGCACAATCTAGAGGGCATCTGCTCGATTCTATCTCTCGGTGCCACCGCGGTTGAAACAATGGGGCGGGGGGGGCGAGTTTTTGAACTCATCAGCCCCCCCCCTCCCCCCCCGCGCAGAGGCCACGAGAGCCGAACGGACGACTTGGTGTGAGGGAGGTGACGGGAACGACTCGGTGTGGAGGAGGTGACGAGAGGTGAACGGACGACTCGGTGTGGGGGAGGTGACGGGAGCCAAGTGGACGACTCGGTGTGAGGGAGGTGACTGGAGCCAACTGGACGACTCGGTGTGAGGGAGGTGACTGGAGCTGAATGGACGACTCGGTGTGGGGGAGGTGACGGGAGCCAAGTGGACGACTCGGTGTGAGGGAGGTGACTGTAGCTGAACGGACGACTCGGTGTGGGGGAGGTGACTGGAGCTGAACGGACGACTCGGTGTGGGGGAGGTGACTGGAGCTGAACTGACGACTCGGTGTGGGGGAGGTGACTGGAGCTGAATGGACGACTCGGTGTGGGGGAGGTGACTGGAGCTGAACGGACGACTCGGTGTGAGGGAGCCGAACGGACGACTCGGTGTGAGGGAGGTGACGGGAGCCAAGTGGACGACTCGGTGTGAGGGAGGTGACGAGGCCATTTCCTCCCCCGACGCTTCCTTCCCATGCCTCTCCCCCCCCCCCGCTCGACACAAACGGCCCGCCCTTCCCTCCCCTTCCTTCCCCTCCGCTCCCGCTCGGTTTCCGCGAGGCTCCTGCGTCTGCTGGAGTCGGAGGATAGAACCCCCTCCCCCTCGCGATGTCGCCGGGAGGCTCGCCGGCCGCCCACGGGAGGCAAAGCGCCTCGCCGCCGCCGCCGCCGGCCAACTCTTGTTCCGAGCATGCGCACGCTTCTCTCGGAGCAGAGACGTCGACCTCTCGCGCACCTACGCCCGCCCCCGTTGCCCCCGTGAATTGCATCGCTCACAATCGCCGGGGAACCACGGAACCGGAAAAGCAGCCAGCCAGGCGGTGAGGGCGCCCGCGGCAACCAACGGTTGCCCGAGATCTGCGGTCCCCCATGTCAGGACGCTTTGTCAATACCGCTTGACGAGTTGCTTACAGGCGTGGGAGGAAACCGGAGCATCTTGAGGGGGATGCATCTTGTACGGCAGTGCCAGCTCATGTTAGTCCGCGCTTTTGCTGCATCGCCTTCTATTGAGCCAGGGTACGGCTCTTGCTGGATGCCCACGGGAGGGGAGTGTCACGACATCTCCGCCAGTGATCTGCTGCCTCCGCAGCTCTGAATTAGAGAGGGGGACTCCCCGACTCACGAACGAGTTCGGTTCCAAAGGTTACCCCTCGTAAGTCGATTTGTTCGTAAATATACTCCTGTGAGTTCCAAACATGTTGTACGGCATGTACACTAAACACGGGGGATGGCTTTAATCGTTGTATAATCTCATGCAGACGCCGCTGGTTCTTAACGTTCTGCAGAAGCAGATGCCGCTGGTTCTTCGCGTTCTGCAGTTGTACAGAGGTGTGCGTATTAACCGCACGATGCCACTCCTGCTACGACTCATTGCCGCCTGCTTCACAGTTCGACGTTATAGATCCGGTGGCGTCTTCCGCGAGAGGAGGCTATCGCGTGCCGGGCTCACGGGCAAAATTTTGGCAAAATTCAAAAGAATTGCACCGCAAATTACTCGCTTGGGATCGCACGTGGCAACAATCATCGCCGCCCCTACCCGCGCCCCCACCCCCTACCGGTAGACTTGTGCCTGCTTGCAAGGCCAGTTGCCGTGTGTCGCACAGGTACGGCCGCTACCGGGGGCTGCTGGGAGGGCGTTGTTGTGGTTGATGTTGTTGTTGTTGTGGTTGATGTTGTTGTTGTGGTTGATGATGTTGTTGTGGTTGATGTTGTTGATGTTGTGGTTGATGTTGTAGTTGATGTTGTTGTTGTGGTTGATGTTGTTGTTGTGGTTGATGTTGTGGTGGTGGTGGTTGTGGCGCAGGCTGGGGAGGTGACGGAGTGGGGAGAGGAGAGGGAAGAGGGAGCCATCTACACCGTCTGTCTCCGCCGGGTCCACATCACACAGGGCCTGAGCAAGGGGGCACGCTGGCTCGGGGTGAGGGGCCTGAGCAAGGGGACCATCACCGGGGACCATCACCGGGGCCATCACCGGGGACCATCACCGGGGACCATCACCGGGGACCATCACTGGCGATCATTACTGGAGACTATCACCGGAGACCATCACCGGGGACCATCACCGGGGACCATCACCGGGGACCTTCACCGGGGACCATCACCGGGGCCATCACCGGGGCCATCACCGGGGACTATCACCGGGGACCATCACCGGGGACCATCACCGGGGACCATCACTGGCGATCATTACTGGAGACTATCACCGGAGACCATCACTGGGGACCATCACCGGGGACCATCACCGGGGACCATCACCGGGGATCATCACCGGGGACCATCACCGGGGATCATCACCGGGGACCTTCACCGGGGACCATCACCGGGGACCATCACCGGGGATCACCACCGGGGACCATCACCGGGGATCATCACCAGGGACCATCACCGGGGACCATCACCGGGGCCATCACCGGGGCCATCACCGGGGACTATCACCGGGGACCATCACCGGGGACCATCACCGGGGACCATCACCGGGGACCATCACTGGCGATCATTACTGGAGACTATCACCGGAGACCATCACCGGGGACCATCACCGGGGACCATCACCGGGGACCATCACCGGGGATCACCACCGGGGACCATCACCGGGGATCATCACCGGGGACCATCACCGGGGATCATTACTGGAGACTATCACCAGGGACCATCACCGGGGACCATCACCGGGGACCATCACCGGGGACCATCACCGGGGACCTTCACCGGGGACCATCACCGGGGACCATCACCGGGGATCACCACCGGGGACCATCACCGGGGACCATCACCGGGGACCATCACCGGGGACATGACACGCCATACCACACAGAACATCACGTGACATGGACAACATCACAGAGTACGAGTGTGTATCTGTGACTAGTGTCTGTTTGTGTCCGCGCGTCCACGTGTCCGTGCGTCCGGTTGTCTGACCGTGCGTCCGGCTGCCTGACCGTGCGTCTGGTTGTCTGACCGTGCGTCCGGTTGTCTGACCGTGCGTCTGATTGTCTGACCGTGTGTCTGATTGTCTGACCGTGCGTCTGATTGTCTGACCGTGCGTCCGATTGTCTAACCGTGCGTCCGATTGTCTGATCGTGCGTCTGGTTGTCTGACCGTGCGTCTGGTTGTCTGACCGTGCGTCCGGTTGTCTGACCGTGCGTCCGGTTGCCTGACCGTGCATCCGATTGTCTGACCGTGCGTCCGATAGTCTGACCGTGCGTCTGATTGTCTGACCGTGTGTCTGATTGTCTGACCGTGTGTCTGATTGTCTGACCGTGCGTCCGATGGCCCGCCCGCCCGCCCCAGGCGGTTGAGAGCGGCGAGGAGGGCGGCGGCTTCGTGGAGAGTCGCTCGGACACGCACCGAGCGCGCGTCCTGCGCGCCGCCACGCTCGAGCGCCTGGTGGAGCACCTGCTGGCGTCGCGGCGCCTGCACGACTCCTCCTTTGTCACCGTCTTCCTCGCCACCTTCCGCACCTTCGCCACGCCGCTCCGCGTCCTGCAGATGCTGCTCGACAGGTGCCCTCCCCCGCCCCCCTTAGCCGCGGCTCGTCGCGGTTCGAACCCCGGGGGCCGCCCCGGTTATATTGCGAACGTGGCATACGCCGGCGATGTCACCGTCTGTCGCTTTGCGGGAGGACGTGAGGTGACCTCCCCACCCCCGCCGCCGACATTCTCCCGAGAGCGTGATGCGCTCCCCGAAGAAGGAAGGGGCCGTGTGGCTATTGGGATGTGTTAAAGAATGTAGACTTTGTGTTGATTTTTTTTTTACTTGGGAGGTACAGGTATGGGAAGGAGGCGCATGGTATTGTCTGCTTGTTTATGACAAGCAACTTGTCTGGTGGTGTGTGTGTCTCTGTGTGTGTGTACACGTGTGTGTGTGTGTACACGTGTGTGTGTGTGTACACGTGTGTGTGTGTGTACACGTGTGTGTGTGTGTGTACACGTGAGTGTGTGTGTGTACACGTGAGTGTGTGTGTGTACACGTGTGTGTGTGTGTACACGTGAGTGTGTGTGTGTGTGTACACGTGTGTGTGTGTGTACACGTGTGTGTGTGGTTAGCGCGCTGCGCTATGAACCTGGCGACCCGGGTTCGATTCCCGCTCACGGCCAACACCAGTGACGATTATCTGAACCGGTCCCGGGCCTCCCCTAGGTCGACTCAGCCTCAAATGAGTACCTGGTGCGGTGTGTAAACATCGCCACTAGGGAGACAAAGGCGGTCGGGCGTGGTGCTGGCCACCCACCCCCTCGTGTACCGTTCCGGCCTTCATAGGTGCTCGCTAACAGCACTTGCCCCCTACAGTCTGTTAAGGCTATATGGGGGATCTTTGTCTTTGTGTGTGTGTGTACACGTGTGTGTGTGTGTACGTGTGTGTGTGTGTACACGTGTGTGTGTACACGTGTGTGTGTGTGTGTACACGTGTGTGTGTGTGTGTACACGTGTGTGTGTGTACACGTGTGTGTGTCTGTGTGTGTACACGTGTGTGTGTGTGTACACGTGTGTGTGTGTACACGTGTGTGTGTGTGTACACGTGTGTGTGTGTACACGTGTGTGTGTGTGTACACGTGTGTGTGTGTGTACACGTGTGTGTGTACACGTGTGTGTGTGTACACGTGTGTGTGTACACGTGTGTGTGTGTACACGTGTGTGTGTGTACACGTGTGTGTGTGTACACGTGTGTGTCTGTGTGTGTACACGTGTGTGTCTGTGTGTGTACACGTGTGTGTGTACACGTGTGTGTGCACACGTGTGTGTGCACACGTGTGTGTGCACACGTGTGTGTGTACACGTGTGTGTGTGTATGTACATGTGTGTGGCGGTTAGCGCGCTGCGCTACAAACTCGGCGACCCGGGTTCGATTCCCGCTCACGGCCAACACCAGTGACGGTTATCTGAACCGGTCCTGGGCCTCCCCTAGGTCGACTCAACCGCAAATGAGTACCTGGTACGGTGTGTAAACATCGCCGCTCGGGAGACAAAGGCGGCCGGGCGTGGTGCTGGCCACCCACCCCCTTCATGTGCCATTCCGGCCTTCATAGGTGCTCGCTAACAGCAGTTGCCTCAACAGTCTTGTTACAGGCTGCACGGGGGGATTCTTAGTCTTTGTATCTATGTTATTGCCTGAGAGACAAAGGCGGCCGGGCGTGGTGCTGGCCACCCACCCCCTCGTGTGCCGTGCCGGCCTTCATCGGTGCCCGCCCGCTGGCAGCTGGCATGCCGCGCTCGCCGATGGCCATCAACACGAGCAGCATCCTCGTGTCGATGGCGACGACCTCTCTGGACCTCAAACTGAAGCGGCCACACTTGACGACATGAATCCGCGCCGTTGTCGTGCCATCGCGCGGGCGGGGTACTCCAGGTGCCACGCGAATGTGCCCGCCCGCCCGCCCGCCCGCCCGCTCGCCTCTGTGCCGCGCAGGTTCGCCACCCTGCAGGGCCTCGTGAGCGCCGAGGAGCTGGAGCAGAGCCAGGCCCAGGTCGCGACCGAGGAGCTCAACGGGTAAGGGGGCGCACGTGTGGCTCGCCTCGCGGCACCCCTCGCGTGTGCGGCCCGAGCAGGCGCTCGCGGTGATGGCCACGAGTCGTCGCCGTCGCAGCCGCAGCCGCAGCCACGGGGCTCGGAAGCGTCCGCTCGCAAAGGCAAAGATCTCCCCGCGTAGCCTTGAACAGACTGCGGGGGCAAGTGCTGTTGGCGAGCGGCACCTATGAAGGCCGGCGCGGCACACGAGGGGGTGGGTGGCCGGCACCACGCACGGCCGCCTTTGTCTTCCTTAGTGGCGATGTTTACTACACCACGTACCGGGTGCTCATTTTAGGCCGAGTCGCCCTACGGGAGGGCCAGGACCGGTTCAAATAATCGTCACCGGTGTTGGTGGCCGTGAGCGGGCCTCGAACTCGGGTCGCCGGGTTCGTAGCGCAGCGTAGCGCTGACCGCTACACCACCGCTCCCCACACACACAGATACACACACACACACATATACCCGCACACACACACATACCCGCACACATATACACACAAAAAGATCCCCCATATAGCCTTAACAGACTGTAGGGGCAAGTGCTGTTAGCGAGCACCTATGAAGGCCGGAACGGTACACGAGGGGGTGGGTGGCCAGCACCACGCCCGACCGCCTTTGTCTCCCTAGTGGCAATGTTTACACACCGCACCAGGTACTCATTTGAGGCTGAGTCGACCTAGGGGAGGCCTGTGACCGGTTCAGATAATCGTCACTGGTGTTGGCCGTGAGCGGGAATCGAACCCGGGTCGCCAGGTTCATAGCGCAGCGCGCTAACTGCTACACTATCGCTCCCCATATACACACACACACATACCCACACACACACACATATACACACATATACACACACACATATACCCGCACACACACACACATACCCGCACACATACACATATACACACATATACACACACACATACCCATACACACACACATACCCACACATACACATATACACACATATACACACACACACATACCCACACACACACATATACACACACACACATATACCCGCACACACACATATACCCGCACACGCACACACACACACACATACCCGCACACACACACACATACCCGCACACACACACACACACATATACGGTACCGTCTAATCGAATCCAACTCTGAAAGTGAAACCGGAACTTGTTGGTGCGACTGACTGTTGTGGTTGTACTACGGGCCGGGGCACAGCCAGTTGTTTGCTCGCACGTGGCGACGCGCGCAAATGCACAAGCGGCTAACCGGGGGGCGGTTGTATGGGTGGGTGGGCGGCGTTTTTTGTGGGGGGGGGGGCGTCTGCCGCTTCGCAGGTGCCTCTGCTCCATCCTGGGGGCCTGGCTGGACGGCTACGGCGAGGACTTCCGCGAGCCGCCCGACTTTGAGAGCCTGCGGCTGCTGCTGTCACACGCGGCGCACTCGCTGCCCGGCTCGGACGTGGAGCGGCGCGCCCACGCGCTCCTCGCTCAGCTGCAGCAGCAACAGCCGCAGCAGCAGCAACAGCAGCAGCAGCAGCCGGGCACTGCGTGGAGTGAGGACACCCCCCTCCCCACCTCTCCATCCCCCCCACTCCCCCACACCCCGCTTCGCTGTCACAGTGACGACGTCGCCATCGTCGTCGTCGTCGTCGCGGCCATTTCTCTCCGTCGCCTCGGTTTTGCCCGAATCGTTTTTCGTCCCTTTCCGTTGCTTCCAGCCAGAGGGGTGCCGCGTTGGCGAGGAGACGGTAAATTGCCTCGCCAGGCGTCCAGGAGGGTCGTGGCTTCGGCCCAGACCCTGACGCCTGTGTATCTGGAGCGTGCGGTGTATATCTCCCCGTGGTCCCCCCCCCCGCCACATTGAGAATCGACGTCACGCGTTCCCAGCATTTGGCCGCTACGCATTTTCGCGTGACGACGGTGAGGCCTCCGTGACGGCGATGTGACCCGTTGTTGGCCTCCGTGACGGCGATGTGACCCGTTGTTGGCCTCCGTGACGGCGATGGGAACGTTGTTGGCCTCCGTGACGGCGATGGGACCCGTGTTGGCCTCCGTGACAGTGACGGGACCCGTTGTTGGCCTCCTTGACGGCGACGGGACCCGTGTTGGCCTCCGTGACAGTGACGGGACCCGTGTTGGCCTCCGTGACGGCGATGCGACCCGTTGTTGGCCTCCGTGACGACGACGCGACTCGTGATGGCCTCCGTGACGGCGATGGGACCCGTTGTTGGCCTCCGTGACGGCGATGGGACCCGTGTTGGCCTCCGTGACAGTGACGGGACCCGTTGTTGGCCTCCTTGACGGCGACGGGACCCGTGTTGGCCTCCGTGACATTGACGGGACCCGTGTTGGCCTCCGTGACGGCGATGCGACCCGTTGTTGGCCTCCGTGACGGCGATGTGACCCGTTGTTGGCCTCCGTGACGGCGATGCGACCCGTTGTTGGCCTCCGTGACGGTGATGTGACCCGTTGTTGGCCTCCGTGACGGCGATGTGACCCGTTGTTGGCCTCCGTGACGGCGATGTGACCCGTTGTTGACCTCCGTGACGGCGATGTGACCCGTTGTTGACCTCCGTGACGACGATGTGACCCGTTGTTGGCCTCCGTGACGACGATGTGACCCGTTGTTGGCCTCCGTGACGGCGATGGGAACGTTGTTGGCCTCCGTGACGGCGATGGGACCGTTGTTGACCTCCGTGACGGCGATGGGAACGTTGTTGGCCTCCGTGACGGCGATGGGAACGTTGTTGGCCTCCGTGACGGCGATGGGAACGTTGTTGGCCTCCGTGACGGCGATGTGACCCGTTGTTGGCCTCCGTGACGGCGATGTGACCCGTTATTGGCCTCCGTGACGGCGATGTGACCCGTTGTTGGCCTCCGTGACGGCGATGGGACCCGTTGATGGCCTCCGTGACGGCGATGTGACCCGTTGATGGCCTCCGTGACGGCGATGTGACCCGTTGTTGGCCTCCGTGACGGTGACGGGACCCGTTGTTGGCCTCCGTGACGGCAATGTGACCCGTTGTTGGCCTCCGTGACGGCGATGGGAACGTTGTTGGCCTCCGTGACGGCGATGGGACCGTTGTTGACCTCCGTGACGGCGATGGGAACGTTGTTGGCCTCCGTGACGGCGATGGGAACGTTGTTGGCCTCCGTGACGGCGATGGGAACGTTGTTGGCCTCCGTGACGGCGATGTGACCCGTTGTTGGCCTCCGTGACGGCGATGTGACCCGTTGTTGGCCTCCGTGACGGCGATGGGACCCGTTGATGGCCTCCGTGACGGCGATGTGACCCGTTGATGGCCTCCGTGACGGCGATGTGACCCGTTGTTGGCCTCCGTGACGGTGACGGGACCCGTTGTTGGCCTCCGTGACGGCGATGTGACCCGTTGTTGGCCTCCGTGACGGCGATGTGACCCGTTGTTGGCCTCCGTGACGGCGATGTGACCCGTTGTTGGCCTCCGTGACGGCGATGGGACCCGTTGATGGCCTCCGTGACGGCGATGTGACCCGTTGATGGCCTCCGTGACGGCGATGTGACCCGTTGTTGGCCTCCGTGACGGTGACGGGACCCGTTGTTGGCCTCCGTGACGGCGATGTGACCCGTTGTTGGCCTCCGTGACGGCGATGTGACCCGTTGTTGGCCTCCGTGACGGCGATGGGACCCGTTGATGGCCTCCGTGACGGCGATGTGACCCGTTGATGGCCTCCGTGACGGCGATGTGACCCGTTGTTGGCCTCCGTGACGACGATGTGACCCGTTGTTGGCCTCCGTGACGGCGATGTGACCCGTTGTTGGCCTCCGTGACGACGATGTGACCCGTTGTTGGCCTCCGTGACGGCGATGTGACCCGTTGATGGCCTCCGTGACGGCGATGTGACCCGTTGTTGGCCTCCGTGACGGTGACGGGACCCGTTGTTGGCCTCCGTGACGACGATGTGACCCGTTGTTGGCCTCCGTGACGGCGATGTGACCCGTTGTTGGCCTCCGTGACGGCGATGTGACCCGTTGTTGGCCTCCGTGACGACGATGTGACCCGTTGTTGGCCTCCGTGACGGCGATGTGACCCGTTGTTGGCCTCCGTGACGACGATGTGACCCGTTGTTGGCCTCCGCAGGGAGCTCCGGAGCCGTGGGTCCGTGGCCCGCGGGGGAGACGCGCCCGGACTTCCTGTCGTTCCCCGCCGACTTGGTCGCGTTGCAGCTCACCTTCATGGACGCCGTGAGTCACGCCGGCCATGGCGGGGGTTGGTGGGGGTTGGTGGGGGGTGGTGGTGGTGGGTGGGGGTGGTGGGTGGGGGGGTTCGGGTAAGAGACAGAGCCCACTGAGGAAGAGGCAATGGGAGGCCTCATCAGGAAGGGGGCGGGCGGGGGGGGCTAATCAGGAAGGAGTGGGGCCTAAATAGGAAGGGGCGGGGCCTAATCAGGAAGGGGCGGGGGGCTAATCAGGAAGGAGTGGGGCCTAAATAGGAAGGGGCGGGGCCTAATCAGGAAGGGGGCGGGGGGCTAATCAGGAAGGGGGCGGGGGGCTAATCAGGAAGGGGCGGGGGGCTAATCAGGAAGGAGTGGGGCCTAAATAGGAAGGGGCGGGGCCTAATCAGGAAGGGGGCGGGGGCCTAATCAGGAAGGGGGCGGGGGGCTAATCAGGAAGGGGCGGGGGGCTAATCAGGAAGGAGTGGGGCCTAAATAGGAAGGGGCGGGGCCTAATCAGGAAGGGGGCGGGGGGCTAATCAGGAAGGGGCATGGGGGGGGTAATCAGGAAGGGGTGTGTCTAAACAGCAATGGGTGGGGCCGAATCAGCAAGGGGCGGGGCCTAATCAGGAAGGGGTGGGGCCTAAGGAGTGTGGAGAGTGCCTGCAATGGAGGCTGAACTTCCCTGTTGAGTTAAGGTAACAGAAGCAAAGAATCAAACACGTACAGCAGCAGCAGCTGCAGAAGCAGCAGGCAGCAGCAGGTAGCAGCAGCAGGCAGCAGCAGGCAGCTGCAGCAGGCAGCAGCAGACAGCAGCAGCAGCAGGCAGCAGCAGCAGCAGGCAGCAGCAGGCAGCAGCAGACAGCAGCAGCAGGCAGCAACAACAGCAGCAGCAGCAGGCAGAAGCAGCAGGCAGCAGACAGCAGCAGCAGCAGGTAGCAGCAGGCAGCAGCAGGCATCAGCAGCAGGCAGCGGCAGACAGCAGCAGCAGCAGGTAGCAGCAGCAGAAGCAGCAGCAGGCAGCAGCAGGCAGCAGCAGGCAGCAGCAGCAGCAGCAGGCAGCAACAACAGCAGCAGCAGCCAGCAGCAGGCAGCAGGCAGCAGCAGCAGAAGCAGCAGCAGGCAGAAGCAGGCAGCCAGCAGCAGCAGCAGCAGACAGCAGCAGCAGCAGCAGGCAGCAACAACAGCAGCAGCAGCCAGCAGCAGGCAGCAGCAGCAGCAGCAGGTAGCAGCAGGCAGCAGCAGCAGGCAGCAGCAGGCAGCAGCAGCAGGCAGCTGCAGCAGGCAGCTGCAGCAGCAGCAGGCAGCAGCAGCAGCAGCAGGCAGCAGTCAGCAGCAGGCAGCAGCAGCAGCAGTCAGCAGCAGGCAGCAGGCAGCAACAACAGCAGCAGCAGGCGGCAGCAGTGTAGCTTTCGTGCCGCAGTACGCAGCCGTAGGCCGACGGGCAAACGTTAGAAGTCCCTGGTGAGCTTGACCGTCGTGAGGAACCGGCGTCACTGCCGGCGTCTCCGCCGCCGCCGTCTCCCCAGGAGCTCTTCAAGCGCGTGGTGCCGCACGACTGCCTGGGCAGCGTCTGGTCACGCCGGGACCTCTGCGGCGGCGGCGGCGGCGGCCGCTCGGGGTCAGTGAGAGCCACCGTGCGGCAGTTCAACGCCGTGGCGGGGTGCGTGGTGTCCACCGTGCTGGACGGCGCCCTCGCTCGACCCGCTCACAGGGCCAGGGTCATCCAGCGCTGGGTGACCGTCGCGCAGGTGAGCCAGCCCCCCCCCCCCGTGAGCCCCCCCACGAGCCCCCCCGCGGGCCCCCTGCGGCCCCCCCCGCGAGCCCCCCAGAGACCCGCGAGTTTGTTTCCCGCTCGCGGCCACCCAACACCCGCGACGATCGTCTGAACGGGTCCTGGGCCTCCCCCAGGTCGACTCGGCCTCCAACGAGTACCCTGGTGCGGTGTGTAGTAAACGTCGCCACTGGGGAGACAAAGGCGGCCGGGCGTGGTGCCGGCCACTCACCCCCTCCGTGCGCTCTCGCGACGGCGCTGGTCCCCGACAGTCCGTTAAGGCTGTACGAGAGGTCTTTGTCTCGTGGAAGAGTAGGCCAAAAATACCCTTTTGGATAGAGGGGGGGTCTCTTGAACGCGCTAGAGTGGAGGGGAGACCCTTCCACCAGCAGTGGCACGGGCAAAGAGATTGCAGGGCTGTGACTTTACGCTGTTTCACATGGCCTCCTAAGCAACCCAGGCACCTTGTTAAGATTTGACAACAACAATAATAACAATAATAATGATGATTTACTTCATTATCCAGGGGAGGAGCTGCACTGGATCGTTTTCAGGCGGGTCAAGCTACTGCTGCTGATGCTTTGGGGCTTTTAATCTGTACGATGTTTTCAGGAAACCAGAGCACCTGGAGACCATTACCATATTAAACCATTAACCTACCCCCCTCTCTCCCCCTCCCCCTCCCCCCTCTCTCCCTCTCCACTCCCCCCCTCCCCTCGTGCAGGAATGCCGCCTGCTAAAGAACTTCTCGTCGCTGCGTGCGGTCGTCTCTGCGCTGCAGTCCAACCCCATCTACAGGCTCAAGCGCACCTGGGCTGTGGTGGCGAGGTGTGTGTTGTCGATGTGTGTGTGTGCGTGTCCGTGTGTGTGTGTGTGCGTGTGTGTCCGTGTGTGTGTGTCGGGGGTGTGTGTGTGTGTGTGCGTGTGTGTCCGTGTGTGTGTGTGCGTGTGTGTCCATGTGTGTGTGTCGGGGGTGTGTGTGTGTGTGCGTGTGTGTGTGCGTGTGTGTCCGTCTGTGTGTGTGTCGGGGGTGTGTGTGTGTGTGTGTGCGTGTGTCCCCGTGTGTGTGTGCGCGTGTGTGTCCGTGTGTGTGTGTCGGGGGTGTGTGTGTGTGTGTGCGTGTGTGCGTGTGTGTCCGTCTGTGTGTGTGCGTGTGCGCCCGTATGTGTGTGTGCGTGTTTGTCCATGTGTGTGTGTGCGTGTGTGTCCGTGTGTGTGTGTGTGTGCGTGTGTGTCCGTGTGCGTGTGTGTCCGTGTGTGTGTGTGCGTGTGTGTCCGTGTGTGTGTGTCGGGGGTGTGTGTGTGCGTGTGTGTGTGTGTGCGTGTGTGTCCGTCTGTGTGTGTGCGTGTGCGCCCGTATGTGTGTGTGCGTGTTTGTCCATGTGTGTGTGTGCGTGTTTGTCCGTGTGTGTGCGTGTGTGTCCGTGTGTGCGCCTGCCATTCTTCCACTCCGGTGGTGGGTGTACACCCAGGACCCCATTCCAACCTAAAGTGGCCTGGTCTCAGTTATCTGATGAAAGTTGCAAGCGAGAATTTCATCATCGCTTGCGGCTGGGATTGGCATCGTCCCCGACTCCTCCTGATGTCGAGGGTAAATGGGCGAGGTTTAGGACTGTGACTCATGCAGCTGCAATGGCTGCTTTGGGTACGCGGTCCAGACCTCCCCAGAGACCCTGGCTGACAGAGGAGGTGTTCAGGATGGTTGAGAAAAAGCGACAGGCCCACTGTCATCGGCTACAGAATCCCACGTCAGAGAATGAGGAGGCTTACCGCAGCCTTCGCTCGGAGGTTCGGAGAGCCGTGAGGCGCTGCAAGGATGGGTGGTGGTCGCGGGTTGCTGAGGAGATGGAGTCTGCCTCAGTGGCCCATGATCACAAATCTCTATTTAACTCCATCAAAAAGTAATCTGCAGCGCCACACCTATTACCATCATTAGGGGAAAAAATGGTGACCTAATCTCCGACCCCCAGGAACAGGTTTGCAGATTTGCTGAGCATTTCTGTGAGGTCCTGGGGGAGGGAAAATCCCTCAGCCAGGAAAACATCGTGGCACAAAGTGAGGATGACCCTGCTGAGGCTGCGGTGCCTCAAATATTGGAAGAAGTCACCCCCTGTGAGTGGCTGGCTGAGGTGCCATCTGTTGAGGAAGTACTGAAGGCGATCCGGAGTCTGAGACCAGGAAAGGCAGCGGGCAGAGATGATCTCCCAAGCGAAATGCTGAGGGAGGGCGGCGTTTGTGCACAGACTGCCCTATATGACATCATAACAACAGTCTGGACCACTGGACAGGTTCCGCAGGATTGGAAGGATGCCCTGGTGGTCCCCCTTTTTAAGAAGGGGGACCGCACAGACTGTAACAACTACAGGGGCATCTCACTCCTCAGTGTGCCGGGAAAGGTCCTGGCAAGGATTATTCAGCATCGCCTTGCCAGGCACGCTGATGTGAGGCTTGCGGAGCCCCAATGCGGTTTCAGGAAAGGGCGGTCCTGCACAGATGCCGTATTTTCTGTCCGTTTGCTACAGCAGAGGTGTAAGGAATTCCAACAAGACCTACATCTCTGCTTTATTGACCTGGTGAAGGCCTATGATACCATCAGTAGGCCTGGGCTCTGGGTCGTTCTTCGTGCTTTTGGAGTACCTGACCCTCTGCTCACGATCATTAAGGACCTTCATGATGGTGAGCGGGCCCGGGTAAAACTACGTGGCCGGGAGTCAGAGCCATTCCCAGTTAACCTTGGGGTGCGACAGGGATGTCCTCTGGCTCCCACATTATTTAACATCTATTTTGACCACGTAGTTCGTGAAGCCTTCAATAGCTGTACCGGGGGAATCTCCATATGGTACAGATATAATGGGAGGCTGATCGACGCCCGGGTGCGGTCAAGGGATGGCTCCCTATTGCTCAACCACATTATGTATGCTGATGATTTGGTAATAGCTGCACATTCGGAGGAGGAGTTGGAGACGCTGCTGCTGAGAGTGGAGCGTGCCACTAAGAGGTGGGGCCTTACCATCAACCCCACCAAAACTAAGCACCTGCCTGGGTATTTTGTACCATCGGACACTCCACTCCCACAACTTCCAATCGGTGATGGGGCAGTTGTGGAGAGAGTGGAGAGTTTCCCATAGCTGGGCAGTGTGCTTATGACTGGCTCCAGTTTAACAGCAGAGGTCTCACTCCGAATCAGTCGAGCGGCAATATCTTTTCATCGGTTGCGTAACGCTGTGTGGAAGCTACCTGGTCTGTCGCTCCGCACTAAGCTTCAGGTCTTCTCGGCCACAGTCATTCCCTCCCTTCTCTACGCTTGCGAAACGTGGACCCCCCTAATGGAACATCTTCGCCGGTTAGAAACATTTAGGCTAGCCTGCCTACGATCCATCCTGGGTTTAACCAGACTGGATTGTGCGAGGAGCTCAAAAATCCTTGAAAGATCTGGGCAAGGTCCCATCGGTGAGCTCCTCCGGCGGTGAAGGCTGCGATGGCTGGGCCATGTAGCCCGCATGCCCAGCCACCGCATGCCGAAACAGCTTTTGTTCGGCCGGATTGAGGGCGCTAAGCGGGCGCGGCACGGGCTAGAGAAGAGATGGAGTGATGTGGTACAGGAGGACGTGGAGCTGAGTGGACTTGCCGATGACTGGTACCAGCGGTGTCAAGATCGGCCTCTGTGGAGGAGGCTCGTGAAGGACGCTACTGGGCAGTTGGAGGTAGTCGCCCTCCAACAACAACGGAGGGTGGAGGAGCGACGCTCAGAACAACGAGCGGAGCGCCGGGTGGCTAAAGCACAGCAGGTTGGCACAGTAGGGGGGACAGGTGGTGCATCAGCCAGTGATCTCAGTCAGTCGACCCGTGGCACCTGGGTCTGCCCTGTGACCTCCTGCCAGCGGGCGTTCGACACTTCACGTGGCCTCAGGGTGCACATGGCCTGGCACAAGCGTCGTGGTGACGTCACCGCCACTTAGTGGCGAATGGCGGTTGTTGTTGTTGTTGCGTGTGTGTGCATGTGTGTCCATGTGTGTGTGTGTGCGTGTGTGCGCGTGTGTGTCGATGTGTGTGTGTGCATGTGTGTGTGTCGGGGTGTGTGTGTGTCCGTGTGTGGGCATGTGTGTGTCGATGTGTGTGTGTGCGTGTGCATGTTTGCGTGTGTGTGTGTCGGGGTGTGTGTGTGCGTGTCGATGTGTGTGTGCGTGTCTGTGGGTGCGTGCGTGTCGGGGGTGTGTGTGTGTGCGTGTGTGTGCATGTGTGTGTGTCGGGGTGTGCGTGTGCATGTTTGCATGTGTGTGTGTCGGGGTGTGTGTGTGTGCATGTCGGGGTGTGTGTGTGCGTGCGTGCGTGTCGGGGTGTGTGTGTGCGTGCGTGCGTGTCGGGTTGTGTGTGTGCGTGTCGGGGTGTGTGTGTGCGTGTCGGGGTGTGTGTGTGCGTGCGTGCGTGTCGGGGTGTGTGCGCGTGTGCGTCGGTGTGTGTGTGCGTGTGTGTGTGCGTCGGTGTGTGCGCGTGTGTGTGCGTGTGTGCGTGCGTGCCATCAACAACCGTAGGGGATTGTAAGCGGTTGCCGCGCTGCGCTACGAACCCCCTGCTACCCGAGTTCGATTCCCGCCCGCGACCAATAACAGTGCCGAATATCTGAACCAGTCCTCGGCCTCCGCTAGGTCGTCACAGATGTGCAGTCGGGGCACGGGGTCAGATCGTTACAACGACAAACAATACAAAAACATGGTATTGCTAAATTCAAGAAAGGTAAACACATACAAATAAATCAGAATCAGAATCAGAAATGGTTTTATTCGCCATGAAAGTTCACACCGACACAGAATTTACTTTGGCAGGATGGTGCATACATTCAACATATAGGAATCTAAAATCTTAAATAAGTTTTAAACAAGTCTTACTCTAATAATAAGGGTTAAAAGTCTAACTAACACCAAGGGGCTGAAGTATATAAAATTGAATAAATATGGAATATAAAATAGCTTTAAGATATAATTTAAAAATACAAATAGGTTAACATAGTTAATATCTTTTGATTTAAAGCTTTCGTGACTGCAGTAATTAATATTCTTAGTTCTTTCGGCAAAGTCACGCTAAAGGCAAACAACAAAATATATATAAAACAACACAAACTCTTACAACGCCTTGACCACAACACAAACACCCAATTCTACCAAAGCCCACCGAGGTGTTGACTTATTGTCAACACCTCGGTGATGGCTCAACAATGCCGCTTATCGTTTGGATATTTTATAGCAGCAAAATAATCTGGATAGTCTCGAGACTCTGGGTTCCCGTAGACTCGCATTAATACCCACCAAATCGCAGAGACCCACAGACTCACATGGAGACCTGTAGACCTATATACAGTGAGGGAAAGAAGTATTTGATCCCCTGTTGATTTTGTACGTTTGCCCACTGACAAAGAAATGATCAGTCTATAATTTTAATGGTAGGTTTATTTGAACAGTGAGAGACAGAATAACCACAAGAAAATCCAGAAAAACGCATGTCAAAAATGTTACAAGTTGATTTGCATTTTAATGAGGGAAATAAGTATTTGACCCCCTCTCAATCAGAAAGATTTCTGGCTCCCAGGTGTCTTTTATACAGGTAACGAGCTGAAATTAGGAGCACACTCTTAAAGGGAGTGCTCCTAATCTCAGCTTGTTACCTGTATAAAAGACACCTGTCCACAGAAGCAATCAATCAATCAATCAGATTTCAAACTCTCCACCATGGCCAAGACTAAAGAGCTCTCCAAGGATGTCAGGGACAAGATTGTAGACCTACACAAGGCTGGAATGGGCTACAAGACCATTGCCAAGCAGCTTGGTGAGAAGGTGACAACAGTTGGTGCGATTATTCGCAAATGGAAGAAACACAAAAGAACTGTCAATCTCCCTCGGCCTGGGGCTCCATGCAAGATCTCAACTCGTGGAGTTGCAATGATCATGAGAACGGTGAGGAATCAGCCCAGAACTACACGGGAGGATCTTGTCAATGATCTCAAGGCAGCTGGGACCATAGTCACCAAGAAAACAATTGGTAACACACTATGCCGTGAAGGACCGAAATCCTGCAGTACCCGCAAGGTCCCCCTGCTCAAGAAAGCACATATACATGCCCGTCTGAAGTTTGCCAATGAACATCTGAATGATTCAGAGGACAACTGGGTGAAAGTGTTGTGGCCAGATGAGGCCAAAATGGAGCTCTTTGGCATCAACTCAACTCGCCGTGTTTGGAGGAAGAGGAATGCTGCCTATGACCCCAAGAACACCATCCCCACCGTCAAACATGGAGGTGGAAACATTATGCTTTGGGGGTGTTTTTCTGCTAAGGGTACACGACAACTTCACCGCATCAAAGGGACGATGGACGGGGCCATGTACCGTCAAATATTGGGTGAGAACCTCCTTCCCTCAGCCAGGGCATTGAAAATGGGTCGTGGATGGATATTCCAGCATGACAATGACCCAAAACGGCCAAGGCAACAAAGGAGTCGCTCAAGAAGAAGCACATTAAGGTCCTGGAGTGGCTTAGCCAGTCTCCAGACCTTAATCCCATAGAAAATCTGTGGAGGGAGCTGAAGGTTCGAGTTGCCAAACGTCAGCCTCGAAACCTTAATGACTTGGAGAAGATCTGCAAAGAGGAGTGGGACAAAATCCCTCCTGAGATGTGTGCAAACCTGGTGGCCAACTACAAGAAACGTCTGACCTCTGTTATTGCCAACAAGGGTTTTGCCACCAAGTACTAAGTCATGTTTTGCAGAGGGGTCAAATACTTATTTCCCTCATTAAAATGCAAATCAATTTATAACATTTTTGACAAGCGTTTTTCTGGATTTTGTTGTTATTCTGTCTCTCACTGTTCAAATAAACCTACCCATTAAAATTATAGACTGATCATTTCTTTGTCAGTGGGCAAACGTACAAAATCAGCAGGGGATCAAATACTTTTTTCCCTCACTGTAGAGAGCCATGGGCTCACACAGATGCCCGCATTTTCACACAGGCACCCACAGACACAGCCCCATAGGCTCCCGTAGACTCGCATTGATACCCCCCGAATCGCAGAGACCCATAGACCCACGTGGAGACCTGTAGGCCTGTACAGAGGCCCATGGGCTCCCGTAGACTCGCATCGATGCCCACCGAATCGCAGAGACCCATAGACCCACGTAGAGACCTGTAGGCCTGTACAGAGGCCCATGGGCCCCCCCGTAGACTCGCGTGGGAGGAGCACGAGGGGTTTTGCGAGGACGGGCGTGACGCCGCGGGGGTGGTGTGGGCCTTCCCGCCGGCGCAGGGACACGAGCGCGCTGTTTGAGGAGCTCTCCGACATCTTCTCGGGAGACAACAACCACCTGAACAGCCGCGAGTTGCTCCTCAAGGAGGCGAGCTCCAAGTTCGCGACGCTCGACAGCCACATCAAGGACAACCACAAGAAGGTGCAGAAGCGCCTGCAGATGCAGAAGGACACGGTGAGCGCGGCGGGGGCGGGCGGGCGGGCGGGCGGGCGATGCCCTGCCGCAACTGGTGGCTCTTTCGCAGCGACGTTCTGTGTCGTCGTCCGTGAAGATGGCGGCCCTCCCCGTTGACGAGCGGCCACAGCCGGGCCTGCGGGTGGTAGCCGGTGCGGTGGGCCGGGTGACGAGCGGCCACAGACGGGCCTGCGGGTGGCAGCCGGTGCGGTGGGCTGGAGCTCGCTGCAAACAGAAGCCTCCGAGCTCGGCGGTCCTGCGCATATATTTATATATTCATACGGCCACATTTTCGGCTGCAGATAGCTATTTTGAGCTGGTGGTCTGGACAAGGCAGTGTCGTGCACACCTATGTGCCTTGTTTTGATCTGCGTGTGTGGCTGTGAGATGGTAACCACTTCGCCTGGTATGCAGGAGGCCGCGCGTTCGATCCTGACGCTGACGCCTGCTGTGTATTCGGAGTTTTCTCTCCTTTGTGGTCGCGTGGATTTTCCTCCGAGCCCCTCCGGTTTTTCCCTCCAACATTTAGAATCGGCATCGGCGCGTGGCGTTTTAGAGCTTTTGGCCGCTCTCAACTTCCACGTGATGGCGATGACGAATCGCTTCACTTGTGGTCAGGTCGCTTCCGAAAATGAGCTACACAGCCCGGCGAGCCTTCCCTGGTGGAAATAAAAACGTGTTCTAGTTTTGATAGTTTCCGGCCGGCGCTGGTTCGTCCGTCGCGACGGGTTTTGCTCTCCCTGTTCACCCACCTGATATCGTGGGCAAGGATTCGTATCGAAGTGCCCGTAGCACACGGCCACGGGGTTAACGCGAGGTCACGCTGAGGCCCATCTAAGCGACAGAACGGCGGCCAAAAGGACGTTCCCGGCAGGACGGCCAGCACAGACGGGGGACGGCCGGGTTTTTCGGGAGGGCCTTCATCCAGCAGCGGATAGGGTCACGGCCGTGCTGTCCTTGCGTGCAATGCCAGTGCGGTTGAGGAGCGGAGGTGCTGCGGCCGCCGCCGCCGCCGCTGCTGGTGGTCACGACGGGAGGGCTTCAGCAGAGGGAGTTTGTGCCGTGCCAATTTTCCCTCCTCCTCCTCCTGCTCCTGCTCCTCCTCCTCCTCCTCCTCACCCCTCCTCCCTCCTCCTCCTCCTCCCTCCTCCTCTTCCTCCTCCTCCTCCTCCTCCTCCTCCTCCCCTCCTCCTCCTCCTCCTCCTCCTCCTCCTCCTCCTCCTCCTCCTCCTCCTCCTCCTCCTCCTCCTCCCCTCCTCCTCCTCCTCCTCCTCCTCCTTCCTCTCCTTCCTCCTCCTCCTCCTCCTCCTCCTCCTCCTCCTCCTCCTCCTCCTCCTCCTCCTCCTCCTCCTCCTCCTCCTCCTCCTCCTCCTCCTCCTCCTCCTCCTCCTCCTCCTCCTCCTCCTCCTCCTCCTCCTCCTCCTCCTCCTCCTCCTCCTCCTCCTCCTCCTCCTCCTCCTCCTCCTCCTCCTCCTCCTCCTCCTCCTCCTCCTCCTCCTCCTCCTCCTCCTCCTCCTCCTCCTCCTCCTCCTCCTCCTCCTCCTCCTCCTCCCTCCTCCTCCTCCCTCCTCCTCCTCCTCCTCCTCCTCCTCCTCCTCCTCCTCCTCCTCCTCCTCCTCCTCCTCCTCCTCCTCCTCCTCCTCCTCCTCCTCCTCCTCCTCCTCCTCCTCCTCCTCCTCCTCCTCCTCCTCCTCCTCCTCCTCCTCCTCCTCCTCCTCCTCCTCCTCCTCCCTCCTCCTCCTCCTCCTCCTCCCTCCTCCTCCTCCTCCTCCTCCTCCTCCCCTCCTCCTCCTCCTCCTCCTCCTCCCTCCTCCTCCTCCTCCTCCTCCTCCTCCTCCTCCTCCTCCTCCTCCTCCTCCTCCTCCTCCTCCTCCTCCTCCTCCTCCTCCTCCTCCTCCTCCTCCTCCGTTGAAGGAGTCCACACGACCACAGCGGGTTTCACCGTGCGGTCCGTAGCTGTGGGTTGCATGGCCACAGTGGCACGCACATGAGATGCGTGCATCGGCCTGCTCACGGTCCAATGCCATTTCCACCGGTGGTGAGTGAATTAGTGAGTCAGTGGCCTGTTCCACCGGTGAGTGAGTGAATTAGTGAGTCAGTTGCTGGTTCCACCAGTGGTGAGTGAGTGAGTGAATTAGTGAGTCAGTTGCTGGTTCCACCGGTGAGTGAGTGAATTAGTGAGTCAGTTGCTGGTTCCACCAGTGGTGAGTGAGTGAGTGAGTGAATTAGTGAGTCAGTTGCTGGTTCCACCAGTGGTGAGTGAGTGAGTGAATTAGTGAGTCAGTTGCTGGTTCCACCAGTGGTGAGTGAGTGAGTGAGTGGAATTAGTGAGTCAGTTGCTGGTTCCACCAGTGGTGAGTGAGTGAGTGAATTAGTGAGTCAGTTGCTGGTTCCACCAGTGGTGAGTGAGTGAGTGAGTGAATTAGTGAGTCAGTTGCTGGTTCCACTGGTGAGTGAGTGAATTAGTGAGTCAGTTGCTGGTTCCACCAGTGGTGAGTGAGTGAGTGAGTGAATTAGTGAGTCAGTTGCTGGTTCCACCAGTGGTGAGTGAGTGAATTAGTGAGTCAGTTGCTGGTTCCACCGGTGAGTGAGTGAGTAAGTGAATTAGTGAGTCAGTTGCTGGCTCCACTGATGGTGAGTGAGTGAATTAGTGAGTCAGTGGCCTGTTCCACCAGTGAGTGAGTGAGTGAATTAGTGAGTCAGTTGCTGGTTCCACCGGTGGCTCCGTGGAGGAGAAGAAATGTCAAATCCAGGCGGAGGTGCGGTGACGTTTTGGTGTCGAATGAGGAGGCGTTTATTCTGGGCTTCCGCGTTGTTCCACTCTGTGCTGAACGTTGTTGTTGTTGTTGTCGTCGTTGTCGTCGTGTGGCAGGGCGCTGTGCAGGGAACTGTCCCTTACCTGGGCACATTCCTCACCGACCTCACCATGCTGGACACCGCCCTGCCTGACCACGTGCAGGTGAGGGGCATGCACTCACCCACACACTCACCCACACACTCACCCACACACTCACCCACACACTCACCCACACACTCACCCACACACTCACCCACACACTCCGCCCACACACCCTCGCCCACACA
>NC_133725.1:8346414-8351024 GCF_048934315.1 Petromyzon marinus | reverse complement strand
CCGTCAGTCCATAATTCCTTCCCTTCATCCATCCAACCCCGCCAGTCCCACGTGCCCCTCCTGCCCCCACGTGCCCCGCCCGCCCCGCCTGACCCCCGCGAGACTCGACCGTGCGCGTCGCTCCGTCTCTCCCTCAGGAGTTCGAGGTGATGGCTCAGATCAAGCTGCTGCAGTTGGCGTGCAACAGCTACAGCCTTCGCCCCGACGATCGCTTCCTCGCCTGGTTCCACAGCCAGCCGAGCCTCTCCGAGGAGCGGAGGTACCCGACGGCACGAGCGGGCGGTTTGCGAGCTGCTCCGAGCGCGAGCGGCGGAGAGCAGTGGATTGGAGTGGCACAGCCGGGGCGGTGGTGACGACGCTGACGACGATGGTGATGGTGATGACCGTGGTGGTCACGACGATGGCGGTGGCGATGATGATGATGACGGCGATGACGATGATGACGATGATGACGATGATGATGATGATGACGATGACGACGCTGACGACGACGATGGTGATGACCGTGGTGGTCACGACGATGGCGGTGGCGATGATGATGATGATGACGGCGATGACGATGATGATGATGATGACGACGACGATGATGATGATGACGACGATGATTATGATCACGGCGATGATGATGATGACGATGACGATGATGATGGCGATGATGATGATGATGATGACGACGACGATGATGATGACGACGATGATGATGACGATGATGATGACGACGATGATGACGATGATGATGATGATGACGGCGATGATGATGATGATGACGACGATGATGACGACGATGATGATGATGATGACGGCGATGATGATGATGACGACGATGATGATGGCGATGATGATGACGACGATGATTATGATCACGGCGATGATGATGATGATGACGGTGATGATGATGATGATGACGACGATGATGATGATGACGACGATGATGACGATGATGATGACGACGATGATGACGACGATGATGATGATGACGGCGATGATGATGATGACGACGATGATGACGACGATGATGATGATGATGACGGCGATGATGACGACGATGATGATGGCGATGATGATGATGACGACGATGATTATGATCACGGCGATGATGATGATGATGACGGCGATGATGATGATGACGACGATGATGATGGCGATGATGATGACGACGATGATTATGATCACGGCGATGATGATGATGATGACGGTGATGATGATGATGATGATGACGACGATGATGATGATGACGACGATGATGACGACGATGATGATGATGACGGCGATGATGATGATGACGACGATGATGATGGCGATGATGATGATGACGACGATGATGACGACGATGATGATGATGATGACGACGATGATGATGGCGATGATGATGATGACGACGATGATGACGACGATGATGATGATGATGACGACGATGCTGTTGCGTTCCAGCTACTTGTTGTCGCGCCAGCTGGAGCCGCCCGTGGAGAGCACGCTGTCCCCGTGCCCCCGCAAGAAAGTGATCCGTCACTTCAGCGGGTGAGACAGATGGGCCTCGCTGGCGCTCACCCGCTCGGCCGCTCGGTCGCTCACCCGCTCCCCCAATCACCTGCTCACCTGCTCACCTGCTCACCCGCTCCCCCACTCCACTGCTCACCTGCTCACCTGCTCACCCGCTCCCCCACTCCACTGCTCACCTGCTCACCTGCTCACCCGCTCCCCCACTCCACTGCTCACCTGCTCACCTGCTCACCCGCTCCTCCACTCACCTGCTCACCTGCTTCCCCACACACCCGTTCATCCACTCACCTGCTCACCTGCTCCCCCACTCACCTGCTCCCCCACTCACCTGCTCCCCCACTCACCCCGCTCATCCACTCACCTGCTCACCTGCTCACCCGCTCCCCCAGTCACCTGCTCACCTCCCCCGCTCACCTGCTCACCTGCTCACCCGCTCCTCCACTCACCTGCTCACCCGCTCACCTGCTCACCTGCTCACCCACTCCCCCACTCACCCGCTTATCCACTCACCGGCTCACCCGCTCCACCACTCACCTGCTCACCTGTTCACCTGCTCATCCACTCACCCTCTCATCCACTCCCCTTCTCACCCACTCACCTGCTCCCACACTCACCTGCTCACCTGCTCACCCGCTCCCCCACTCACCCGCTCCCCCCACTCACCTGCTAACCCGCTCCTCCACTCACCCGCTTATCCACTCGCCGCTCGCCCGCTCGTGACGCCGTTTTACCGGCGATGGGGTTGCACCCTGAACCTCGCCGGGCGCCGGGCGCCGTGCCGATCGGCTCGGCGGTCGAACGGCGTCGGCGGTGGCGGCCAGGGGGAGAGGTCGGTCGTCGCTGACAGATTACTCGGTTGGGATCATGCAGGAGCAGGTAGCAGCATGCAGGCAGCAGCATGTAGGTAGCAGCAGCATGTAGGTAGCAGCATGTAGGTAGCAGCATGTAGGTAGCAGCATGTAGGTAGCAGCATGTAGGTAGCAGCATGTAGGTAGCAGCATGTAGGTAGCAGCATGTAGGTAGCAGCATGTAGGTAGCAGCATGTAGGTAGCAGCATGTAGGTAGCAGCATGTAGGTAGCAGCATGTAGGTAGCAGCATGTAGGTAGCAGCATGTAGGTAGCAGCATGTAGGTAGCAGCATGTAGGTAGCAGCATGCAGGTAGCAGCATGTAGGTAGCAGCGTGTAGGTAGCAGTGTGCAGGCAGCAGCATGTAGGTAGCAGCATGTAGGTAGCAGCATGTAGGTAGCAGCATGTAGGTAGCAGCATGTAGGTAGCAGCATGTAGGTAGCAGCATGCAGGTAGCAGCATGTAGGTAGCAGCGTGTAGGTAGCAGTGTGCAGGCAGCAGCATGTAGGTAGCAGCATGTAGGTATCAGCATGTAGGTAGCAGCATGTAGGTAGCAGCATGTAGGTAGCAGCATGTAGGTAGCAGCGTGTAGGTAGCAGTGTGCAGGCAGCAGCATGTAGGTAGCAGCATGTAGGTAGCAGCATGTAGGTAGCAGCATGTAGGTAGCAGCATGTAGGTAGCAGCATGTAGGTAGCAGCGTGCAGGTAGCAGCATGTAGGTAGCAGCATGTAGATAGCAGCGTGTAGGTAGCAGCATGTAGGTAGCAGTGTGCAGGTAGCAGCAGCATGTAGGTAGCAGCATGTAGGTAGCAGTGTGCAGGCAGCAGCATGTAGGTAGCAGCATGTAGGTAGCAGCATGTAGGTAGCAGCATGTAGGTAGCAGTGTGCAGGCAGCAGCATGTAGGTAGCAGCATGTAGGTAGCAGCATGTAGGTAGCAGCATGTAGGTAGCAGCATGTAGGTAGCAGTGTGTAGGTAGCAGTGTGCAGGTAGCAGCATGTAGGTAGCAGCATGTAGGTAGCAGTGTGCAGGTAGCAGCATGTAGGTAGCAGCATGTAGGTAGCAGCATGTAGGTAGCAGCGTGTAGGTAGCAGTGTGCAGGTAGCAGCATGTAGGTAGCAGCATGTAGGTAGCAGTGTGCAGGTAGCAGCGTGTAGGTAGCAGCATGTAGGTAGCAGCATGTAGGTAGCAGCATGTAGGTAGCAGCAGCGTGCAGGCAGCAGCATGTAGGTAGCAGCATGTAGGTAGCAGCATGTAGGTAGCAGCATGTAGGTAGCAGCAGTGTGCAGGCAGCAGTGTGCAGGTAGCAGCATGTAGGTAGCAGCAGTGTGCAGGTAGCAGCATGTAGGTAGCAGCATGTAGGTAGCAGCATGTAGGTAGCAGCATGTAGGTAGCAGCATGTAGGTAGCAGCAGTGTGCAGGCAGCAGCAGCGTGCAGGCAGCAGCATGTAGGTAGCAGCATGTAGGTAGCAGCAGCGTGCAGGCAGCAGCATGTAGGTAGCAGCATGTAGGTAGCAGCATGTAGGTAGCAGCATGTAGGTAGCAGCAGTGTGCAGGCAGCAGCAGCGTGCAGGCAGCAGCATGTAGGTAGCAGCAGTGTGCAGGCAGCAGTGTGCAGGTAGCAGCAGCGTGTAGGTAGCAGCATGTAGGTAGCAGCAGTGTGCAGGCAGCAGTGTGCAGGTAGCAGCAGTGTGCAGGCAGCAGCATGTAGGTAGCAGCATGTAGGTAGCAGCAGTGTGCAGGGAGCAGCATGTAGGTAGCAGCAGTGTGCAGGTAGCAGCATGTAGGTAGCAGCATGTAGGTAGCAGCATGTAGGTAGCAGCGTGCAGGCAGCAGCATGTAGGTAGCAGTGTGCAGGCAGCAGCATGTAGGTAGCAGCATGTAGGTAGCAGCATGTAGGTAGCAGCATGTAGGTAGCAGCATGTAGGTAGCAGCGTGCAGGCAGCAGTGTGCAGGTAGCAGCAGTGTGCAGGTAGCAGCATGCAGGCAGCAGTGTGCAGGCAGCAGTGTGCAGGTAGCAGCAGTGTGCAGGTAGCAGCAGTGTGCAGGCAGCAGCATGTAGGTAGCAGCATGTAGGTAGCAGCAGTGTGCAGGTAGCAGCAGTGTGCAGGTAGCAGCATGTAGGTAGCAGCATGTAGGTAGCAGCAGCGTGCAGGCAGCAGCATGTAGGTAGCAGCATGTAGGTAGCAGCATGTAGGTAGCAGCATGTAGGTAGCAGCGTGCAGGTAGCAGCATGTAGGTAGCAGCATGTAGGTAGCAGCATGT
>NC_133725.1:8181414-8341414 GCF_048934315.1 Petromyzon marinus | reverse complement strand
GTGAGAGTGTGTGAGTGTGAGTGTGTGAGAGTGAGAGTGTGTGAGTGTGAGTGTGTGAGTGTGTGAGTGTGAGAGTGTGAGTGTGTGAGAGTGTGTGAGTGTGAGAGTGTGAGTGTGAGAGAGTGTGAGTGTGAGTGTGTGAGAGTGAGAGTGTGTGAGTGTGAGTGTGTGAGAGTGAGAGTGTGTGAGTGTGAGTGTGTGAGAGTGTGTGAGGTGAGAGTGAGTGTGTGAGAGTGTGTGAGTGTGTGAGTGTGTGAGTGTGTGAGTGTGTGAGTGTGAGTGTGTGAGAGTGTGTGAGTGTGTGAGTGTGTGAGTGTGAGTGTGAGAGAGTGAGAGTGTGTGAGTGTGAGTGTGTGAGTGTGAGTGTGTGTGAGTGTGAGTGTGTGAGTGTGAGAGTGTGTGAGAGTGTGAGAGTGTGAGTGTGTGAGAGTGTGAGAGTGTGTGAGTGTGAGTGTGTGAGTGTGTGAGTGTGAGAGTGTGAGTGTGTGAGAGTGTGTGAGTGTGAGAGTGTGAGTGTGAGAGAGTGTGAGTGTGAGTGTGTGAGAGTGAGAGTGTGTGAGTGTGAGTGTGTGAGAGTGAGAGTGTGTGAGTGTGAGTGTGTGAGAGTGTGTGAGTGTGAGAGTGAGTGTGTGAGAGTGTGTGAGTGTGTGAGTGTGTGAGTGTGTGAGTGTGTGAGTGTGAGTGTGTGAGTGTGTGAGTGTGTGAGTGTGAGTGTGAGAGAGTGAGAGTGTGTGAGTGTGAGTGTGTGAGTGTGAGTGTGTGTGAGTGTGAGTGTGTGAGTGTGTGAGTGTGAGAGTGTGAGTGTGTGAGAGTGTGTGAGTGTGTGAGTGTGAGTGTGAGAGTGAGAGTGTGTGAGTGTGAGTGTGTGAGTGTGAGTGTGTGAGCGTGTGTGAGTGTGTGAGTGTGTGAGTGTGAGTGTGAGAGAGTGAGAGTGTGTGAGTGTGAGTGTGTGAGTGTGAGTGTGTGAGAGTGTGAGTGTGTGAGTGTGTGAGTGTGAGAGTGTGTGAGTGTGAGTGTGTGAGTGTGTGAGTGTGAGTGTGTGTGAGTGTGAGTGTGTGAGTGTGTGAGTGTGAGAGTGTGAGTGTGTGAGAGTGTGTGAGTGTGTGAGTGTGAGTGTGAGAGAGTGAGAGTGTGTGAGGTGTGAGAGTGAGAGTGTGAGAGTGTGAGTGTGTGAGAGTGTGTGAGTGTGAGTGTGAGAGAGAGAGTGAGAGTGTGTGAGTGTGAGTGTGTGAGAGTGTGAGTGTGTGAGTGTGAGAGAGAGAGTGAGAGTGTGTGAGTGTGTGAGTGTGAGAGTGTGTGAGTGTGAGAGTGAGTGTGAGAGTGTGAGTGTGAGAGTGTGAGTGTGTGAGTGTGTGTGAGTGTGAGTGTGTGAGTGTGAGAGAGAGAGTGAGAGTGTGTGAGTGGTGAGTGTGTGAGAGTTGTGAGTGTGTGAGTGTGAGAGAGAGAGTGAGAGTGTGTGAGTGTGAGTGTGTGAGAGTGTGAGTGTGTGAGTGTGAGAGAGAGAGTGAGAGTGTGTGAGTGTGAGTGTGTGAGAGTGTGAGTGTGTGAGTGTGAGAGAGAGAGTGAGAGTGTGTGAGTGTGAGTGTGTGAGAGTGTGAGTGTGTGAGTGTGTGAGAGAGAGAGTGAGAGTGTGTGAGTGTGAGTGTGGAGAGAGAGAGAGTGAGAGTGTGAGAGAGAGAGTGAGAGTGTGTGAGTGTGAGTGTGAGAGAGAGAGAGTGAGAGTGTGTGTAAGTGTAAGAGTGTGAGAGTGAGTGTGAGAGAGTGAGAGTGTGTGAGTGTGAGATCCGCATCTTCGTGATGCCGCCCGGCACGGAGGGGTCAGAGGTGAGCGAGAGGTGGGGGGGGGGGGGTGGGTGGGGGGGTGAGAGGGGAGAGAAGGGAGAGTGTGAGAGAGTGTGAGGGAGTGAGAGTGTGAGAGTGTGTGGGAGTGTGAGAGAGTGTGAGGGAGTGTGAGGGAGTGTGAGAGAGTGTGAGGGAGAGTGTGTTAGTGTGAGTGTGAGAGTTTGAGGGAGTGTGTGTTAGTGTGAGTGTGAGTGAGTGTGTGAGAGTGTGTGTGCGTGAGAGAAGTGTGTGAGAGTGAGAGAGTGAGTGTGTGTCCTATGTGAGAGTGTATGAGTGTGTGTGTGAGTGTGTGAGAGTGTGTGAGAGTGAGAGTGTGTGAGAGAGTGAGAGAGTGAGTGTGAGTGTGTGTGGGAGTGAGAGAGAGTGAGGGAGTGTGTGAGAGAGTGTGAGGGAGTGTGTGTTAGTGTGAGTGTTTGTGAGTGTGAGTGAGTGTGAGTGAGTGTGTGAGAGTGTGTGAGTGTGAGAGTGTATGAGTGTGTGAGAGTGAGAGTGTGTGAGAGAGTGTGTGAGTGTGTGAGAGTGAAGAGTGAGCGTGTGTGAGAGTGAGGGTGTATGAGTGTGTGTGAGAGTGTGTGAGTGTGTGAGAGTGAGGGTGTATGAGTGTGTGTGAGAGTGTGTGAGTGTGTGAGCGAGTGTGTGTGAGTGTGTGAGAGTGAGAGTGTGTGCACGTGAGAGAGTGTGTGCGTGTGAGAGAGAGTGTGTGAGTGTGTGAGAGAGAGTGTGTGAGTGTGTGTGAGTGTGTGAGAGTGAGAGTGTGTGCGCGTGAGAGAGTGTGTGCGTGTGAGAGAGAGTGTGTGAGTGTGTGAGAGAGAGTGTGTGAGTGTGTGAGAGTGAGAGTGTGTGCGCGTGAGAGAGAAAAACTGCCTGCGAATCCCTGATCGCAGCAGGGCAGCAGCCACAGCAACACCGCCCCCTCATGTGACAACCCCGTAGGACCCTCCCGCTACACTCAGAATGTTCATGCTCTCTCAAACCATCTTCTTTCTGTCACCAGCTCATGCCCGCCGAGTCATATAGAGCTCTTCCTCAGAACCCATCACAAATGTCAGCTCTCACGAAGTGGCTTTTCATCATCATCATCATCAGCGTCATCATCGCGTGGAAAATTTACCGTAGCCGGATACTCTCTAAACGCGTGGTGACGTTGATTGTAAATGTGGGGGGTTTGGGGGGGGGGAGGGGAACCGGAGGACCCGGAGAACAATCCACGTGACCACGGGGAGAGAGCTACAGAGGCAGACTCCAAATGCAGGGTCGGGTGGCGCTTCAAAAAAAATGTGAACACTTTGGAGAATTCGCAACCAACGCCACACGAAACGTCCTGGAGACCACCAGGAGGAGATTCCAGGCCACGCGTTGGCAACGATGGCGAACACGTGGAGGCTCTTTGACTTTTTGAAGCTGTCCTCCAGTGCATTATTGCTGTCATCCGTTTCATTTTCCCAAATTGGGTAAACGTTTTTTGTTGTTGTTGAAGCACCCTGTGTACGGCAAGCAGGCGTCAGCGTCGGCACGGAAGCCTCGCGAATGATCGCCCCGTCTCTCCCGCCGCGCTCCCACAATGCATCAGTGGGACGACACGGACGCGGCTCCAGGGGGCGGCTCGGACGCATCGCTGGCTCCCCCCGCCCCGACGCCGGCGTCCCCCGAGAGGAGTCCCCGGGCCGCGGCCGCTGCGGCCGCGGCCGCCGGCGCCGGCGTGGACGGGGCCACGCTGGCGGCCCCTTGGCCGAGGCCGGCGGGGACGCGGGCGCACAAGCGCTCGGGGTCCGACGTGCCGAGCGCCGCTCGCGCCGCCTCGTCGCCCGCGTGCAGCCGCCGCTCGGAGGGGGAGTGCATCGTGCGCGTCAGCCTGGAGAGGGCCAACGGCAACCTCTACAAGAGCGTGCTGGTGAGACGCGGCGACGGTGACGTGGTGACGTGGTGACGTGGTGACGTGGTGACGTGGTGCGCAGTGACGGTGACGTGACGGTGACGTGACGGTGACGTGGTGCGCAGTGACGGTGACGTGACGGTGACACGCCGTGACAGTGACACGCCGTGACAGTGACACGCCGTGACGGTGACACGCCGTGACAGTGACACGCCGTGACACGCCGTGACGGTGACACGCCGTGACGGTGACACGCCGTGACGGTGACACGCCGTGACGGTGACACGCCGTGACGGTGACACGCCGTGACGGTGACACGCCGTGACACTTTCCCCTCTCTCTGTCCTCTCTCAGCTGACGAGCCAGGACAAGACGCCGGTGGCCATCCGCAAGGCCATGACCAAGCACAACATGGAGGCCGAGAATCCGGATGACTTCCTGCTCGTGCAGGTCATCGGCGAGGGCAAAGGTCAGAGGGCAACGCTCGCCACGA
Source organism: Petromyzon marinus (assembly GCF_048934315.1). Lineage (NCBI taxonomy): Eukaryota > Metazoa > Chordata > Hyperoartia > Petromyzontiformes > Petromyzontidae > Petromyzon > Petromyzon marinus. The sequence continues at coordinate 8,337,206 of NC_133725.1, read as the reverse complement.
TCGTTTATCGAGCGTCCCACTGTTGTATCTTTATTCATTTGTACATATTTTTTTTTTAAGAACATTTTCCACAATTTTATCTCGATTGTGCGTTTGGCATTATATTTATTATTCTTTTAAAATCACATTTGCTGAGCACAGGCCCAAACGCCCAAAAACGCCAAGTGGCCAGTAACTACCAGCATCAATGGAAGTGCAATCTGGCCAGATGGCTCAGTGGTAGAGCGAGCGGCTCGCAGACCACCTGACCCAGACATCTCACAAACTCCCTGATCCAGGCATCTCACAAACCACCTGACCCAGACATCTCACAAACCACCTGACCCAAACATCTCACAAACCACCTGACCCAGACATCTCACAAACTACCTGATCCAGGCATCTCACAAACCACCTGACCCAGACATCTCACAAACCACCTGACGCAAACATCTCACAAACCACCTGACCCAGACATCTCACAAACCACCTGACCCAGATATCTCACAAACCACCTGACCCAGACATCTCACAAACCACCTGACCCAAACATCTCACAAACCACCTGACCCAAACATCTCACAAACCACCTGACCCAGACATCTCACAAACCACCTGACCCAGACATCTCACAAACCACCTGACCCAGATATCTCACAAACCACCTGACCCAGACATCTCACAAACCACCTGACCCAAACATCTCACAAACCACCTGACCCAAACATCTCACAAACCACCTGACCCAGATATCTCACAAACTACCTGACCCAAACATCTCACAAACCACCTGACCCAAACATCTCACAAACCACCTGACCCAACATCTCACAAACCACCTGACCCAGATATCTCACACACCACCTGACCCAGACATCTCACAAACCACCTGACCCAAACATCTCACAAACCACCTGACCCAGACATCTCACAAACCACCTGATTCAAACATCTCACAAACCACCTGACCCAAACATCTCACAAACTACCTGACCCAAACATCTCACAAACCACCTGACCCAAACATCTCACAAACCACCTGACCCAAACATCTCACAAACCACCTGACCCAGATATCTCACACACCACCTGACCCAGACATATCACAAACCACCTGACCCAAACATCTCACAAACCACCTGACCCAGACATCTCACAAACCACCTGACCCAAGCTTCTCACAAACCACCTGACCCAGACATCTCACAAACCACCTGACCCAGACATCTCACAAACCACCTGACCCAGACATCTCACAAACCACCTGACCCAAACATCTCGCAAACCACCTGACCCAGACATCTCACAAACCACCTGACCCAAACATCTCGCAAACCACCTGACCCAAACATCTCACAAACCACCTGACCCAAACATCTCACAAACCACCTGACCCAAACATCTCACAAACCACCTGACCCAAACATTTCACAAACCACCTGACCCAAACATCTCACAAACCACCTGACCCAGACATCTCACAAACCACCTGACCCAAACATCTCACAAACCACCTGACCCAGACATCTCACAAACCACCTGACCCAAACATCTCGCAAACCACCTGACCCAGACATCTCACAAACCACCTGACCCAAACATCTCGCAAACCACCTGACCCAAACATCTCACAAACCACCTGACCCAAACATCTCACAAACCACCTGACCCAAACATCTCACAAACCACCTGACCCAAACATTTCACAAACCACCTGACCCAAACATCTCACAAACCACCTGACCCAGACATCTCACAAACCACCTGACCCAAACATCTCACAAACCACCTGACCCAGACATCTCACAAACCACCTGACCCAGACATCTCCCAAACCACCTGACCCAAGAATCTCACAAACCACCTGGCCCAACATCAAGGAGGAATCACAAACCTCCTATTAGTGTCTCTGTATTTTTTAAAAGCATCCGTGTGCATTAGCTTTGTCCTGTGCGTCTGTCTCTAGCCAGATTATTTAGATTATTTTGCTGCTATTAATATGCGCGTGACTTGCCAATTTGTCTAGCTATCGTTTGTGGCCAGGTCTCTTGTGAAACATAAGTTGATGCCTCAGTGGTCTTTTCCTGGTAAGATAAAAAAAACTAGTTGTATTTGCTATATCTTTAAGTGATTTATTTACCTTTCCTATTGTGTTTGTCGTATTGTTTGTTGTTGTAACGTTCTTACCCCGTGCTTCCTACTGGACATCTGTGAAAAAGAGCTTCAAAGCTCATTGCATTCCTCCTGCAGTAGAAATAAAACATCATGATTCTGAATAAGTGAGCTATCCAAAAGCACAGCTTCACCGAATTCCATGGAACAGCAAAGTGTCGCTTTGCAATCGCCCGTGTGCTCACCTCCCACGCTGGGTCACCCGTGCCTGGGTGCCTTCCACCACCACCCCCACCACCCCCACCACCACCACCACCCTCTCTCTGCCGTGCAGAGTTTGCGATCCCGGACGGCTCCAACGTCTACTACGCCATGGTCACCTCGCCCAGCTACAACTTCATCCTGCGCAAGCGCTCCTCGGGGGGCCGACGCGGGGGGGCACCCTCCTCGCGATCCGACCACTCCACCTCCTCCTCCTCATCCACCTCCTCATCCACCTCCTCCGCCTCCGCCGCCGCCGCCGCCGCGACCCCACGGGCCCACGCCAGCGCCCGCGCCGCGCTGGCCGAGACGTTCTCGCGCCTCACGCTCTGAGCGGCCGCCCCCGGCCGCCCCGGCCGCCGCCGCCAGCAGCAGCAGCAGCAGCAGCGTCGGTTCTTTCTGTTTTAATCCACGGGCACAAGACGGAGCCACGCCGGTTTCCGGCCCGGCTCGGCCCGGCAGACGGCCGAGCGGAAGACCGCCTCGTCGTAGCGCGAGGTGGGGGGGGGACACCCGCTCGCCGGCTGGTGCTCGCCGGCTGGTGCTCGCCGGCTGGTGCTCACCGGCTGGTGCTCACCGGCTGGTGCTCGCTTGTGGCGGCACGAGCAGCGGTGGCCGGTGGGGACGGTGGGGACGGTGGCCGGTGGGGACGGTGGTGACGGTGGCCGGTGGGGACGGTGGCGGTGGCCGGTGGTGGTGGCCGGTGGGGACGGTGGGGACGGTGGCGGTGGCCGGTGGGGACTGTTCCACCTTGGGACCGTAACGAGGAGGGAAGAATCGCCGGCGTCCAACACGGCGGCGACGGCGGCGGCGGCGACGGCGGCGACGACGGCGGTCTCGCCGCGACGGGGACCGAGCGGGGGGCTGTGATAGCCCCGCCCCGCTGCGCCGAGGGCTGTGTGGGGGGGGCGCGGGCAACGTTCGCCCGGTTTTGCTCAGCCCCTTAAAGCGACGAAACTTTACACGGAAAGTTTCGTCCGGGTCGCACCGTCTTGACGAGCGTTATCGTCAATCCCTCCCACCCCCCCGCGCCTCCAACCTCCCCCCCCCCCACCACCCCTCCGGCCCTGCCGTTACAGACAGACGGGCAGAGCCACAGGGAAAAAAAACGTTCTCAACCTCGTTTGGGAAAGCCTTAACAAAAACAAAAAATGTCGGTGACCCGCGGGCATCTGCGATTGGTGGTTCGAGGTCACATGACGCCAGTGTGCCGATTGGCCTCTCGGCCTGGGCCCCCTTGCACGTATCGGCGTCGCCTTACGATTGTATATATATCGATCTACATCTATATTTTTTAACCGCGCAACATCTTCTGCGCTCGCCACGGAGCCTAGAGACCTCCTCTATTTTTACACTTTTCTAGCCGGACGTGGACCGACCGCGGAGGGGGGTCACTGGCCGGAGAACCCGCGATGGCCGTCAGATCCACCGGGATGGAGGGGGGTGGCTGTGGGGCCGGGCCTTCGTTTACAAAGCGTGCCTGCGCTCGGCCGGCACACCACATCCAGGATACCTCTCTCGCGGCGCCTGCGGTTATTGGTCACGTGCTCCTGTCTGGGGGGGGTGGGGGGCCTGCCGCTACTGTCTACCGGCGACGCGGACGATGTGTCCAGCGCCCGGCGTGCCGCCTCTCTCGCCGCGGCCGTGGTTTTATTTTTTTTTTACTCACCGCCGGCTTGCCAGCAGCTTCTCGGCTCTGCCGGCCGCACAGAAACACGGTCGGGGAGAGAAATCGGTGATCGGTATTAGGTGAAGCAAGGCCTTTTCAACAAAATGTAAATTTTTTATATATATATAAACAAAATGAAGATACCTCCTTCCCCTCTGCGTCACCTCGTCCGACGCCGGGGGTTCTGTATTTTGTACGGAGATCACTAAAATCGGTGTCTTTTTTTTTGCTTTTTTTAACGGGGGCTGTTGTGGTTTTCGGACGGCACACTCTCCCGGTGAAGATTCGGTGGCCCAGCCGTGGCCCAGCCGTGGCCCAGCGGTGGCCCAGCGGTGGCCCAGCGGTGGCCCAGCGGTGGCCCAGCGGTGGCCCAGCGGTGGCCCAGCGGTTCTAATCCGGCTGGCCACTCTGGTTAACACCGCGGTGTGCGTGCACGCGTGCGTGCGTGCGTGTGTGTGTTTTGACGGTAAAAATAACAACATGACGCGGCCATCCAATTTTACTCGCAGCGGACGCTAAAAGATACCAGCGGCGTCGTTCGCAAGAGCCAGTGGGCCGCTGTGTTGCCAAATTTTCGTCGCAAAATTGACACCGCACGTCGCTCAAATCGGAATCGTGCGCAGCAACCATCGCCCCCCCCCATCCCCCCCCCCCCCCCAGCTGCGCAAAAACTTCGCAGGACCCTCGTGACCAAAGGGTCACGTGACCCGGTGACGTTTCCCTGGGTGCACACAGGGGCCGTGATCATTATCATATGGTTATCTTAATGAAACAATGACGTGGCCTTTTGCGCTGAACGCAAACATTCCCTCCCTCCCTCCCGGTGTCGGGTAAGAGACGCATCGCGGGCTGACCTCAAGAGACTCGCCGTCCGGTCTGCCCCTCGTTTCATAACTGACCGGCCCTGCGTGAATTGACCCAAGTATATAAATATAAATATATATGTATGTAATCACGTCTACGCCGGCCCACTTTGGGAGTGGGAGATGAAACATTTAAATGAAAATAATCTAAATCGCGCGGCGCGTGCGATGGCGTTGTTGTTAAACTTTGGGAATTTAAAATTGGGGTGGCGGTTGGGGGGGAGGTGGGAATTTTAATCAAAATAATCTCGATTTTTTTAAAAAAACGCCTTTTCTTGAAGCCAAGGCGCCCCCCCCCCAACCCCCCCCCCCCCCCCCCCGCCTGTACGTAGCGTTATTATCCTCCCCGTTATTAGTTAACTTTTTTTAGCCTTGCAATTCAATTAGTCGTCAGATTCACCTGCAACAAATGCCTTTTTGTAAAAGTCAGCGCAGTTTTCTCTTGTTCACCTGACGTGAGCCCCGGGCGGGCGGGCGGGCGGGCGGGCGGGCGGGCAACTTTTTAAAGTTGTCTTCCTCGCTCGTAACCGTAGGGTGAGGCCGAGCAGTCGGCTCCCAGTCAGGAGGGGAGACGCCATCCACCCGTCGGGCAACAGCCCACGCGGACGGCGTCCCCCGGGCACCCGCCGCCCGGCTAGGGGACTTTCCATCGCCGCCCGCGAAACGCAGCCCCTCGGCTGATGGCCTCGTGCGTGTGCGAAGCGTGGCTGGCGTGCACGCGCGCGAAGAGCGAATGTACGACGTCGTCGGTTTGTTTGTTGCCGTGCGGAGAGAGACGTCGTCATCGTCGTCAGCGTCATCGTCATCGTCGTCATCGTCGTCATCGTCGTCATCGTCATCGTTGTTGTCATCGTCGTCATCGTCGTCATCGTCGTCGTGGTTGGGCGACACCTTTTTTTGACGCGGTAACTTCGCCCGCGTTTCTGTCGCCCGCGCGTCTCCGTGCCTTCGGTCGTTTCTCTTGGAGAATATTGGTGGGGGGGTGGGGGTAGGGGGTTGAGTGGAATGACCACCACCACCACCACCGTGCATAACAGGTGTTATAGGCTTACTGCTGCTGCTGCTGCTGGTGGGCTACGTGGTGGGCAACATAGCCGAGCGTGGCACTCGGGGCTTGCGAGCTCCCACGTCCTACGGAGGCTCCCTTCCGCAGTTACCAAACCGCAGCGACCGGCGTGGTGAAGTATGGTCAAATAACCTCCCTCTCCGCCGCGTACCCACACGAGGCGCGGGGGGGGGGGGGGTTGTGCCGCTCGTTGTTTGGCAACGGTGTCCGATGTTTCGGTGGTTGGTGGTGGTGGGGAGCGGTGGCGCAGCGGTTAGGTCGCTGCGCAACAAACCCGGCGACCTGGGTACGGCCAACACGATTGTCTGAACCTGTCCTGGGCCTCCCCCTAGGTCGACTCGGCCTCAAATGAGTACCTGGTGCGGTGTGGAGTAAACATCGCCACTGGGGAGACAAAGGCGGCCGGGCGTGATGCTGGCCCACCCACCCCCTCGTGTGCCGTGCCGGCCTTCATAGGTGCTGCTCGTTTACAGCACTTGCCCCAACAGCCTGTTGAGGCTACACGGGGGATCTTTGTCTTTGTGTGTTTCTGGTGGTGGTGTTGGTGTTGGTGGTGGTTGTGGTTATTGAACCGGGTTGCTGTGAAGGAGCTCCCAAGCGCGTGGTGGAGCGGGAGAGACTGAAGAAGTCGCCTCCAGGCCGCTCGCAGGCGACTGCTTGCACCTCGCAGCCAGAAGGCCGCCTGGGTTCGATTCCCAACTCGGGCCGCCTCTGCGTTGCGGAGTTTGCGTGTCCTCTCCTCCTGTCCCGCAGAGAGGTGCGCCGGTGGTTGGTGGCCGCGAGCGGGGGCAATCAAAACTCGGGTCGCCGGGGTTCGTACGAACTCGCCGCAGACGTACACACGCAGACGCATCGTACGATCGTGCACAACACTTATGCAATGGGTCGCTCCACAGAATCATCGCGTGCGCAGTGCGTCGGTATGGATGTTGTGCGTGGCATGCAGTAGACTTAGGGTATCGGCGGATCTGTGCAAAGGAGGTCGGATGAGCGAACGTTTGGAAGAGATTGACGGTGTAGCGGCACTGTGCACACCCAGGGTTCCTGTCGCGCAAAATAAAGCACCACACGTACCCAGCCTGTCGCGACGACGCGTCGCTCGCCCTCGCAAGCCGCTTGTCGCACACTGGGGCTGGCTCGGACAAATAAGCGCAAGGGCTACCGCGATTGTGATGATGGTGGTGTTGATGGTGGTGTTGATGGTGGTGTTGATGGTGGTGTTGATGGTGGTGTTGATGCTGGTGTTGATGGTGGTGTTGATGGTGGTGTTGATGGTGGTGTTGTTGATGGTGTTGATGGTGGTGTTGATGGTGGTGATGATGATGGTGGTGTTGATGGTGGTGTTGATGGTGGTGTTGATGGTGGTGTTGATGGTGGTGTTGATGCTGGTGTTGATGGTGGTGTTGATGGTGGTGTTGATGGTGGTGTTGATGGTGGTGTTGTTGATGGTGTTGATGGTGGTGTTGATGGTGGTGATGATGGTGGTGGTGTTGATGGTGGTGATGATGATGGTGGTGTTGATGGTGGTGTTGATGGTGGTGATGATGGTGGTGGTGTTGATGGTGGTGATGATGGTGGTGTTGATGGTGGTGTTGATGGTGGTGTTGATGGTGGTGATGATGGTGGTGTTGATGGTGGTGTTGATGGTGGTGTTGATGGTGTTGATGGTGGTGTTGATGGTGGTGTTGATGGTGGTGATGATGGTGGTGTTGATGGTGGTGTTGATGGTGGTGTTGATGGTGGTGTTGATGGTGTTGTTGATGGTGGTGTTGATGGTGGTGTTGATGGTGTTGATGGTGGTGTTGTTGATGGTGGTGTTGATGGCGGTGTTGATGGTGGTGTTGATGGTGGTGTTGATGGTGGTGTTGATGGTGGTGTTGATGGTGGTGGTGTTGATGGTGGTGGTGATGGTGGTGGTGTTGATGGTGGTGTTGTTGATGGTGGTGTTGATGGTGTTGTTGATGGCGGTGTTGATGGCGGTGTTGATGGCGGTGTTGATGGTGGTGTTGATGGTGGTGTTGATGGTGGTGTTGATGGTGGTGTTGATGGTGGTGATGATGATGGTGGTGTTGATGGTGGTGTTGATGGTGGTGTTGATGGTGGTGTTGATGGTGGTGTTGATGGTGGTGATGATGATGGTGGTGGTGATGGTGGTGGTGTTGATGGTGGTGATGATGGTGGTGATGATGGTGGTGGTGATGGTGGTGGTGATGATGGTGGTGTTGATGGCGGTGTTGATGGCGGTGTTGATGGTGGTGTTGATGGCAGTGTTGATGGTGGTGTTGATGGTGGTGTTGATGGTGGTGTTGATGGTGGTGTTGATGGTGGTGTTGATGGTGGTGTTGATGGTGGTGTTGATGGTGTTGTTGATGGCGGTGTTGATGGCGGTGTTGATGGTGGTGTTGATGGTGGTGTTGATGGTGGTGTTGATGGTGGTGTTGATGGTGGTGATGATGATGGTGGTGTTGATGGTGGTGTTGATGGTGGTGATGATGATGGTGGTGGTGATGGTGGTGGTGTTGATGGTGGTGTTGATGGTGGTGTTGATGGTGGTGATGATGGTGGTGGTGTTGATGGTGGTGGTGATGATGGTGGTGTTGATGGCGGTGTTGATGGTGGTGTTGATGGTGGTGTTGATGGTGATGATGATGGTGTTGTTAATGGTGGTGTTGATGGTGGTGTTGATGGTGGTGATGATGGTGGTGGTGTTGATGGTGGTGTTGTTGATGGTGGTGGTGTTGATGGTGGTGTTGATGGTGGTGTTGATGGTGGTGTTGATGGTGGTGTTGATGGTGGTGATGATGGTGGTGGTGTTGATGGTGGTGGTGTTGATGGTGGTGGTGTTGATGGTGGTGGTGTTGATGGTGGTGTTGATGGTGGTGTTGTTGATGGTGGTGTTGATGGTGTTGTTGATGGTGGTGTTTATGGTGGTGTTTATGGTGGTGTTTATGGCGGTGTTGATGGCGGTGTTGATGGCGGTGTTGATGGCGGTGTTGATGGCGGTGTTGATGGCGGTGTTGATGGCGGTGTTGATGGCGGTGATGATGGCGGTGTTGATGGCGGTGATGATGGTGGTGTTGATGGCGGTGTTGATGGCGGTGTTGATGGCGGTGTTGATGGCGGTGTTGATGGCGGTGATGTTGAGCCACTGGGGGGTTGGTGGTAGCCACGTGGTTTGCCGTATCGAGGGCAGTCATCGCTGCCTGTATCTGCCACCAGATAGCCGCAGAGGTGACGCGCGGGCGTAGCTGGACGTCTTGTCTCTCGATCGCAGCAGCTCCGTATTTCCAAGGCGCTTGACAGCAGCGCTACAATGTGCACGTGAGATGACCGTGGTGGAGATGGCGAAGAGTGGGGGTTTTGTGTCGTTATGGTGACGGGAAGACAGCTGGGAGTGGTTGAGGAGGGGTGGGGGGTAGTGATAGGGGTTGGTGTTGGGGGTGTAGTGATAAGAATAGGGGTAGAGATGGGGGTTGGTGTAGGGGTAGAGATGGGGGTTGGCCTGGTCATAGCTGGGGTGCCAGGGCAGGCAGTAGGAGGATGATGATGTGGGGCTATGGCAGGAGGGAGGAACGTCCGGCCCGCGGGCCGTATAAGGCCCCGCGAAATCATTTGGTGTGGCCCTGCCAAGGCAACCGCAGGCAGGACTCGAAATTCAATAAATCTAGGGAGCAAACCTGGAAAAGCAGTTGCGAGTAGCAGCAACATCGTCAATACCGGCTAACATCATCACCACAAGCCTCACCAAAGAGAAGCAGTTCCAGCCCCATCGCATTAGGGGGCGAGTTAATTAAATGTTTGACCAAATATAAACGGGCTAATTTTTAAGTTGATAATTTTGTATGGCCCGCGAATGATGTTACATAAATATCCAAATGGCCCTTGGCAGAAAAAAGGTTCCCGTTCCCTGGGCTATGGAGTAGAGGTGGGGGTTTTGGTGACGGAGGAATGTAAGAGGAGTGATTTACGCCTTGCCGTCCAGCCAGTGACAACCGCCCCAACCAGAACCTCAACAAACTCGCCTCATCCGGTCTCGGTCTCATCCCACCGCCCAGATCCAGAGGAACGCCGCCGCCGCCGCCGCTGCTGCGCGGACGGAGTGGAGCAACGCGGACGTCCAGAATCATAAACACCGCTTCATTCGAGACTCAAATATCATCATCATCGTCGTTGCCGCACCTCCTCTTGGCTTTGACATTACTCATCGAAGACACGGGAGGGGGGGGGAGGGGGAGGGGGTTAACCATCACCCGCATCGCAACATCATTGCAGCCGCAGTAGTCATGTCATTGTGGCCACACGACTTAAATTATGGGCTGTATAGCAAACCCGTGGGGAGAGTTTGACGCGTAGGCCAATAGATGCATGTGTAATGACGACTTGACACACTTGTCTTTATTGTAGAGACACGTTCACTCGAACTGCCGCAGACTCCAACGCAACAGCCCCGAGTCTCCCGCTCATCTCCCTTATATACGGTCCGAGGCCACGCCCCCATTCCCGAACCTTCTCGCTGTCTTTAGACGCGCGCTTCACCAGCAGACTAACGTATTCTTCTGTCACCTGGCCACGCTCCTATTCTCGATCAATCCCGTAGCCACCAGTCCCCTCGTACTGCAAGCTGACTCCCCTGCCATTGCCTCCCGTGGCCACCAGTCCATTCGTACTGCAAGCTGACTCCCCTGTCATTACCTCCCGTAGCCACCAGTCCCCTCGTACTGCAAGCTGACTCCCCTGTCATTACCTCCCGTGGCCACCAGTCCCCTCGTACTGCAAGCTGACTCCCCTGTCATTATCTCCCGTGGCCACTATCCATTCGTGCTGTAGGCTGACTCCCTGTCATTACTTCGCGTGGCCACTATCCATTTGTACTGCAAGCTGACTCCCCGTCATTACCTCCCGTGGCCACTATCCATTCGTACTGCAAGCTGACTCCCCTGTCATTACCTCCTGTGGCCACTAGTCCACTCACACCGCAGGTTGACTCCTACTGTCATTTCGCATGTATAGATAAGATAGTCTAGAGACCCATAGCGATACAGAGACTCGTAGACATAGGTCGAGACAAATAGAGATAATTTGAACCTTATTGCGGGACCGCGGGGTCCCATAAGCCCCCGGCTCTCGCATCAACTGCGTTGCGACGTCATTTTATGTCTGTTGAAGGTGAACAATACGGCAACCCATTCCCTTTGACGAGCTCTACACGATGCACTAATCAAAGTTCATGACTACGGCCCATTCGACGACTGCTTTCGCTGCTGGGCAGTCGACAATTTCGAGGACAAAAGTGCCGTCACGCGAGAGACGACGTAGCGGATGACGTTGGGCACGACGCCGTAGCCGCCGATGGTGACGCTGGGAACGTGCCGCTGGGAAGGCTGACGTACTCGATGATGCGCCCCTTCCATCGACTCGCGATGAAATTTCCGCCGAATGTTTTCTGGAAGTCCCCGGGAACGGCAAGCGATTCGCGGAACGGTGGATGCAGGCAGGGATTGCTCAATGACCCTGCCCGTACCCGAGCATGCGGTGCATTCGCTTGTTCAGCTCCTCTGCACATTCATCCTCGATACTGCGCTTGGACACGACAACAGAACGATCCGCGCCAGGCGGGTCGTGGCGTTTACGTGCGTGGTGGGACGGAGTCGCCAGAAATAAATGAGTTAATTACGACTTTGACTTAAGTCTATTCGGGACCCCCCGGGTTCCCGCCATAAGGTTCATACGGTACATTAATTTTGATTCATAGAAACCCATGAAGATACGTATAGACATATACCATCCACAGAGACTCGTGTAGAACCAGGCAGACCCAGTAGAGACCCATACCAATTCCCGCCATTCGCCGCGAAGTGACTGTGACGTCACCACGGCGCCTGTGCCAGGCTAGGTGCACTTTGAGGCTATCACATGAAGTGTCGAAGGTTCGCTGACAGGAGGTATCGGGACAGCCCCAGCAGGTACCATGGGTTGGCTGACTGAGATGACCGGTAGATGCACCCCCAACTTGCTGTACTTTATCCGCCCGGCGCTCCGCACGTTGTTGTGAGCGTCGCTCCTCCGCCCTCCGTTGTTGCTGGAGGGCGACTGCCTCCAACTGCCCAGCAGCAGTAGCAGCAGCAGCGTCCTTCACGAGCCTCCTCCTGCACAGGAGGAGGCTGAGACCCACAGAGACACCGACGCAACACGGCAGACGCGTGACGTTGATTGTAAACGTGGAGGGGGGGGAAAGTCCCCGAGGACCCGGAGACAAATCCACGCGGTCACCACGCGGTCACCACGCGGTCACCACGTGGTCACCACGCGTTCACCACGCGGTCACCACGTGGTCACCACGCGGTCACCACGTGGTCACCACGCGTTCACCACGCGGTCACCACGTGGTCACCACGCGTTCACCACGCGGTCACCACGCGGTCACCGCGCGTTCACCACGCGGTCACCGCGTGGTCACCACGTGGTCACCACGCGGTCACCACGTGGTCACCACATGGTGACCACGTGGTGAGCGAGCGAGGTGCAGCCCCGTGTGGAGGAGACTCGTCGAGACGATGCAGACTGCGAGTCGTGATGCGGGGCTGTGGTGGCCGTGGAACCCGGGGGGCTGGGGGGGGGGCTGGGGGGGGGCTGGGGGGGGGCTGGGGAGGGGCTGGGGGGGGCGGGGGGGCTGGGGGACGGGGGGACTGGCGGGGGGGCTGGGGGGGCTGGGGGGGTGGGCTTGCAGTGAGCCGCAGTCGGCCGGCGCTGTAACAGGGATACAATGAATTTTGCTCGAGGATGAATGATGGATCATGTTTAATGCAGAGGGCAGCCAAAAGCCATGGCTACGACACGATGAGTACATGTGCCTGTGTGTTCGACTGTGGATCGAGCTTAGTTTCGTCAAACACAACGGGTCGATTCCCGTTCAATCGAGCGTTGGATCGTCAAGAACACGTCGATTCCCGTTTCCAGGATTCCTTGTATGGGCAAAGCCACGGCCAATTACTGACATAGATAGGCCTAAATCATGAACATTATCATTCATTCATTCACCACGACTTCCTCTTTAGGTGCAGTGCAGAAGATCCTCTCCCCACCGCCCCCCACCCGCCTGCCCACCACCTCGCCCCGCCTCCCTTTAGAGACTCGCAAAGACTCAGAGGCCCAGAGACTCACAGAGACTCAGACACATGGAGACTCACAGAGCCTCGGAGACCCATAGAGACTCGCAGAGACTCAGACCCCATAGCGACTCGCAGAGGCTCAGACACATGGAGACTCACAGAGACTCAGAGACCCATAGAGACGCACAGAGACTTAGAGACCAACAGATACTCGCAGAGCCTCAGAGACCCATAGAGACTCGCAGAGACTCAGACACATGGAGACTCACAGAGACTCAGAGACCCATAGAGACGCACAGAGACTTAGAGACCAACAGATACTCACAGAGACTCAGAGACCCATAGAGACGCACAGAGACTTAGAGACCAACAGATACTCACAAAGACTCAGCGACCCATAGAGACTTGCAGAGACTCAGACCCATAGAGACTCACAGAGACTCAGAGACCCATAGAGACGCACAGAGACTCAAGACACCCATAGAGGGTCACAGAGACACAGCGACCCATAGAGACTCAAAGAGACTCACAGACCCATAGAGACTCACAGAGACTCAGAGACCCATAGAGACGCACAGAGACTCAGACACATGGAGACTCACAGAGCCTCACAGACCCATAGAGACTCACAGAGACTCAGAGACCCATAGAGACTCGCAGAGCCTCAGACACATGGAGACTCACAGAGACTCAGAGACCCATAGAGACGCACAGAGACTTAGAGACCAACAGATACTCACAGACTCAGAGACCCATAGAGACTTGCAGAGACTCACAGACCCATAGAGAATCACAGAGACTCAGAGACCCATAGAGACGCACAGAGACTCAAGACACCCATAGAGAGTCACAGAGACACAGCGACCCATAGAGACTCAAAGAGACTCACAGACCCATAGAGACTCACAGAGACTCAGAGACCCATAGAGACGCACAGAGACTCAAGACACCCATAGAGAGTCACAGAGACACAGCGACCCATAGAGACTCAAAGAGACTCACAGACCCATAGAGACTCACAGAGACTCAGAGACCCATAGAGACTCACAGAGGTTCACATACCCATAGAGACTCACAGAGACTCATAGCCCAATAGAAACACTCGCAGAAACGCAGAGACCCATAGACACTCGCAGAAACGCAGAGACCCATAGAGACTCGCAGAGGCTCACAGACCCATAGAGACTCGCAGAGACACAGCGACCCATAGAGATTCACAAAGACTCAGAGCCAAATAGAGACTCGCAGAGACTCAGAGACCTATAGAGACTCACAGAGACTCAGAGACCCATAGAGACTCACAGAGACTCAGAGACCCATATAGACTCACAGAGACTCAGACCCATAGAGACTCGCAGAGACTCACAGACTCATAGAGACTCACAAAGACTCAGAGACCCATAGAGACTCACAGAGACTCAGAGACCCATAGAGACTCACAGAGACTCAGACCCATAGAGACTCACAGAGACTCAGACCCATAGAGTCTCGCAGAGACTCAGAGACCAACAGATACTCACAGAGACTTAGAGACCCATGGAGACTCACAAAGACTCAGAGACCCATAGAGACTCACAGAGACTCAGAGACCCATAGAGACTCAAAGAGACTCACAGACCCATAGAGACTCACAGAGACCCATAGAGACTCGTAGAGACTCAGAGACCCATAGAGACTCGCAGAGACTCAGAGACCCATAGAGACTCACAAAGACTCAGAGACCCATAGACACTCACAGAGACTCAGAGACCCATAGAGACTCACAAAGACTCAGACCCACAGAGACTCACAGAGACCCATAGAGACTCACAGAGACTCAGAGACCCATAGAGACTCACAGAGACTCAGAGACCCATAGAGACTCACAGAGACTCAGAGACCCATAGAAACTCACAGAGACTCAGAGACACATAGAGACTCACAGAGACTCAGAGACCCATAGAGACTCAAAGAGACTCACAGACCCATAGAGACTCACAGAGACCCATAGAGACTCGCAGAGACTCAGAGACCCATAGAGACTCGCAGAGACTCAGAGACCCATAGAGACTCACAGCGACTCAGAGACCCATAGAGACTCACAAAGACTCAGAGACCCATAGAGACTCACAGAGACTCAGAGACCCATAGAGACTCAAAGAGACTCACAGACCCATAGAGACTCACAGAGACCCATAGAGACTCGTAGAGACTCAGAGACCCATAGAGACTCGCAGAGACTCAGAGACCCATAGAGACTCACAAAGACTCAGAGACCCATAGACACTCACAGAGACTCAGAGACCCATAGAGACTCACAAAGACTCAGACCCACAGAGACTCACAGAGACCCATAGAGACTCACAGAGACTCAGAGACCCATAGAGACTCACAGAGACTCAGAGACCCATAGAGACTCACAGAGACTCAGAGACCCATAGAAACTCACAGAGACTCAGAGACACATAGAGACTCACAGAGACTCAGAGACCCATAGAGACTCAAAGAGACTCACAGACCCATAGAGACTCACAGAGACCCATAGAGACTCGCAGAGACTCAGAGACCCATAGAGACTCGCAGAGACTCAGAGACCCATAGAGACTCACAGCGACTCAGAGACCCATAGAGACTCACAAAGACTCACAGACCCATAGAGACTCACAGAGACTCAGAGACCCATAGAGACTCACAGAGACTCAGAGACCCATACAGACTCACAAAAACTCACAGACCCATAGAGACTCACAGAGACACAGCGACCCATAGAGACTCACAGAGACTCAGAGACCCAAAAGAGACTCACAGAGACTCAGAGACCCATAGAGACTCGCAGATACCCCTAGAGACTCGTAGGCACCCACAGAAACTCAGATATCCGTGGAGACTCAGATCCAGAGGCTAGTGTAGACCCCGGCTCATAGAGATCCATAGACTCACAGAGACCCCTAGACACGCATAGACCCATAGAGACACCACAGCCATGACGCTACGCTACTTCGCTGGCTCCTGACGCTACGGCTGTGTGATCCTGACCACCTGAATGTGACAACTGCAGTCCGGTGGCTCTGGCCCCCTGCATTCAGCAAGAAGAAGACGCGACACGCTTGACGCAACGGCAGGTGGCGCTGGAGTTTAAAGTTCCCCGCAGACTGAAATTGAAGCCTCGCGTGGCTGGCACGTGACCTGCTTAGGGGCCGTCGATAAATGACGTCACGTACCTGGGGTGGGGGGGAGGTCAGATATTTGTGACGATGTGTGACGAGGGGGGGGGGGGTGAGAAATGTGACGTCACATCAAAATGCGCAACTTTAAATAAATATAGACAACACGTTCTACTTGATTAAATAGACTTTTTAATAAATGTTTTCTCCTACAACATCAGAGTGCAGCGCCACATTAAATACGCACTACAATGTGCGTATTAAATGCGTACTACAATGACTAGAGTTTAAAGCGTTTTGAAGCATAGTTTTTTTTGGGGGGGAGGCAGAGTTTTGTGACGTCATATTTGAGGGGGGGGTCTGACTTTTAGTGACGCCGTGTGACGAGGTGGGAGGTCAAAAATCGTCCAAAATCGCGTGGCGTCATTTATGGACGGTCCCTTATCCAAAAACGTCGCCTGCTACAGGGACTCCTCTACTGACGAACTTTCAGAGATACGAACAAACCTGGTCCCGTGTGTTCCATTTGCCTGTTCGGAACGAGGGTCGTGAGTTCAACCGCCACGCAGGAGATGGCGGTGGTGGCATCTACATCTGCAAAACGTGAAGAACCAGTGGCATCTACATCTGTAGAACGTGATGAACCAGTGGCATCTACATCTGCAGAACGTGAAGAACCAGTGGCATCTACATCTGCAGAACGTGAAGAACCAGTGGCATCTACATCTGCAGAACGTGAAGAAGCAGTGGCATCTACATCTGCAGAACGTGAAGAACCAGTGGCATCTACATCTGCAGAACGTGAAGAACCAGTGGCATCTACATCTGCAGAACGTGAAGAACCAGTGGCATCTACATCTGCAGAACGTGAAGAACCAGTGGCATCTACATCTGCAGAACGTGAAGAACCAGTGGCATTTACATCTGCAGAACGTGAAGAACCAGTGGCATCTACATCTACAGAACGTGAAGAACCAGTGGAATCTACATATGTAGAACGTGAAGAACCAGTGGCATCTACATCTGTAGAACGTGAAGAACCAGCGGCATCCACATCTGTAGAACGTGAAGAACCAGTGACATCTACATCTACACAACGTGAAGAACCAGTGGCATCTACATCTGTAAAACGTGAAGAACCAGTGGCATCTACATCTGTAGAATGTGAAGAACCAGTGGCATCTACATCTGCAGAACGTGAAGAACCAGTGACATCTACAGAACGTGAAGAACCAGTGGCATCTACATCTGTAGAACGTGAAGAACCAGTGGCATCTACATCTGTATAACGTGAAGAACCAGTGGCATCTACATCTGCAGGGGATTATACAACTTTTAAGCCATTCTCCGTGTTTAGTGTACACGCCGTACAGCATGCTTGGAATCGACTGGAGTAAAGTTGGATATTACCAACAAATGGACTTACGAACATACATCTGGAACCTAACTCGTTCATACGTAGAGAAGTCCCTGCATATATGCTGTATATATTTGTATCTCCTGTTATTGATGCACGCGATGAGTGTTGAGTGCTTTGTTGGGTTGTCAACCGGTAAAGTGGTAACCGTTTCAGAACCGATTAATAAAGGTCAGTAACCGGTAACGGATTCCAGTGGGATGTCAGTAATGAACGCACTGATTGGCCACTGCGGGAACGCACAATGATAGCACGGCGGCCTGTGTACAGGCAGTCCTCGACTTACAAACGCCCGTACTTACGAACGCCCGTATTTACGAACGCCCCTACTTACGAGCGCCCATACTTACGAACCCCCCTACTTACGAACGCCCGTACTTACGAACGCCCCTACTTACGAACGTCCATCCTTGCAAACGCCCTTACTTACGAACGTCCATACTTACGAACGCCCGTACTTACGAACGCCCGTACTTACGAACTCCCCTACTTACGAACACCCTTACTTACGAACGTCCGTGCTTACAAACGCCCGTACTTACAAACGTCCGTGCTTACGAACGCCCGTACTTACGAACGTCCGTACTTACGAACGCCCATACTTAAGAACGCCCCTACTTACGAACGCCTATACTTACGAACGCCCGTACTTACGAACGCCCCGTACTTACGAACCAGCTTCCATAAAAAAATAACAACAAATAACATCGACTTAACACGCGAATTCGCACTTGCTAACTGAACCGCAGAAACGACTTTGTTCAAAGGAGCGATCCTTCGCGAGATATAATGAGAACTGCCCGTCAAGGCGCCTTAATCCCTCTCACACAGCTTAAAAGCCGCGGTCTGAGCTTGGCTCTGTTTGACTCCAGCGCAGTCTTTGAGACAGCGCTGGTCCCTTCACCTGATGAAGGCCGCTTGTGTTGTGGCCGAAACGTCGTGATTTTTGTCGTTTTTTTACCTACGTGGTGACTTTACCGAATAGAACCAAAGAGTATGATGGATCCTTGCAGTCACGAAAGCTTCAAATCTAGAAGAGATATAATGAGTTCAACAATGGGATTCTCTTTCTGTTGAACCGTAACACGTTTCACCGTGACACTGGCCGTTTAGGGCATTCAAATACAACTGTGCGAATTGTGTTTCGTTAAGCCAAGAACTGCCCGTAACCACGTGCTCCCGAGAAACTCATCCGAATGTAACGAGCCAAGGTTGGCCGCTGGTTATTGTTGCCCTGTGAACTCATTGCGAGGTCAATCCACGCCGTGTCGGTCACGTGACTTGACTGACCATACTTCACCGCTCTGGTGCGTGCGAGTTTGCGATTGCAGCGCGTGTGCCCTGGGGGGGGGTTGGGCAAGACCGCTTCGGCTGGTGACTCACCGCTGGCGTTATTCGTGGCCGGGGATTGAACTTCGTTTTTGTGTTGTCGCAGCAGCAGCAGCAGCCGTCAATAACCACGGCGCCTTTACATGAATGGAGTGACCATATTGAATTTGAAAAGTTAAATTCGGCGAATTTCCATAAACCACACAAGTTGATAAGTCCAGATGTAGAAGCGATATATTTATATATTTTTTAAAAAAAAAAATGCTGACAAACCTCGCGCCAATTCGCCCGGACTGCACTCCGATCTGATCAGATCTCGCGAGATAAGCAGGCTGGGAGCCTGGTTCCAGTGCTCGCATGCGTGACCACGCAACACGACGGTATCGGCTGCATCGGGGCGACGTCGTACACTGTTGTACTCTACTTCGATGCTCCCGCGACTACGCTCCCGGCCGTTTCCATCAGCCGCAGTGCTGGCCAGGGGTGGTGAAGTATGGTCAAATACCCACCCCCCCCCCCTCCCTCCGCCCCACCACCATGAACCTGTGCAGGTTCAGCAGTGGACCGAACAAGTGTAACACGTGATTTCCTGCTCACACGACCACTGAGAGGCGTTGCTGGTAATTACCTGTACCCAGCCCTACAGCACAGCCGGTGGTGGAAATTCCACATTCCCATGACGGGGTTGGTGGGGGGGGGGGGGGAGTGTGACCGGACTCACCATGAGACAACCGCGTGTCCTTTATCGACCGCAGAGGGCTGGATGATGGATCGATAAGAATGGACTTTTTTTACTGTGTGGTTTGAATGTTCATTCGATGCTGGTGGATGATAGAACTGTATTTTTTTTTTTAGCCATCAACAGCGAACACTTCCTCGTCCGTCCAAATTCCCCCCCTGGCGAGCAGCAACAGCAGCAGCAGGCAGCAGCGGCAGCCGCAGCAGCAGCAGCAGCAGCAGGCAGCAGGCAGCAGCAGGCAGCAGCAGGCAGCAGCAGCAGGCAGCAGCAGCAGCAGCGGCAGCAGCAGGCAGCAGCGGCAGCCGCAGCAGCAGCAGCTGCAGCAGCAGGCAGCAGCAGCAGGCAGCAGCAGTAGGCAGCAGCAGCAGCAGTAGGCAGCAGCAGCAGGCAGCAGCAGCAGCAGTAGGCAGCAGCAGCAGCAGTAGGCAGCAGCAGCAGGCAGCAGCAGCAGCAGTAGGCAGCAGCAGCAGGCAGCAGCAGCAGCAGCGGCAGCAGCAGCAGCAGTAGGCAGCAGCAGCAGGCAGCAGCAGCAGCAGCGGCAGCAGCAGCAGCAGTAGGCAGCAGCAGCAGGCAGCAGCAGCAGCAGTAGGCAGCAGCAGCAGGCAGCAGCAGCAGCAGCAGCAGTAGGCAGCAGCAGCAGGCAGCAGCAGCAGCAGGCAGTAGCAGCAGCAGGCAGCAGTAGGCAGCAGCAGCAGCAGGCAGCAGCAGCAGGCAGCAGCAGCAGCAGCAGGCAGCAGCAGCAGGCAGCAGCAGCAGCAGGCAGTAGCAGGCAGCAGCAGCAGGCAGCAGCAGCAGGCAGCAGCAGCAGGCAGCAGCAGCAGGCAGCAGCAGCAGCAGCAGGCAGCAGCAGCAGGCAGCAGCAGCAGCAGCAGCAGGCAGCAGCAGCAGCAGCAGGCAGCAGCAGCAGGCAGCAGCGGCAGCAGCGGCGATGTTAATCGTCGACTCCCGAGCACGCCACTCGAGACGCCTTGCAGCAGAGCGCAGACTCAGAAATCCCCCCCCCCCACCCTCCACGCGATTCGAGTACAAACACCAACGGGGTGAGATTTCTCAATCCGCTGGGGGTTGTTCAGCGAGGGTAGAGGCGCGGCCCCTGCAACTGCCACGCCTCGCGCCGCCGCTGCTGGTGGTGGTGAGGAAGGGGCTTTGCCCCTGGCTCCACGCACACGGTGGCCTTAGGGGCGAGGGGGGGGGCGGGGGGGGGCAGTCACCCACGCTTCGGCCCCATCGCGGGAAGTGGACCTGGGGGCCGTCCATAAATGACGTCATGTGATTTTTGACCCCCCCCCCACTTTCGTCACACGACGTCAGGAAAAGTCAGACCCCCCCCTCAAGTATGACGTCACAAAGCTCTGCCCCCCCCCCCAAAAAAATCATGCTTCAAATCGCTTTAAACTATTGTCATTGTAGTGGGTATTTAGTGTGGCGCTGCACTCTGATGCTGTAGGAGAGAAAACATTTATTAAAAAGTCTATTTAATTAAGTAGAACGTGTTGTCTATATTTATTTAACTTAGCGGTATTTTGATGTGACGTCACATTTCTCAAACCCCCCTCCCCCTCGTCACACATCGTCACAAATGTCTGACCCCGCCCCCCCCCCCCAGGTGCGTGACGTCATTTATGGACGGCCCCCTGCCTCTTGGGAGTCTCGGGCTGAACGATTTGGGGAAAATGTCTAATAGCGATTTTTCTGGCAGATTTTGCGATTGAGATTTGATTTGCGATTAAATTTGTTTAAGTGAAGCCTCAGTTCAATACTCACTGTGTAATAGATTTAAAGCACGTGATGGAGCATTACCACGTGATACCATCTAAACATGAACGGCTCTATATATTCTCATGCAAGGATGAGAACTTAAAGATAGTAATTGCTTCCAACGTGGATTTATTAAAATATTTTAATTGAAATAGAACAATCAAACATAGAACAATTGTTAAGTTAAATAAATATAGTTATAATAATGAATAAATTCCAATAAGAAGTAACGGGACTTTTCGAATCTCAGCCTTTGCGATTTGCTAATCGCATTGTTTCAAATCGCGATTAATCGATTTGAAATCGATTAATCGTTCAGCCCGACTGGCGACCACATTCCGCTGGGCCTTCACTAGTAGAGGCCCTGTGGGTAGAGTTCACTAATAGAGGTTGTTATTCACCTTGACTAGTAGAGATTGTTATTCACCTTCTCTAGTAGAGATTGTTATTCACCTAGTAGAGGTTGTTATTCACCTTCACTAGTAGAGGTTGTTATTCATTTCACTGGTAGAGGTTGTTATTCACCTTCACTAGTAGTGGTTGTTATTCACCTTCACTAGTAGAGGTTGTTATTCACCTTGACTAGTAGAGATGGTTATTCACCTTCACTGGTAGAGGTTGTTATTCACCTTCACTGGTAGAGGTTAGTTATTCACCTTCACTAGTAGAGGTTCTTATTCACCTTCACTGGTAGAGGTTGTTATTCACCTTCACTGGTAGAGGTTGTTATTCACCTTCACTAGTAGAGTTTGTTATTCACCTTCACTAGTAGAGGTTGTTATTCACCTTCACTAGTATAGATTGTTATTCACATTCACTAGTAGAGATTGTTATTCACCTTCACTAATAGAGGTTGTTATTCACCTTCACTAGTAGAGGTTGTTATTCACCTTCACTAGTAGTGGTTGTTATTCACCTTCACTAGTAGAGGTTGTTATTCACCTTCACTAGTAGAGGTTGTTATTCACCTTGACTAGTAGAGGTTGTTATTCACCTTGACTAGTAGAGGTTGTTATTCACCTTCACTGCTAGAGGTTGTTATTCACCTTCACTGGTAGAGGTTGTTATTCACCTAGTAGAGGTTGTTATTCACCTTCACTAGTAGAGGTTGTTATTCACCTTCACTAGTAGAGGTTGTTATTCAACTTTACTGGTAGAGGTTGTTATTCATCTTAACTAGTAGAGGTTGTTATTCACCTTCACTGGTAGAGGTTGTTATTCACCTTCACTAGTAGAGATTGTTATTCACCTTCACTGGTAGAGGTTGTTATTCACCTTCACTAGTAGAGATTGTTATTCACCTTCACTAGTAGAGGTTGTTATTCACCTTCACTAGTAGAGGTTGTTATTCACCTTCACTGGTAGAGGTTGTTATTCACCTTCACTAGTAGAGGTTGTTATTCACCTTCACTGGTAGAGGTTGTTATTCACCTTCACTGGTAGATGTTGTTATTCACCTTCACTAGTAGAGGTTGTTATTCACCTTCACTAGTAGAGGTTGTTATTCACCTTCACTAGTAGAGGTTGTTATTCACCTTCACTGGTAGAGGTTGTTATTCACCTTCACTAGTAGAGGTTGTTATTCACCTTCACTAGTAGAGGTTGTTATTCACCTTCACTAGTAGAGGTTGTTATTCACCTAGTAGAGGTTGTTATTCACCTTCACTAGTAGAGGTTGTTATTCACCTTCACTAGTAGAGGTTGTTATTCACCTTCACTAGTAGAGGTTGTTATTCAGCTTCACTAGTAGAGGTTGTTATTCACCTTCACTAGTAGAGGTTATTATTCACCTTCACTAGTAGATGTTGTTATTCACCTTCACTAGTAGAGGTTGTTATTCACCTTGACTAGTAGAGATTGTTATTCACCTTCACTAGTAGAGATTGTTATTCACCTTCACTAGTAGATGTTGTTATTCACCTTCACTAGTAGAGGTTGTTATTCACCTTCACTAGTAGAGGTTGATATTCACCTTCACTAGTAGAGGTTGTTATTCACCTTCTCTAGTAGAGGTTGTTATTCACCTTCTCTAGTAGAGGTTGTTATTCACCTTCACTAGTAGATGTTGTTATTCACCTTCACTAGTAGATGTTGTTATTCACCTTCACTAGTAGAGGTTGTTATTCACCTTCACTAGTAGAGGTTGTTATTCACCTTCACTGGTAGAGGTTGTTATTCACCTTCACTAGTAGAGGTTGTTATTCACCTTCACTAGTAGAGGTTGTTATTCACCTTCACTAGCAGAGGTTGTTATTCACCTTCACCTAGTAGAGATTGTTATTCACCTTCACTAGTAGAGCTTGTTATTCACCTTCACTAGTAGAGATAGTTATTCACCTTCACTAGTAGAGGTTGTTATTCACCTTCACTAGCAGAGGTTGTTATTCACCTTCACCTAGTAGAGGTTGTTATTCACCTTCACTAGTAGAGGTTGTTATTCACCTTCACTGGTAGAGGTTGTTATTCACCTTCACTAGTAGATGTTGTTATTCACCTTCACTGGTAGAGGTTGTTATTCACCTTCACTCGTAGAGGTTGTTATTCACCGTCACTAGTAGAGGTTCTTATTCATCTAGTAGAGGTTGTTATTCACCTTCACTAGTAGAGATTGTTATTCACCGTCACTAGTAGAGGTTCTTATTCATCTAGTAGAGGTTGTTATTCACCTTCACTGGTAGAGATTGTTATTCACCTTCACTAGGAGAGGTTGTTATTCACCTTCACTAGTAGAGGTTGTTATTCACCTTCACTAGTAGAGGTTGTTATTCACCTTCACTGGTAGAGGTTGTTATTAACCTAGTAGAGGTTGTTATTCACCTTCACTAGTAGAGGTTGTTATTCACCTTCACTAGTAGAGGTTGTTATTCACCTTCACTAGTAGAGTTTGTTATTCACTTTCACTAGTAGAGGTTGTTATTCACCTTCACTGGTAGAGGTTGTTATTCACCTTCACTAGTAGAGGTTGTTATTCACCTTCACTGGTAGAGGTTGTTATTCACCTTCACTAGTAGAGATTGTTATTCACCTTCACTAGTAGAGGTTGTTATTCACCTTCACTAGTAGAGGTTGTTATTCACCTTCACTAGTAGAGGTTGTTATTCACCTTCACTGGTAGAGGTTGTTATTCACCTTCACTAGTAGAGGTTGTTATTCACCTTCACTAGTAGATGTTGTTATTCACCTTCACGAGTAGAGGTTGTTATTCACCTTCACTAGTAGAGGTTGTTATTCACCTTCACTAGTAGAGATTGTTATTCACCTTCACTAGTAGATGTTGTTATTCACCTTCACTGGTAGAGATTGTTATTCACCTTCACTAGTAGAGGTTGTTATTCACCTTCACTAGTAGAGGTTGTTATTCACCTTCACTAGTAGAGGTTGTTATTCTCCTTCACGAGTAGAGGTTGTTATTCACCTTCACTAGTAGAGGTTGTTATTCACCTTCACTAGTAGAGATTGTTATTCACTTTCACTAGTAGAGGTTGTTATTCACCTTCACTAATAGAGATTGTTATTCACTTTCACTGGTAGAGGTTGTTATTCACCTTCACTAGTAGAGGTTGTTATTCACCTTCACTAGTAGAGGTTGTTATTCACCTTGACTAGTAGAGATTGTTATTCACTTTCACTGGTAGAGGTTGTTATTCACCTTCACTAGTAGAGGTTGTTATTCACCTAGTAGAGATTGTTATTCACCTTGACTAGTAGAGGTTGTTATTCACCTTCACTAGTAGAGGTTGTTATTCACCTTTACTAGTAGAGGTTGTTATTCACCTTCACTAGTAGAGATTGTTATTCACCTTCACTAGTAGAGGTTGTTATTCACCTTCACTAGTAGAGGTTGTTATTCACCTTCACTAGTAGAGGTTGTTATTCACCTTCACTAATAGAGATTGTTATTCACCTTGACTAGTAGAGGTTGTTATTAACCTAGTAGAGGTTGTTATTCACCTTCACTAGTAGATGTTCTTATTCACCTTCACTAGTAGAGGTTGTTATTCACCTTGACTAGTAGAGGTTGTTATTCACCTAGTAGAGGTTGTTATTCACCTTCACTAGTAGATGTTGTTATTCACCTTCAGTAGTAGAGGTTATTATTCACCTTCACTAGTAGATGTTGTTATTCACCTTCACTAGAAGATGTTGTTATTCGCCTTGACTAGTAGAGGTTGTTATTCACCTTCATTAGTAGATGTTGTTATTCACCTTGACTAGTAGAGGTTGTTATTCATTTAGTAAAGGTTGTTATTCATCTTCACTAGTAGAGGTTGTTATTCACCTTCACTGGTAGAGGTTGTTATTCACCTTCACTAGTAGATGTTGTTATTCACCTTCACTAGTAGAGGTTGTTATTCACCTTCACTAGTAGATGTTGTTATTTACCTTCACTAGTAGATGTTGTTATTCATCTTGACTAGTAGAGGTTGTTATTCACCTAGTAGAGATTGTTATTCACCTTCACTAGTAGAATTGGTTAATAATCTTCACTAGTAGTGGTTGTTAATTCACCGCTATTCACCTTCTCCACACAAATCTGTCTGCGTCCCGCCAACCCCAGCGTGCACCCCCTGGTTCAGCAGAACATCCTCTCGGTCGAGGGTAAGCAGAGCAGTACAGCAAGAAGGCTCTGGTTGTGTACCCCGGCTCTGGTTGTGTACCACGCCTCTGGTTGTGTACCAAGCCTCTGGTTGTGTACCATGGCTCTGGTTGTGTACCACGCCTCTGTTGTGTACCAAGCCTCTGGTTGTGTACCATGGCTCTGGTTGTGTACCACGCCTCTGGTTGTGTACCACGCCTCTGGTTGTGTACCACGCCTCTGTTGTGTACCACACCTCTGGTTGTGTACCACGCCTCTGTTGTGTACCACGGCTCTGGTTGTGTACCACGGCTTTGGTTGTGTACCACGCCTCTGTTGTGTACCACGCCTCTGTTGTGTACCACGCCTCTGTTGTGTACCACGCCTCTGTTGTCAGCTGTCATTGGCGTCGCCATGAGCAGCACGACCACCGCGGTCTGTCCACTGCTGGATGGCGGTGATGCCAATTGCACTTTCCAGCTCGCTCGCCCCCCAAGTAGCCACCACCACCACCACCGCTGCCACCACCACCACCACCACCGCTGCCACCACCACCACCACCGCTGCTGCCACCACTGCCACCACCACCGCTGCCAGCACCACCACCACCACCACCGCCGCTGCCACCACTGCCACCACCGCCGCTGCCACCACCACCGCCGCTGCCACCACCACCGCCGCTGCCACCACTGCCACCACCACCGCTGCCACCACCACCACCGCTGCCACCACCACCACTACCACCGCTGCCACCACCACCGCCGCTGCCACCACTGCCAGCACCACCGCTGCCACCACCACCACCGCCGCTGCCCCCACCACCACTACCACTGCTGCCACCACCACCACCACCGCCGCTGCCACCACTGCCACCACCAGCGCTGCCACCACCACCACCAGCGCTGCCACCACCACCACCACCACCGCTGCCACCACCACCGCCACCGCCGCCACCTGCGTGTCCCCGTGGTGCCCCGGGGTGGTGCATCGATCCACCGTCACTCGCGATCGACTTCCAAGTGGCGGGGCTTGGACGAGACGACCCTGGGGACAACAACATCAACAACAACAACTCCGACAGCTCGTCGCTTGATGCGTCCCCAGCTTCGCTTAACGCGCCGCACTTAGAAACCCACAGTGGTGGGGGGGGGGGGGGGGTGGGCCGTCAGCGCAGCCACATGCCAACGTTGAGCCAATGTCAGCGCAGCCACACGCCAACGTTGAGCCAACGTCAGCGCAGCCACACGCCAACGTTGAGCCAACGTCAGCGCAGCCACACGCCAACGTTGGCGCAACGTTCGCGTGATTGCTGGGAAGGGCTTCCTTATAAAACTCCCCCCCCCCCCCAAAAAAAAACAACTTTTTTTCAAAACAAAAAAATTGTCCCCAGCTAAGGCCCCCACTGGGCCACGTGGCTTCTCTTTCCAGAAGCCACGTGGCCTCTGTCACGTGGCTTCTGTCACGAGCGACAGCTCAACGCGGTGGCCGTGGATGGTAACCGCCCGCCGTCACCATCACGTGGAGGAGTCCGGCAGAGGCCACGTGGTCTCCGGAAGCGCCGATTGTAAACGTGGAGGGGATAACCGGAGGACGCCGAGAAGCATTCACGCGACCACGAGGAGAGAGAGAGATAGAGAGAGAGACATCGAATACGCAGCAGCAGCAGCAGCTGCTGATGCTGCATACCGGGCGACGTCATTAACATCTCACCATGGTGGCGACGTGTTAACCGTGGAAGACCATCCAGCAGTGGATCGAACACGGCTGTTGCTGACGAAGCGTGGCACGGTGGAATTCTCTCACACCACCGCACGTGGCCATCGGAGGTGCCTGTCGATGGATGAACAACCACACCACGATGACGACACCGCGGTGATGATGACGACACCACGATGACGATGACGACACCACGATGACCATGACGACACCACGGTGATGATGATGACACCACGAAGATGATGACGACACCACGGTGACGATGACGACACCACGATGATGATGACGACACCACAATGACCATGACGACACCACGGTGATGATGATGACACCACGATGATGATGACGACACCACGGTGACAATGACGACACCACGATGATGATGACGACACCACAATGACCATGACGACACCACGGTGACGATGACGACACCGCGGTGATGATGGTGACACCACGAAGATGATGACGACACCACGGTGACAATGACGACACCACGATGATGATGACGACACCATGATGACGATGACGACACCACAATGACCAGGACGACACCACGGTGACGATGACGACACCGCGGTGATGATGACGACACCACGATGACGATGACGACACCGCGGTGACGATGACGACACCGCGATGACGATGACGACACCACGATGACGATGACGACACGACGATGACCATGACGACACCACGGTGATGATGACGACACCACGCTGACGATGATGACACCACGATGATGATGACGACACCACGATGATGATGACGACACCATGATGACGACACCACGGTGATGATGACGACACCACGCTGACGATGACGACACGGCGGTGGTGATGACGACACCACGATGATGATGACGACACCACGTTGACGATGACGACACCACAATGACCATGACGACACCACGGTGATGATGATGATGACACCACGAAGATGATGACGACACCACGGTGACAATGACGACACCACGATGATGATGACGACACCACGATGACGATGACGACACCACGATGACCATGACGACACCACGGTGATGATGACGACAACACGCTGACGATGACGACACCATGATGACGATGACGACACCACGATGACCATGACGACACCACGGTGATGATGACGACACCACGCTGACGATGACGACAAGGCGGTGGTGATGACGACACCACGATGATGATGACGACACCATGATGACGACACCACGGTGATGATGACGACACCACGAAGATGGTGACGACACCACGATGACAATGACGACACCAGGGTGATAATGACGACGGGGCTAAGGGGATGTGTGGTAGGGGTAGGGGCTAAGGGGATGTGTGGTAGGGATGGGGGCTAAGGGGATGTGTGGTAGGGGTGGGGGCTAAGGGGATGTATAGTAGGGGTGGGGGCTAAGGGGATGTGTGGTAGGGGTGGGGGCTAAGGGGATGTGTGGTAGGGGTGGGGGCTAAGGGGATGTGTGGTAGGGGTGGGGGCTAAGGGGATGTATAGTAGGGGTGGGGGCTAAGGGGATGTGTGGTAGGGGTGGGGGCTAAGGGGATGTGTGGTAGGGGTGGGGGCTAAGGGGATGTGGTGTAGGGGGTGGGGGCTAAGGGGATGAGTGGTAGGGGGGGTGGGGGCTAAGGGGATGTGTGGTAGGGGGTGGGGGCTAAGGGGATGTGTGGTAGGGGGTGGGGGCTAAGGGGATGTGTGGTAGGGGTGGGGGCTAAGGGGATGTGTGGTAGGGGGGGTGGGGGCTAAGGGGATGTGTGGTAGGGGGTGGGGGCTAAGGGGATGTGTGGTAGGGGGTGGGGGCTAAGGGGATGTGTGGTAGGGGGGTGGGGGCTAAGGGGATGTGTGGTAGGGGTGGGGGCTAAGGGGATGTGTGGTAGGGGGTGGGGGCTAAGGGGATGTGTGGTAGGGGGTGGGGGCTAAGGGGATGGGTGGTAGGGGTGGGGGCTAAGGGGATGTGTGGTAGGGGTGGGGGCTAAGGGGATGAGTGGTAGGGGGTGGGGGCTAAGGGGATGTGTGGTAGGGGTGGGGGCTAAGGGGATGTGTGGTAGGGGTGGGGGCTAAGGGGATGTATAGTAGGGGTGGGGGCTAAGGGGATGAGTGGTAGGGGGTGGGGGCTAAGGGGATGTGTGGTAGGGGTGGGGGCTAAGGGAATGTGTGGTAGGGGTATGGGCTAAGGGGATGTGTGGTAGGGGTGGGGGCTAAGGGGATGAGTGGTAGGGGGTGGGGGCTAAGGGGATGTGTGGTAGGGGGTGGGGGCTAAGGGGATGTGTGGTAGGGGTATGGGCTAAGGGGATGTGTGGTAGGGGTGGGGGCTAAGGGGATGTGTGGTAGGGGTGGGGACTAAGGGGATGTGTGGTAGGGGGTAGGGGCTAAGGGGATGTGTGGTAGGGGTGGGGGCTAAGGGGATGTGTGGTAGGGGTGGGGGCTAAGGGGATGTGTGGTAGGGGGTAGGGGCTAAGGGGATGTGTGGTAGGGGTGGGGGCTAAGGGGATGTGTGGTAGGGGTGGGGGCTAAGGGGATGTGTGGTAGGGGGTGGGGGCTAAGGGGATGTGTGGTAGGGGGTGGGGGCTAAGGGGATGAGTAGAAGGGGGGGTGGGGGCTAAGGGGATGTGTGTATGGTTGTGGGGGCGGGCTAAGGGACTCTTTGGAAACCCCCTACATAGCTGTGGGGTGATGACGCAACCCTTCCTCTACTGTCCCACCCACTCACCACCACTCACTCCCCTCGACTGTCCCTTCCACTCACCCCCACTCACCCCCCTCGACTGTCCCTTCCACTCACCACTCACCCCCCCACTCACCCCCCCACTCACCCCCCTCGACTGTCCCTTCCACTCACCCCCACTCACCCCCCTCGACTGTCCCTTCCACTCACCACTCACCCCCCCACTCACCCCTCTCGACTGTCCCTTCCACTCACCCCCCCACTCACCCCCCCCACTCACCCCCCTCGACTGTCCCTTCCACTCACCACTCACCCCCCCACTCACCCCCCCACTCACCCCCCCACTCACCCCCCCCACTCAACCCCCCCACTCACCCCTCTCGCCTGCAGCCGTCAATCCACTGCTGGATGAGCCCCTGTCCCCTCTGTACGACCCCGCACCCAGAACGCGCAGCGGCTCGATCCGTCGCACCACCACCACCACCCACCACAAGCACCACCACCATTACCACTCACCACCACCACTAGCACCACCACCCACCACCACCACTATCCTCCACCACCCACCACCACCATTACCACTACCACTCACCACCACCCACCACTAACCACCACCACCATTACCACCACCACCCACCACCATTACCACTAGCACCACCACCACCACCACCACCCACCACCACCACCACCCACCACCCACCACCCTCCACCACCCACCACCCACCACCCACCACCACCACCACCACCACTCACCACCACCATTACCACCACCACCCACCACTCAACACCACCATTACCACCACCACCCACCACCACCCACCACCATTACCACCACCACCCACCACCACCCACCACCATTACCACCACCACCCACCACCACCATTACCACTAGCACCACCACCAACCACAAGCACCACCACCACCCACCACCACCCACCACCCTCCACCACCCACCATCACCATCACCATTCACCACCACCACTAGCACCATCACCCACCACCACCCACCACCATCACCATTCACCACCACCACTAGCACCACCATCACCACCACCACCACCACCCACCACCCCTTAGCACCACTACCAGCACCACCACCCACCACCACCCACCACCCACCACCACCACTAGCACCACCACTACCACTAGCACCACCACCCACCACCACCATTAGCACCACCACCACCAACCACAAGCACCACCATCACCACCACCACCCCTCAGCACCACTACCAGCACCACCACGAGCACCACCACCACCACCACTACTACCAGCACCACCCCACGCTGGCGGACCTGCCATCGGGCGCGACATCTGCCATAGGAATGTGGAACTTCCACCCACGTGCTCATGCTGGACTCCCGGGGGAGCTCACGGCCGACGGCGACTCAGCCTCAAAATGTCGTGCGACGTTGTGAGACGTCGCTCTTGGGAAGACAAAGGCGGCCGGGCGCGGTGCTGGCCATCCCACCCAGTCGCGCGCCGTGCCTCCATCGGTTCTACTCCATAACCTTTGGTTCTCTAGGTAAAGTCACGTGGGTAGAACAATAAAATTAATCACGACGTTTCGAACGCAACACAAGCGGTCGTCCTCAGGCGGGAAAAATTACAATCCAGCTGTTCCTCTGCTGAACACAAAAAATATAATCCGGCAGTGGAACAGCTGATGTATATTATTGTTCTACCCACGTGACTTTACCTAGAGAACCAAAGGGTATGGATTCCTGCAGTCACGAAAGCTTCAAATCTGGTTCTAGTCGCTCACAGCACTTGAGCCAAACAGTCTGCTGAGCCTAGAGGCGGGACCTTTGTCCTGAGTCACGGCAACTCGTGAACTTTGAACGTCGTGAAGGAGCTCAAATGCGGTCATAAATGTAGCACTGTACAAGAGCGTGCCTACAACCCAAGCCTTACACGCTCATGGTGCGTGCACGTGACAATGCACGTGACTACACGTGACAATGCACGTGACAATGCACGTGACATTGTACGAGACAATGCACGTGTCAATGCACGTGACAATGTACGAGACAATGCACGTGTCAATGCACGAGACAATGCACGTGACATTGTACGAGACAATGCACGTGACATTGTACGAGACAATGCACGTGACAATGCACGTGACATTGTACGAGACAATGCACGTGACATTGTACGAGACAATGCACGTGACAATGCACGAGACAATGCACGTGACATTGTACGAGACAATGCACGTGACAATGCACGAGACAATTCACGTGACAATGCACGAGACAATGCACGTGACATTGTACGAGACAATGCACGTGACATTGTACGAGACAATGCACGTGACAATGAACGTGACAATGCACGAGACAATGAACGTGACAATGCACGTGACAATGCGCGTGACAATGCACGTGACAATGCACGTGACAATGCACGTGACAATGCACGTGATAATGCACGTGACAATGCACGTGACATTGTACGAGACAATGCACGTGACAATGAACGTGACAATGCACGAGACAATGCACGTGACAATGCACGTGACAATGCACGTGACTGCACGTGACAATGAACGTGACAATGCACGAGACAATGAACGTGACAATGCACGTGACAATGCGCGTGACTGCACGTGACAATGCACGTGACATTGTACGAGACAATGCACGTGTCAATGCACGAAACAATATCACGTGGCAATGCACGAGACAATGCACGTGACATTGTACGAGACAATGCACGTGTCAATGCACGTGACAATGCACGTGACTGCACGTGACAATGCACGTGACATTGTACGAGACAATGCACGTGACAATGCACGAGACAATGCACGTGACAATGCACGTGACAATGCACGTGACATTGTACGAGACAATGCACGTGTCAATGCACGTGACAATGCACGAAACAATATCACGTGACAATGCACGTGACAATGCGCGTGACAATGCACGTGACAATGCACGAAACAATATCACGTGACATTGCACGTCGGCTTTAACATACTTCACCACGCCGGTAAAGTTCGTCGCACCTAACAGTCAGGGGGCCGTCCATAAATGACGTCACGCACCCAGGGAGGGAGGGGGGGTCAGACATTTGTGACGATGTGTGACGAGGGAGGGGAGGGGGTTTGAGAAATGTGACGTCACATCAAAATGCGCAACTTTAAATAAATATAAACAACACGTTCTACTTAATTTAATAGACTTTGTGATAAATGTTTTCTCCTACAACATCAGAGTGCAGCGCCACATTAAATAGGCACTACAATGACAATAGTTTAAAGCGATTTGTGAAGCATGTTTTATTTTTTGGGAGGGGGGGGGGGGGACAGAGCTTTGTGACGTCATACTTGAGGGGGGGGAGGTCAAAAATCGTCCAAAACTCGCGTGACGTCATTTATGGACGCCCCCCCCCCCAGGACAAGCAATGTCAAATCTCGGAGGCGGAGTGGAAGCGAATCGAGTGGGGGCACCGATCTCGTTTCACGGGGGGGGGAGGGGGGGGTGGGGTGGGACCATCGACTCAGCTGGAACCTGGAGTCGAACCCAGGCTCTCGGAGCTCGGCGCCTCTGGGGGGGTGGCGAGGTGGGGGGGGGGCGAGGTGGGGGGGGGGGCGAGGTGGGGGGAATCCCCAAGCTCAGTTTCCGTCTCCCACGTGGCAGATTGCTGTGGCGGCTGGGATCTTCACGAAGCCCCGGGCCGATCGCAATCCGCGGTTTCGCAGACCCGCCACGTCCACCAGCGGGCTGCTTTTGTCATTAACATTGTTGACGCTTCCTCCTCCACCCCTCCACCCACCCCCGCCATGATCAGGCTCCATCTACTGCTGGACGAAGGCCTCCCAAGTCGTCTGTGAGGCACCGGGACGACTTGGGTGGCTCCGTCTCGGCAGAGGCGGCGACTGTCTCTGTTGAGGCTGCCGCCGTGACGGTGACCTTAGGTGGAGCGCGGAGTGCGGAGATGTTGACTACCTCGCCTGGTGTACAGGAGGTCGTGGGCTAGATCCTGACAATCGGGAGATGTTGACTACCTCGCCTGGTGTACAGGAGGTCGTGGGCTAGATCCTGACAATCGGGAGATGTTGACTACCTCGCCTGGTGTACAGGAGGTCGTGGGTTCGATCCTGACAATGGGGAGATGTTAACTACCTCGCCTGGTATACAGGAGGTCGTGGGCTAGATCCTGACAATCGGGGAGATGTTAACTACCTCGCCTGGTGTACAGGAGGTCGTGGGCTAGATCCTGACAATGGGGAGATGTTAACTACCTCGCCTGGTGTACAGGAGGTCGTGGGTTCGATCCTGACAATGGGGAGATGTTAACTACCTCGCCTGGTGTACAGGAGGTCGTGGGCTGGATCCTGACAATTGGGAGATGTTAACTACCTCGCCTGGTCTACAGGAGGTCGTGGGTTCGATCCTGACAATGGGGAGATGTTAACTACCTCGCCTGGTGTACAGGAGGTCGTGGGCTAGATCCTGACAATCGGGAGATGTTAACTACCTCGCCTGGTCTACAGGAGGTCGTGGGTTCGATCCTGACAATGGGGAGATGTTAACTACCTCGCCTGGTGTACAGGAGGTCGTGGGCTGGATCCTGACAATTGGGAGATGTTAACTACCTCGCCTGGTGTACAGGAGGTCGTGGGTTCGATCCTGACAATGGGGAGATGTTAACTACCTCGCCTGGTATATAGGAGGTCGTGGGTTCGATCCTGACAATGGGGAGATGTTAACTACCTCGTCTGGTATACAGGAGGTCGTGGAGTCGATCCCGACCCCGACGCCTGCTGTATATTTGGAGTCTGCGTGTCTCCCTCTCATCATCATCACGGTGGCTGTGAGATGTTAACTACCTCGCCTGGTCTACAGGAGGTCGCTGCTGCATATATTTATTGGTGTTTTCAGTGTCTCTCTCTCATCATCATCACGGTGGCTGTGAGATGTTAACTACCTCGCCTGGTCTACAATATATACGCCTGCTGCTGCTGTATATATTTATTGTTGTTTTCAGTGTCTCTCTCTCATCATCATCATCACGGTGGCTGTGGGATGTTAACTACCTCTCTTGGTCTACAGGAGGTCGTGGGTTCGATCCCAACCCCGACGCCTGCTGCTGCTGCTGTATATATTTATTGTTGTTTTCAGTGTCTCTCTCTCTCATCATCATCACGGTGGCTGTTAGATGTTAACTACCTCGCCTGGTATACAGGAGGTCGCTGCTGTATATATTTATTGGTGTTTTCAGTGTCTCTCTCTCTCTCATCATCATCACGGTGGCTGTGACATGTTAACTACCTCGCCTGGTCTACAGGAGGCCGCTGCTGTATATATTTATTGTTGTTTTCAGTGTCTCTCTCTCTCTCATCATCATCATCACGGTGGCTGTGACATGTTAACTACCTCGCCTGGTCTACAGGAGGCCGCTGCTGTATATATTTATTGTTGTTTTCAGTGTCTCTCTCTCTCTCTCTCATCATCATCACGGTGGCTGTGACATGTTAACTACCTCGCCTGGTCTACAGGAGGTCGCTGCTGTATATATTTATTGGTGTTTTCAGTGTCTCTCGCCCCGTTTAATCCCCCCCCCCCCCCCCCCTCCAGCGTTATCGGATTTTTCTTTTTACATTTTCACGGAGGTTTGTGTGGAAGGGGAGAGAGAGGGGGAGAGACCGAGCGTCCCCTGCGCCAAATGCGGCACAAGGTGTGGTAGAAGCCTGATGGCCCGGAGTGTGAGCCATGTTGGGATGTACGTTCTATGGGCCCGTGTGTCGCAGGTTGCGTCCAGGGATGGGCAGGGCCCGTGGCTGTGTTTTTTTTTAGTTTCTGCTTTGAATATTTTTTTCTTTTTGGTAAACAGAAAAAAAAGAGACACAGGATCTGGGGCGGTTTTTTTTTCCCTGCGGTTTTTGTTTTGTTTTAATTCGCCAACCTTTAACTTAACGCGTGACTCGCCATTGAATAATTAACATTTTAACTTTGTATAAAATATCACCGACGACGACGACGATCACAACAATAGCTGCCGTAGGGTTTGTCCACGACGCGTCATGGACAAACGGTATATCTACAAACCGTGCGCGTTCACAAGTCTCTCCTGATAAAAAAATAATAATAATTGTCTACAATGTGCAGTGTGTATCGGGAGAATACAAATAAATGACTCTTAAATAACGGAACACCATTGGACGTCCCACCTCAACAGTAATCCAATTGTCCGAGCGCCCGCTTAAGTTCCACGGCATTGACGCCCGGCTTAGGACAAAGTTAAAATTCACATTCGAGAGAACGCGCCTCCTGCTCCTAATGCCACTGTGGTGGTGGTGGTGGTGGTGGCGGTGGTTGGAACGGTCATCAGCACGCCGGAAGGTCACCGGTTCGACTCCGT
Organism: Petromyzon marinus; assembly: GCF_048934315.1. Lineage (NCBI taxonomy): Eukaryota > Metazoa > Chordata > Hyperoartia > Petromyzontiformes > Petromyzontidae > Petromyzon > Petromyzon marinus. Next base: position 8,300,428 of record NC_133725.1, on the reverse strand, counting down.
CTCCCGGTGCGGCAGTGGAAGCATGGGAGGGGGTGGACGGTGAGTTTCTTAAATCCACCTCCTCCCCACTCCGCACGCTGCCTCGCCGGATTAGTATCAGAGTGCGCTAACCATCGCGCCACCACTCCCACCCGATGGAGGTGCGGCAGCGCCAATAAATATTTCGTATTTACAAAAAATTAAACATCCACGCACGGTCTCATGGAGAAGCGCGTAGCAAGTGCGTAGCAAGCGGTTCATCAAGTCTTAACCCCGGCAGAGCTGTGCGGTAAAAAACTGCGGTGAAGTCCAAAGACGAGGCCGGCACCAGACGCCGGTACTGAACCAATTCCTCGGCACCACCTGAAAACAGATGTCACATCCCGGACCGTACCCTATCCCCCATCCCCCGGGTAAAACCGGAACGGGTGGCGGCTGGACAAGTCTCAACTTCTCGTTTTCACTTTTGCTCGATGAGTTCCCATAAAAAAAAAAAAAACAGTAAAAAAAAGTAAGAACATTTCATGTTGCCCATTCTTATGGGCACAGTCCATCACGAATGCGCATTGATCACACGATGAAGTAGGCTCTCTGAAACAACAGCCGCAGCAGCAGCCGCAGCAGTCGCAGCAGCAGCAGCATCAGCAGCCTCAGCAGCAGCAGCAGCAGCCTCAGCAGCCGCAGCAGCAGCCTCAGGAGCCGCAACAGCAGCAGCAGCAGCACCTCGTGACCAGACACGACGGCCTCCGTCTGGGCACCTTCCTGAATAATTATAATAATAATAATAATAAACCCATCGGCATTCCGCTCCCCCGCTCCGACCTTCACCGCCATCACCCCCCGTCCACCACGTCCCACAACCACCACCGATGTGGGACGTGGGAATTCCCACCACGAGGCACGGCGGAGCCAAGCCCCTGGCTGGCTGCTGAGTCACACAAGTCCCGCCGGCCCCCCCCCCCCCCCCCACTCCACCACACCGCCGTGGGTGTCCGGTCCGGTCCGGGGGGCGGGCGTCGACTGGGAACCGTCGGCCAAAACCCCTCAGAGCATGAAGAGCCCAAAGTATGTCTTGTCGGCCCCGTCGCTCACCAGGCTGAGGTCGGACACGGACACGTACAGCTGGTCGCCCGCCTCCAGCTTGAACACGCCGCCCTGGTAGCTGGAGCCGAACCACGGCCGCCCCGGCGATTGGCGGTGCGGGTGGTGTGGGGGCCGACGCGTCGGGGGGTGCTGCCCGCCGACGCCGACGCCGACGCCGACGCCGACGCCGCCGCCGCCGCCTCCGCCGCAGCGTGACTTGACGGCCTCCATGAGCGTGAACGGCACGTCGTAGCTGAGCGCCTTGCGGTTCACCGTGTGCACCAGCACGTGGTCCCCGCCGGAGCCCTCGCCGCAGTCGCCGCTCTGGAAGTAGACCTGGCGGGGGCGGGGGCGGGGGCGGGGGGCAGGGGGTGAGCGGCGAGTCGGAGAGGCGTGGCGGTGCGGGCCCGGCGCTTGCCGCGGTGGATTTGCGGGGCGTCGATTTCTGTTTGCCGGTCGGGCCGGTTATGGGGAAGGAGCCGTAACTCCGATGGCGCCGCGGCTCGCGTCACGAAGCGCCCCCCCCCCCGCCCCCCCCCGCCCCCCCCAGCCGCCCCCCCCCCACCACCCCGGCCCAGGGCCCCTGCCTGCGCTCACCTGCGAGTAAATGAAGTAGTGTCCCTCCTTGTTGATGCGCACGTTGCCGTTGTACAGGATGAGGCCGTTCCGCAGGAAGGAAACCCCGGACAAGGCGACGGACTCCCAGCTCACGTCGCCGGCCCCCGCGGGCGAGGGCGCCCCCGAAGAGGCGCGCACTGCGTGGGGACGGTGAGGAGGAGCGGCGCGGGGTCAGCGCACAGCGGCGATGATGCTGCTGCTGCTGCTGCGAGCGTGGCGCGTCACCCGCTCGCTCGCTCAGAACACGCACCCGACCACTCAGCCGCTCGAGCACACGTTCACCCGCTCACTCACACACACGTTCACCCGCTCACTCACTCACACGTTCACCCGCTCACTCACTCAGACGTTCACCCACTCACTCACACACACGTTCACCCGCTCACTCACTCACACGTTCACCCGCTCACTCACTCACACGTTCACCCGCTCACTCACTCACACATTCACCCGCTCACTCGCTCACCCACTCACATACACGTTCACCCGCTCACTCACTCACACACACGTTCACCCGCTCACTCACTCACACGTTCACCCGCTCACTCACTCACACGTTCACCCGCTCACTCACTCAGACGTTCACCCGCTCACTCACTCACTCACACGTTCACCCGCTCACTCACTCACACGTTCACCCGCTCACTCACTCACACGTTCACCCGCTCACTCACTCACACGTTCACCCGCTCACTCACTCACACGTTCACCCACTCACTCGCTCACCCACTCACGTACACGTTCACCCGCTCACTCACACACACGTTCACCCGCTCACTCACTCACACGTTCACCCGCTCACTCGCTCACACACACATTCACCCGCTCACTCGCTCACCCACTCACGTACACGTTCACCCGCTCACTCACTCACTCACACACACATTCACCCGCTCACTCGCTCACCCACTCACGTACACGTTCACCCGCTCACTCACTCACACACACGTTCACCCGCTCACTCACTCGCACACACGTTCACCCACTCACTCACCCACTCACTTACACGTTCACCCACTCACTCACACACACGTTCACCCGCTCACTCACTCACCCACTCACACACACGTTCACCCGCTCACTCACACACACACACGTTCACCCGCTCACTCACTCACCCACTCACACACACGTTTACCCGCTCACTCACTCACCCACTCAAACACACGTTCACCCGCTCACTCACTGACCCACACACACACACGTTCACCCGCTCACTCACTCACCCACTGACACACACGTTCACCCACTCACTCGCTCACCCACTCAAACACACGTTCACCCGCTCACTCACTGACCCACTCACACACACGTTCACCCGCTCACTCACACACACGTTCACCCACTCACCCGCTCGCACGGTCACATACACGTTCACTCGCGCACTCACTCACTCCCATACACGTTCACTCGCTCCCTCACTCACCCACTCACTCACACACACGTTCACCCACTCACTCACACGCCCACTCACTCACCCACACACACACACACGCTCACCCACTCACCCACTCACCCGCTCACCCACTCACGTGAATGTGGGCGTGCCGTGGTGGTGTGGCCAGTACCTGTGAGGTGTGCCGAAGGCTTGTCCAACTGCGAGTCGTTCTCAGTCATCCGTCTTTCGTACGGTCCCACCTGGAAACCTGGAGCGGAGAATCGGGCGCACGCTTAATACCGGACACGACGCGGAGTTTTGCGTTGTGTATCCCCAGTGGCATCTACATCTGTAGAACGTGAAGAACCAGTGGAATCTACATCTGTAGAACGTGAAGATCCAGTGGAATCTACATCTGTAGAACGTGAAGATCCAGTGGCATCTACATCTGTAGAACGTGAAGAACCATTGGCATCTACATCTACAGAACATGAAGAACCAGTGGCATCTACATCTGCAGAACGTGAACAACCATTGGCATCTACATCTACAGAACATGAAGAACCAGTGGCATCTAGATCTGTAGAACGTGAAGAACCAGTGGCATTTACATCTACACAACGTGAAGAACCAGTGGCATCTAGATCTGTAGAACGTGAAGAACCAGTGGCATCTACATCTACAGAACGTGAAGAACCAGTGGCATCTACATCTACAGAACGTGAAGAACCAGTGGCATCTACATCTACAGAACGTGAAGAACCAGTGGCATCTACATCTGCAGAACGTGAAGAACCAGTGGCATCTACATCTGTAGAACGTGAAGAACCAGTGGCATCTACATCTGCAGAACGTGAAGAACCAGTGGCATCTACATCTGTAGAACGTGAAGAACCAGTGGAATCTACATCTACAGAACGTGATGAACCAGTGGCATCTACATCTACAGAACGTGAAGAACCAGTGGAATCAACGTGTACAGGAGACTTTAGAACTTTTAAAGCCATTCCCCGTGTTTAGTGCACATGCCGTACAACACGTTTTGAATTGACAGAGGTAAAGTTGGACTTCGGAACAAATCGACTTACGAACCTAACTCGTAAGTAGAGGCGTCCGTGTATGTAATTATTTGTTTAACGTGGAGGACAAACACGTGAAGGTGGTGGTGGGGGTGTAGGAAGTGGTGGGGGGCACCAGTTTACAGGGGGGGGGGTAGTGTCGGAAATGAGGGCGTTGAGGATTTCGGTGAGGGTTTCGGTGAGGGTTTAGGTGAAGGTTTCGGTGAGGATTTCGGTGAGGGTTTCGGTGAGGGTTTCGGTGAGGGTTTCGGTGAGGGTTTCGGTGAGGGTTTCGGTGAGGATTTCGGTGAGGGTTTAGGTGAGGGTTTAGGTGAGGGTTTCGGTGAGGATTTCGGTGAGGGTTTCGGTGAGGATTTCGGTGAGGGTTTCGGTGAGGGTTTCGGTGAGGGTTTCGGTGAGGGTTTCGGTGAGGGTTTCGGTGAGGGTTTCGGTGAGGGTTTCGGTGAGGGTTTTGGTGAGGGTTTCGGTGAGGATTTCGGTGAGGGTTTCGGTGAGGGTTTTTATTGAGGGTTTCGGTGAGGGTTTCGGTGAGGGTTTCGGTGAGGGTTTCGGTGAGGGTTTCGGTGAGGGTTTCGGTGAGGGTTTCGGTGAGGGTTTCAGTGAGGATTTCGGTGAGGAATTTTGGTGAGGATTTTGGTGAGGGTTTCGGTGAGGGTTTCGGTGAGGGTTTCGGTGAGGGTTTCGGTGAGGGTTTCAGTGAGGATTTCGGTGAGGAATTTTGGTGAGGATTTTGGTGAGGGTTTTGGTGAGGGTTTCGGTAAAGGTTTCGGTGAGGGTTTCGGTGAGGATTTCGGTGAGGGTTTTGGTGAGGATTTCGGTGAGGGTTTCGGTGAAGGGTTTCGGCGAGGAGCTCACCTTGCAGCTCGGTGATCATCGCGCCGCGGATGACCTCCGGCAGCATCTGCAACAGAGAGGGCCGAGCGGCAAGGTCAGCAATGCGGCCACTTCCACTCACGCATCGCCGTCATCGCCGTCATCCACACACCGCCCATCACGGCGATCATCATTCATCATCAGCATCGCCACCATCATCATCATCATCCATCATCACGACCATAACCATCAACTGCACAGACAACAACGATAACGGCAACACTCCAACAACAACAACACGTACAGACAGAACAATGTAATGGGCGACGTTTCGGGGCAATGGTCCTCCTCCATGGCACAAGTGGGCACGCGTGCATTGAGGGTCGTCGCGCGAAACGTCGCCCGTTATGCATTTATTCGTTTCCTCTCCGGGCCACAGACACACACACGTGTGTAGTGTCGATTGTTAAGTGATGACGTCATGTCGGCTGTCCGCACTCCACGGGGGCATTTGTGAATGAGTCTTAGGCGGGCCATGTGACCCATCCGAGTGTTTTATGAATGGAACTCTGCAGGCGATTTCTAAATGGCCCACTTCGCGCGACTCCTCCGGCTCTCAATTAATTGATCAATTCCCCCACCCCCCACACCCCTACCGATATATTTATTTGATAAGTAACCCACCCGGTAAATGTGCGAATGGATGACCCGATACATATTTTGTAGCGCCCCGAAATCATTTGGTGTGGCCCTGCCAAGGCAACCGCAGGCGGGACTCGAAATTCAATAAATCTAGGTAGAGCAAACCTGGAAAAGCAGTTGCGAGTAGCAGCAACATCGTCAATACCGGCTAACATCATCACCACAAGCCTCACCAAAGAGAAGCAGTTCCAGCCCCATCGCATTAGGGGGGCGAGTTAATGAAACGTTTGACCAAATATAAACGGGCTAATTTTTAAGTTGATAATTTTGTATGGCCCGCGAATGATGTTACATAAATATCCAAATGGCCCTGGCCAGAAAAAAAGGTTCCCCACCCCTGGTTTTGAATTATTGTTGCATTGGAGGATCTGCGTGGTGACGTCATCACGTCTCTACCCAGCCACCGGCCATGTGCCCCTCGCGGACGCCAAGGGCAGCGCTGGCTCCAGCAGCAACCTCGCTCGGCTCGAGGACCGCGTTCAACTCTTGACCCGAGAGGGGACAAAACTCAACTCGGGAGAGGAGGCCGAGAGAAGGGAAGTGAAGCAGAGAGGGAGACAGACGGCATTGCAGCGACACGGAGACTCGCACAGAGACTCGGAGACCTCGCACAGAGACTCACACACAGAGACTCGCACAGAGACTCGCACAGAGACTCGCACAGAGACTCTAACAGAGACTCGCACAGAGACTCGCACAGAGACTCGCACAGAGACCCTCGCAGAGACACGCGCAGAGACTCACACACAGAGACTCGCACAGAGACTCACGCAGAGACTCGAACAGAGACTCACACACAGAGACTCGCACAGAGACTCGGAGACTCGCACAGAGACTCGCACAGAGACTCGCACAGAGACTCGAACAGAGACTCGCACAGAGACTCGCACAGAGACACAGAAACTCGCACAGAGACTCGCACAGAGACTCAGAGACACAGAGAATCAGAGACTCAAACAGTGACTCGCATAGAGACCCATAGCCTCACAGAGACACCCACCGACTCACAGACCCACACAGAGTTCTCGTCTCAAATAAGAGACCCACGGACTCATACAGGCAGGCTCACAGGGACCCACAGACTCACAAAGAACCCGGACTTGCACAGAAACCCACGGACACCCGTGTAGACTATTGTGGGTAGGAGGCATTATCGCGATTCTAGAAGCACTGGCACCCGATAGGGCTGCTCGTTGCCGACTCCTCGGTCGTGGCTACAAACCCGGCGACCCGGGTTCGCCAACACCACCCCGTGACGATTATTTGAACCGGTCCTGCTGGATCCCTTGGCGAGGTCGACTCAGAGGAGTTGCCTGGCGCGGTGTACGCAGTGAACATCGCCACTCGGGAGACAAAGGCGGTCGTGCGTGGGTGCCGGCCACCCACCCGCTCGTGTGCAACAGTGCCGGTAGCCTTCAGAGGTGCTGCTGCTGCTGCTGCTCGCTAATAGCACTTGCCCCGACAGACAGTCTGTTTAAAAGTCTATACGGGGTGGTGGTGTGGTGTGTGGGGGGGGGGGGGGTCTGTCTTTTTTTTAGTGCTGATTGTTGCCGGCCGCTCGGCGCCCCGAGGCTCCCACTTATTTCGTTTCGGTCACGGCCACCCACCTGCTTGAGATTGGTGAGGTCCTGGCGGGCCTGGTAGAGCGCGAACACGATGGCAGCCGTGGTCCCCATCACCAGCAGCACGGCTAGGGTCGTGATGAGACCCCTGCAGAGAGCGTTACTCTTGCCCGAGGTGCCCTTGCCACGGGATTCTGGGCATCCCAGGTCGCCGGCGGGGACATCAACCGTGAAGCCCCTCTCGCTCAGGAAGCTGTCGCGACTCGACATCGTTTCCTCCTCCTCCTCCTCCGAGTGTCCCCTCTGTAGCCACGTGGTTGTTGTTCGCCGTGCGGGTTCACGGTCCCAGCGGCCGGCCGGGGGCTCGATGCAGCAACGCCGCAGGCGGAGCGAAAGTCACCGGGACAGACGCGAAGCGCTCTAAAGGGGCCGGCTCGGTTGTTCTGCTGTGCTGTGCTGCTGTTGTTGTGCTGCTGTTGTTGCTGTTGCTGTGCTGCTGTTGTTGTTGTTGTTGTTCGCACAGCAGCACTGGGTTCTGGGTCCGGAATGAGCCCGTGCGAATTATCGTTTCAAAAAGACTCGCAGACGCTTCGGCCGATTCGCTACGGGAGGGGGAAATAAACCTCACGACAACAAACAGCATGGGGGCACTCCGAGTGAGCAAGGGTACGCTCTTCTAAACCCGAGAGCGATCTCCGTGTGTGTGTCTCTCTAACTCTCTAACTCCCTCGGTTTTCGCCGAACTCTTTGACTCGGCTTGAGCAACAACGCGAATGCTCCTTTATAAGACGCCCAGCCCACTCAAGTGCGGACAGCCCCACCACGAGCTCACGTAAATTGCCCTCTGCCCGTCCGGAATTTCCATTCAGGAAGCGAAACCAGCCCTGCGGGTTACAGCGAAGCTGGTCAGGGAGGTTAGGAAATCCCCCTCCTACCACCACCCCAGCACCCCTCCTACCACCACCCCACCTCTCGTGGGTTATGAGAGACGGGAGAGGAGGCAGTGGGAGGCATACACAAGAGGCGGTGGGTTCCAATGTAAAGGCGTAGGTTTGAGTTCGGCAGAATTGTCGACCGCAGATTTTTGTGGCGAGTGAGCCAATGTGTTTCCGCTGCTGCCCGCCCACACTCGCCCCGCCTGCTTATGAAGCGGCGTTTCGCTCGGATGTCTTCCGACTGCGCGCAGGAACAGGTTATGGAAATTCGAGAGACGCAGACGCGGGTGTAAGGCGGCCGGGGTGTTGTGTTGGAAAGTTCAACGGGACATTGAGTAAGTAAAGACTAAAGTTCCCCCCCTGGCCCAGAATAGCCTTGCATGGGCTGTTGGGGCAAGTGCTGTTAGCGAGTAGCGGCGTCTGTGAAGGCCGGAACTGCACACGAGGGGATGGGTGGCCGGCACCACGCCCCGACCGCCTTTGTATCCCCAGTGGCGATGTTTACTACACACCGCAGCACGTACTCATTTGAGGCTGAGTCGACCTAGGGGAGACCCAAGACCGCGTCAAATATTCATCACTGGTGTTGACCTTGAACGAGAATGGGACCGTAGTGGCACAGCACATGAGGAAGAGGAGGGGGGGGGGCGGAGGGGGAGCACACACAGCCGCCTTTGTCTCCCCATCGGTGATATTTTATACACGCCTCACCGGGTGCTCGTTTCTTACATCTGAGTCCACCTAGGGGATTCACAGCACCGGCTCAGATATTGGCCAACTACTGTTGGCCGTGAGCGGTAATCGACTGGACATCTGCCAATAAAGAACTTTATAGCTCATCTGATTCTTCCGGTATAAATAAATCTGATTAAAAAAAATACTCTGAAACTCTGCAAGGCCTCCCTACACTGTTACTGGTAGTGGTGGTGGTGGGGGGAGGGGTTATCTGACCATACTTCACCACTCCGGTCAATGCGGGTAGATGAAGGCGCTTGGGAAGCATAGGCTGGGAGCATATACGTGCAGTACAACGATGTGTTTGTCGTTGGACTTACCGCCGCTAGCGTCAATCACGCGGCATGAGTGGCGTGCGATAGCAGGCGCACAGCAGTTGTGCAACAGCGAAAAACCCCATTGGGCATTGACTCTTAGCGTGCGTGAAGGGGCTCGTGTCTCATGCCATCATCTTCTTTATAAATAGAGACCTGAATCTGTCTCACAAACCTCACTTCCTGGCAGGGTATACATCTGAAATGTGGTACACGGGCAGCTTTGAGGACACAAACAACAGAAAAATGTGAAACTCCGAGATTTATTTTGTTATGTTTTTAAGGCCCCCAAATCTCCATGTTTAAGCGCCCTATAAACATGTTTGTGCCTGGTGCCATTCAGACCCCGTTCTAAATACAAGATTGCGGTTTTTGTAGTTCGATAGAGTGTCAGACGCAAAATACAACTTAAGCGAGAATCATTGTTCTATCTTTTATTGTTCTTGAGATGCAACTAAAGCGAGAGCCATTGTTCTATCTTTTATTGTTCTTGAGATGCAACTAAAGCGAGAAGCATTGTTCTATCTTTTATTGTTCTTGAGATGCAACTAAAGCGAGAGCCATTGTTCTATCTTTTATTGTTCTTGAGATGCAACTAAAGCGACAACCATTGTTCTATCTTTTATTGTTCTTGAGATGCAACTAAAGCGACAACTATTGTTCTATCTTTTATTGTTCTTGAGATGCAACTAAAGCGACAACCATTGTTCTATCTTTTATTGTTCTTGAGATGCAACTAAATCGAGAACCATTGTTCTATCTTTTATTGTTCTTGAGATGCAACTAAAGCGAGAACCATTTTTCTATCTTTTATTGTTCTTGAGATGCAGCTAAAGCGAGAACCATTGTTCTATCTTTTATTGTTCTTGAGATGCAGCTAAAGCGAGAACCATTGTTCTATCTTTTATTGTTCTTGAGATGCAGCTAAAGCGAGAACCATTGTTCTATCTTTTATTGTTCTTGAGATATTTCGGGTTCGAGCGGAATTGAACGAACAAAAAAGGACGCACTTTGTGATGTGTAAATCTGAACAATTCGACAACGGTGAAAGATAGGAGAGCTTCCCCCTTGTAGACTATTACGTGAATTAATGTTCGTTTCTTTCTCATGCAAAAGACCAGAATCTTGAAGTCGAGCGGTTTCTTGATGGGTGTCCGTCTTTTAATACAAGAAGTGGAATTAAGTCGTCAATAATTTTTGTGCTTTTAATTCCGAAAAATAATAACTTTAGGAATAGTGGCTAGTGGCCTGATCGTGGATGTAAATTGTAAAAAAATAAAAAAATCGTTTCGAGTTAATTATTGTATTAATTGAAAACATTTGCCTGGCGAAGCAGACGGGCCTTTGTGAACCAGTCTGATTATAAATTCCTTCAAATGTGACAACGTCGACTGACCAGCAGGAGCGATGCAGCGACAGAAAAAAAACAACAGTGGACCACTTTCACCACATTTGGGACTCATCAGCATCGGAGTCACCGATAAATCGAAGCGATTTTTGCGTTTCGTTTGTGGGTCCTTAAACCCCGCCTGCCCACACACCTCCGATATGCGCGGTTGGCTACGTACGGTGAAAAAGAAGTTCAACATACGTACACACATAAAGCCCATAGACTAACACGACCCACAGACTCAACACTGCCCGGAGACTAACACTACGCATAGATTCAACACTTGAGTCTATGGGCAGTGTTGATTCTATGGCCATTGTTGATTCTATGGACAGTGTTGATTCTATGGGCAGTGTTGAGTCTATGGGTAGTGTTGAGTCTATGAGCAGTGTTGAATCTATGGGCAATGTTGAGTCAATGGGCAGTGTTGAGTCTATGGGCAGTGTTGAGTCTATGGGCAGTGTTGAGTCTATGGGCAGTGTTGAGTCTATGGGCAATGTTGAGTCTATGGGCAGTGTTGAGTCTAGGGGCAGTGTTGAGTCTATCGGCAGTGTTGATTCTATGATGCAGTGTTGAGTCTATGGTGCAGTGTTGACTCTATGGTGCAGTGTTGAGTCTATGGTGCAGTGTTGAGTCTCTGGGTAGTGTTGAGTCTATGGGCAGTGTTGACTCTATGGGTAATGTTGAGTCTATGGGCAGTGTTGAGTCTATGGGCAGTGTTGAGTCTATGGGCAGTGTTGAGTCTATCGGCAGTGTTGATTCTATGATGCAGTGTTGAGTCTATGGTGCAGTGTTGAGTCTATGGTGCAGTGTTGAGTCTATGGTGCAGTGTTGAGTCTCTGGGTAGTGTTGAGTCTATGGGCAGTGTTGACTCTATGGGCAATGTTGAGTCTATGGGCAGTGTTGAGTCTATGGGCAGTGTTGAGTCTATGGGCAGTGTTGAGTCTATGGATAGTGTTGAGTCTATGGGCTGTGTTGAGTCTATGGGCAGTGTTGAGTCTACGGGCAGTGTTGAGTCTATGGTGCAGTGTTGAGTCTATGGTGCAGTGTTGATTCTATGGGCAGTGTTGAGTCTATGGGCAGTGTTGAGTCTATGGGTAGTGTTGATTCTATGAGCAGTGTTGAATCTATGGGCAGTGTTGAGTCAATGGACAGTGTTGAGTCTATGGGCAGTGTTGAGTCTATGGGCAGTGTTGAGTCTATGGTGCAGTGTTGAGTCTATGGGCAGTGTTGAGTCTATGGGCAGTGTTGAGTTTATGGGCAGTGTTGAGTCTATGGTGCAGTGTTGAGTCTGTGGGCAGTGTTGAGTCTATGGGCAGTGTTGAGTCTGTGGGTAGTGTTGAGTCTATGCGTAGTGTTAGTCTACGGGCAGTATGTACACATGTTGAACTTCTTTCGCACCGTACCTAATAGCTAATCATGCTCACGGTGCCCTTATCCACGTCATGCCATCAACGATCAATAAGAGGCTGAGCGTGAGTAATCGAACGAGTCATTCTTTGATGCTATTCTGGACAAGTTCCTTATTACCCAAAAAAAGAATCAATCTCTTCACGGCGCTCGGGGCTTTTTTGGCGGGAGTGAGTTTCCAAAAATATCTAAAACGACCAGTTTCACTTGCGTTCTTTAATTATCGCTGTGTTACTGTGAACTCACGTGTGTGGGTTTAAAAAAATATATATACTACTAGTAGATATTACTGACTCTATAGTAGATACTACTGACTCTATAGTAGATACTACTGACTCTATAGTAGATACTACTGACTCTATAGTAGACACTACTGACTCTGTAGTAGATACTACTGTCTCTGTAGTAGACACTACTGACTCTATAGTAGATACTACTGACTCTGTAGTAGATACTACTGACTCTATAGTAGACACTACTGACTCTATAGTAGATACTTCTGACTCTATAGTAGATACTACTGACTCTATAGTAGATACTACTGACTCTATAGCAGACACTACTGACTCTATGGTAGATACTACTGACTCTATAGTAGACACTACTTACTCTATAGTAGATACTACTGACTCTATAGTAGACACTACTGACTCTATAGTAGATACTACTGACTCTGTAGTAGATACTACTGACTCTATAGTAGATACTACTGACTCTATAGTAGATACAACTGACTCTATAGTAGACACTAGTGACTCTATAGTAGATACTACTGACTCTATAGTAGATACTACTGACTCTATAGTAGATACTACTGACTCTATAGTAGACACTACTTACTCTATAGTAGACACTACTGACTCTATAGTAGATACTACTGACTCTATAGTAGATACTATTGACTCTATAGTAGATACTACTGACTCTACAGTATATACTACTGACTATATGGTAGATACTACTGACTCTATAGTACTACTGACACTATAGTAGTACTACTGACTCTATAGTAGTACTATTGAACGTGTAATGACGACTTTGGCGCACTTTTCTTGAGTCTCTCATCATTTATTTGATGGACAAGCGGACACACGGAACTCCGAGCATTTTATTTTTTAACATATCAAACAAACAAAGGTTCGTAGTCGCGAATGTTAATAACTGAGGAGTCTGGGGCAAATGGTAGGAATGGCCAAGGATCCGGGACTTCTGCTGATACAATTCACGTGCGATCTTTTACTGAAAAAAAAGAAATCGCAGTTGAATTCCCAGTGCCAGTCTCTCCCTACCGCCCCCCCCCTCCCCCATCTCTGTCTGTCTCTGCTCACCACCACTCGAAATTGAGTCCAGTGTAAGGCTGAACGTGTAATCGATTTCCAATCGATATCGCAATTTGAAAAATGCGATTAGCAAATCGCAAAGGCTGCGATTTTTTTGCGATTTAAAAAGTCCTATTACTTCCTTATTGGAATTGTTATATATTTTTTATTATTTTGATTTTTTTTTATTATTTAACTTTACAATTGGCCTATGTTTGATTGTTCTATTTCAATTTAAACATTTTAATAAATACACGTTGGAAGCAATTCATATCTTTTAAGTTCTCATCCTTGCATTAGAATATATAGAGCAGTTTGTGTTTAGATGGTATCACGTGGTAATGCTCAATCACGTGTTTTAAATCTATTACACACTGAGTATTGAACTGAAGCTTTACTTTAAAAACTTGTTTTTTCTTTGGTTCTTTCGGTAAAGTCAATAAAATAATAAATTGATAAAATAAAATAACACAATAAAATTCTCACGACGTTTCGGCCACAACACAAGCGGCCTTCATCAGGTGAAGGGACGAGACTGTCTGGAGGACAGCGCTGGAGCTTGTGTTGTGACCGAAACGTCGTGAGAATTTTATTGTGTTATTTGATTTTATCAATTTATTATTTTATTCTCACTCTACGTGGTGACTTTACCGAAAGAACCAAAGAAGATGAATCCTTGCAGTCACGAAAGCTTTTAAATCGAAATTAAAAAAAAAAAACTTTAATCGCAAATCAAATCTCAATCGCAAAATCTGTCAGAAAAAATGGCTATTTGACATTTCCCCCAAAATTGTTCAGCCCTAGTCCAGTGGCCCCCCGTGTACTCAGCCGCAGCCTTCACAGCACTGGGGGGGGGAGGGGGATGGTGATGGGGGGGGGGGCAGCAGTCGCTTTGGCTACACGAGGCATCTCCCTTCCATATCCACACGAGGCCTCGCCCCCGTTGTGTGTCACGAGAAGCTATCCGAAGGTGGCTCCTGGACACCCAACACCCCGCACCGGCTCTCAGTGAACCACGGCGACCAGCGTAGTGAGGTATCGTTGAGCAGGCCCCGTGTCCGACGCGGTGGCAGGAGGCGTTCATCCAGCGGTGGATTGACGACGGGCTGCACGCGCGATGACGTTTTACATATTGTTCAATCACAGTTACATCGTGGAAATCGAGTTCCTGTTATGTTAATCACGGAGTTTCTGGCGCTACTTGTGGAATCGCAGTATTGGTGGTCGTGGTAATGTAATCTCCCTCTGTCACGGGAATGTGCAAAGTCCACCTATTTGATCGGTAAACCACCTCTTGCTAATTTCCCGTGAGTAATAGTTTAGATTTTAAAATTAAAAGTCATCGGAAAGGTCGCCGAAGGCCTCGGGGATCAGAGGCGCTGAGCCGGCACTGCTGAGAACCTGAGTTCGAACCCAGGTGCAGCTGTTGCCTGTAGTTAAACCAGGATCTCAAGTGTAGTGGTCTCAGCCTGGTCACACAGAGACTCACGTATAGACCCAGAGACTCACATAGCGATCCATAGACTCACATAGAGACCCATAGACGCACACAGAGACTCATAGACTCACGTGGAGACCCATAAACTCACACAGAGACCCATAGACTTACAGAGAGACCCATAAACTCATTTAGAGACCCAGAGACTGACACAGAGACACATATACTCACACAGACACCAATAGACTCTCATAGAGACCCATAGACTTACACATAGACCCATCGACTCACACAAAAAGCCATATACTCATATAGAGACCCATACACTCATAAACCGACATCAGGACCCAAAACCTCACACAGAGACCCATAAACTCACGCAAAGACCCATAGACTCACATAGAGACCCATAAACTCACACAGAGACCCATAGACTCACATTGAGACCCATAAACTCACACAGAGACCCATAGACTCACATAGAGATTTATAGACTCACACAGAGATCCATATAATGCAGAAACCCATAGACTCACACAGCCACCCATAGACGCACATAGCGATCCATAGACTCACATAGAGACCCATATACGCACACAGAGACCCACTGACTCACAGAGAGACACATATACTCACACAGAAACCAATAGACTCACATAGAAACCCATAAACTCACAGAGACCCATAGACTCACATGGAGACCCATAAACTCACACAGAGACCCATAGACTCACACAGTGACCCATAGACACATAGAGATCCATAGACTCACACAGAGATCCAAACACTAACACAGAAACCCATAGACTCACATGGATACAAATTGACTCAGAGAGCCATAGACTTACATAGAGACCCAAATACGCACACAAAGACCCACAGACTCACAGAGAGACACATATACTCACACAGAAACCAATAGACTCACAGAGACCGACAAACTCACACAGAGACCCATAGATTCACATGGAGACCCATAAACTCACACAGAGACCCATAGACTCACATTGTGACCCATAGACTCACATAGAGATCCATAGACTCACACAGAGACCCATAGACTTACAGAGAGACCCATAAACTCACAGAGAGACCCATAAACTCACACAGAGACCCATAGACTCACACAGTGACCCATAAACTCACATAGAGACCCGAGACTCACACAGAGACCCATAGACTCACACAGAGACACATATACTCACACAGAAACCAATAGATTCTCATAGAGACCCATAGACTTAGACATAGACCCATCGACTCACACAAAAACACATATACTCATATAGAGACGCATACACTCAGATAAAGACCCATAGCCGATATAATGACCGAAAACCTCACACAGAGACCCATAAACTCACACAAAGACCCATAGACTCGCATAGAAACCAATAGACTCACACAGAGAACCATAGACTTACAGAGAGACCCATAGACTCACACAGAAACCCATAGACTCACACATAAACTCATAGACTCACACAAAAACCCATACACTCATATAGAGACCCATACACTCAAATAGAGACCCATACACCGACATAAGGACCTGAAACCACGCACACAGAGACCCATAAACTCACACAGAGACCCGTAGACTCGCATAGAAAGCCATAGACTCACACAGAGACCCACACACTCACAGAGAGACACATATACTCACACAGAAACCAATAGACTCACAAAGAGACCCATAAACTCACACAGCGACCCCTAGACTCACATAAAGACCCATAAACTCACACAGAGACCCATAGACTCACATAGAGATCCATAGACTCACACAGTGACCCATAGACTCAAATAGAGATCCATAGACTCACACAGAGATCCATATACTAACACAGAAACACATATACTCACACATAGACCCATAGATTTATGCACAGAACCATAGACTCCAACAGAGAACCATAGACTCACAGAGAAACGCATGGACTCACACAGAGACCCATATAATCACAGAGAGACCCATAGACTAACATAGAGACTCATATACTCATCAAGAGACCCATATGTAATGACAATAGAGCTTGCATGCGGTGTGAGGGGACTAGTGGCCACGAGAGGTAATGACAGGGGAGTCAGCGGTGAGTGTGAAGGGACTGGTGGCCACGGGAGGTAATGACAGGGGAGTCAGCTGTGAGTGTGAAGGGACTGATGGCCATGGGAGGTAATGACAGGGGAGTCAGCTGTTAGTGTGAAGGGGCTGGTGGCCATGGGAGGCAATGACAGGGGAGTCAGCTGTGAGTGTGAAGGGACTGGTGGCCATGGGAGGTAATGACAGGGGAGTCAGCTGTGAGTGTGAAGGGACTGGTGGCCACGGGAGGTAATGACAGGAGAGTCAGCTGTGAGCGCGAAGGGACTGGTGGCCACGGGAGGTAATGACAGGGGAGACAGCTGTGAGTGCGAAGGGACTGGTGGCCACGAGAGGTAATGACAGGGGAGTCAGCGGTGAGTGTGAAGGGACTGGTGGCCATTGGAGGCAATGACAACGGAGTCAGCTGTGAGTGTGAAGGGACTGATGGCCACGGGAGGTAATGACAGGGGAGTCAGCTGTGAGTGTGAAGGGACTGGTGGCCATGGGAGGCAATGACAGGGGAGTCAGCTGTGAGTGTGAAGGGACTGGTGGCCACAGGAGGTAATGACAGGGGAGTCAGCTGTGAGTGCAAAGGGACTGGTGGACAAGAGAGGTAATGACAGGGGAGTCAGCTGTGAGTGTGAAGGGACTGGTGACAACGGGAGGTAATGACAGGGCAGTCAGCTGAGAGTGTGAAGGGACTGGTGGCCATGGGAGGTAATGACAGGGGAGTCAGCTGTGAGTGTGAAGGGACTGGTGGCCACGGGAATGTTCGAGAAGGGAGCGTGGTGAGGCGACAGAAGATGCCGGTGGAGTCTGCCGGTGGAGCGAGCGTCCAGAGTCAGCGTGAATGATCGAGAAGGGGGGGAGGGGTTTCCTCGTGTTGATATAGAAGGGAGATGCGTGGGAGACTCGGGGCTGTTGCAGTGGGGGTCTCCACCTGATGTCAAGTGAACCTGTCTTCAATAAAGTGTCATCTCAAGAGAAGTGTGTTTAGTCGTCATTACACATAAACTCATACAGAGACCCATAGACTCACACAGAGACCCATTGACTCACGCAGAGACTTATAGAGTCACGCAGAGACCCATAGACTCACGCAGAGACCCATAGACTCACACAGATACCCATAGAGACGCAGAGACCCGTAGACTCACACAGAGACCCATTGACTCACGCAGAGACTTATAGAGTCACGCAGAGTCCCATAGACTCACACAGAGACCCATAGACTCACGCAGAGACCCATAGACTCACACAGATACCCATAGACACGCAGAGACCCATAGACTCACACAGAGACCCATAGACTCACGCAGAGACCCATTGACTCACACAGATACCCATAGACACGCAGAGACCCATAGACTCACACAGAGACCCATAGACACACGTAGAGACCCATAGACTCACACAGAGACCCATAGACTTACAGAGAGACCCATAAACTTACACAGAGACCCATAGACTCACCCAGTGACCCATAGACTCACATAGAGATCCATAGACTCACACAGAGACCCATAGACTTACAGAGAGACCCATAAACTCACACAGAGACCCATAGACTCACACAGTGACCCATAAACTCACATAGAGACCCAGAGACTCACACAGAGACCCATAGACTCACACAGAGACACATATACTCACACAGAAACCAATAGATTCTCATACAGACCCATAGACTTAGACATAGACCCATCGACTCACACAAAAACACATATACTCATATAGAGACGCATACACTCAGATAAAGACCCATAGCCGACATAATGACCGAAAACCTCACACAGAGACCCATAAACTCACACCAAGACCCATAGACTCGCATAGAAACCCATAAACTCATACAGATACCCACAGACTCACAGAGAGACCCATAGACTCACATAGAGATCCATACACTCACACAGTGACCCATAGACTCACATAGAGATCTATATAATGCAGAAACCAATAGACTCACACAGAGAACCATAGACTTACAGAGAGACCCATAGACTCACATAGATACCCAGAGACTCACACAGAAACCCATAGACTCACACATAAACTCATAGACTCACACAAAAACCCATACACTCATATAGAGACCCATACACTCAAATAGAGACCCATACACCGACATAAGGACCTAAAACCACGCACACAGAGACCGATAAACTCACACACAGACCCACAGACTCGCATAGAAAGCCATAGACTCACACAGAGACCCACACACTCACAGAGAGACACATATACTCACACAGAAACCAATAGACTCACAAAGAGACCCATAAACTCACACAGAGACCCCTAGACTCACATAAAGACCCATAAACTCACACAGAGACCCATAGACTCACATAGAGATCCATAGACTCACACAGTGACCCATAGACTCAAATAGAGATCCATAGACTCACACAGAGATCCATATACTAACACAGAAACACATATACTCACACATAGACCCATAGACTTATGGACAGAACCATAGACTCCCACAGAGACCAATAGACTCACATAGAGACGGATAGACTCACACAGAGACCCATATAGTCACAGAGAGACCCATAGACTCACACAAAGCGCCATAGACTCACAGAGAGACCCATAGACTAACATAGAGACTCATATACTCATCAAGAGACCCATATGTAATGACAATAGAGCCTGCATGCGGTGTGAGGGGACTAGTGGCCCCGAGAGGTAATGACAGGGGAGTCAGCTATGAGTGTGAAGGGACTGGTGGCCACGGGAGGTAATGACAGGGGAGTCAGCTATGAGTGTGAAGGGACTGGTGGCCACAAGAGGTAATGACAGGGGAGTCAGATATGAGTGCGAAGGGACTGGTGGCCATGGGAGGTAATGACAGGGGAGTCAGCTGTGAGTGCAAAGGGACTGGTGGCCACGGGATGTAAAGACAGGGGAGTCAGGTGTGAGTGCAAAGGGACTGGTGGACACGAGAGGTAATGACAGGGGAGTCAGCTGTGAGTGTGAAGGGACTGGTGACTATGGGAGGTAATGACAGGGGAGTCAGCTGTGAGTGTGAAGGGACTGATGGCCACGGGAGGTAATGACAGGGGAGTGAGCTGTGAGTTTGAAGGGGCTGGTGGCCATGGGAGGCAATGACAGGGGAGTCAGCTGTGAGTGTGAAGGGACTGGTGGCCACGGGAGGTAATGACAGGGGAGTCAGCTGTGAGTGTGAAGGGACTGATGGCCACGGGAGGTAATGACAGGGGAGTCAGCTGTGAGTTTGAAGGGGCTGGTGGCCATGGGAGGCAATGACAGGGGAGTCAGCTGTGAGTGTGAAGGGGCTGGTGGCCATGGGAGGTAATGACAGGGGAGTCAGCTGTGAGTGTGAAGGGACTGGTGGCCACGGGAGGTAATGACAGGGGAGTCAGCTGTGAGTGCGAAGGGACTGGTGGCCATGGGAGGCAATGACAGGGGAGTCAGCTGTGAGTGTGAAGGGACTGGTGGCCACGGGAGGTAATGACAGGGGAGTCAGCTGTGAGTGTGAAGGGAGTGGTGGCCATGGGAGGTAATGACAGGGGAGTCAGCTGTGAGTGTGAAGGGACTGGTGGCCATGGGAGGCAATGACAGGGGAGTCAGCTGTGAGTGCAAAGGGACTGGTGGCCATGGGAGGCAATGACAGGGGAGTCAGCTGTGAGTGCGAAGGGACTGGTGGCCATGGGAGGCAATGACAGGGGAGTCAGCTGTGAGTGCAAAGGGACTGGTGGCCACGGGATGTAAAGACAGGGGAGTCAGGTGTGAGTGCAAAGGGACTGGTGGACACGAGAGGTAATGACAGGGGAGTCAGCTGTGAGTGTGAAGGGACTGGTGGCCACGGGAGGTAATGACAGGGCAGTCAGCTGAGAGTGTGAAGGGACTGGTGGCCATGGGAGGTAATGACGGGGGAGTCAGCTTTGAGTGTGAAGGGACTGGTGGCCACGGGAATGTTCGAGAAGGGAGCGTGGTGAGGCGACAGAAGATGCCGGTGGTGTCTGCCGGTGGAGCGAGCGTCCAGAGTCAGCGAGAATGATCGAGAAGGGGGGGGGGAGGGGTGGCCTCGTGTTGATATAGAAGGGAGATGCGTGGGAGACTCGGGGCTGTTGCAGTGGGGGTCTCCACCTGATGTCAAGTGAACGTGTCTTCAATAAAGTGTCATCTCAAGAGAAGTGTGTTTAGTCGTCATTACACATAAACTCTTACAGAGACCCATAGACTCACGCAGAGACTCATAGACTCACGCAGAGACCCATAGACTCACACAGAGACCCATAGACTCACGCAGAGACCCATAGACTCACACAGAGACCCATTGACTCACGCAGAGACTTATAGAGTCACGCAGAGTCCCATAGACTCACACAGAGACCCATAGACTCACGCAGAGACCCATAGACTCACACAGATACCCATAGACACGCAGAGACCCATAGACTCACACAGAGACCCATAGACTCACACAGAGACCCATAGACTCACACAGAGACCCATAGACTCACACAGAGACCCATAGACACACGCAAAGGCCCATAGACGCACAGAGTCTGAGTTGTGATTAAATTGGGTTCTCAGGTGCAAGCGAGTTGATGGTCTGTTGCTAGCCCACGTCACGATGGTGCTGTGCTCAGCCAACTCCGCCTTCGGCCACGCCCCCTTCTGGATCTTACCAGAAGGTTCTCGACCGAGCATCACGTGTCCCTCATGCCACCCTTTGGGCCCCCTCGCTATCCTGTGCCGGTCACGTGCCCTCTCGGGGTCACGCAGACTGTCACGTCCTCATATGCCCTCTCGCTGACCGTCCTCTGAAACATGCCCTCTTGGGCCCGCTTCCATGCCATAGCTACTCTGGTGCCAGAGTGAGACTCAGGACGCATCGCCACACTCCATTAACGTCGCTACAAATGTATTATCTGATGAGCCTACGCGTTAAACAAACAAACATTTGTGTGCGCGGTGGGTGGTGGTGGTGGTAGAGAGACAAGACGTTCAATTAAAAACAACCCATCGGAGCAAATGTAAAGCGCGCTGGAGTGGACGAGGGAGTCGCTGTGCATCCCCAACCGAAGGGTGTGGGGGAGAGGCGCCGTGCGTGCTTGGGCTGCCCGCGAGAGCGAGATTGTCGCCTGCTTGATTGCTGATAGTCCTGGCTGGGCGATGATGATTCATCATCATCATAATAATAATGATGATGTAATAACATTAAGAAAAGCGGTCGTGTGTCAATCGTAACCATAAGCCGCATTTAGATTTCTTTTTTTTTAAACGAAAAATATCCACGCACATGATTAATGTTTAACTTTCATTTTTTTTTAAACCAAAATACAACGGTAAGTTAGTTTATTTTGAGGCTCGTTGCAATAATGGCCCAGGGCATCTCTCACCCGGTGCATATCGTCTCATTGTCGGTCATTCTGATGTCCATCATCCTTAACCTCAGGGGACTCCCGGAAGGCAGCTGGCCCTGTGTGGCACAACGAGGGCAAGGAGCGGCCGGTAAGTGGGGCGTTAGCAAAACAAAGAAGACACTTCCAACAAGTTATTATTCAACAACGCCGCGTCCTTAAAATGAATTCAACTTGCAGAGTAGCCTTTGCGAGTCACGTCACGTGGAGTTATTACGTTAACTTGAACAAATCACGTGGGGGGGAATTGTTTTTTTACCCTTTGTGGCACCGATACAGGAGTTGTGTTAAGAGGCTCAAACAACGAATAGATTCCCGTTTTGCAAGGCATCAAGTCTGCGTTAACTGCACGCACAGTACTTGTGACGAAGCACGCAAGACAAACGTGACCCTGATAATGTATGCATTGTCTTTGAAACCGATTGGCCTATACCAGAGGGGCCGTCCATAAATGACGTCACGCGATTTAGGACGATTTTTGACCCCCCCCCCCCCCCGCTCCGCTCTAGTCACACGGCATCACAAAAAGTCAGACCCCCCCCCTCAAATATGACGTCACAAAGCTCTGCCCCCCCCAAAAAAAAAAGATCGATTTAAACTATCGATTTAAACTATTGTCATTGTAGTGCGTATTTAATGTGGCGCCGCACTCTGATGTTGTAGGAGAAAACATTTATTACAAAGTCTCTTTAATTAAGTAGAACGTAATAATAGGGTTGTTCCCCTTTAGTTTCTGTCAACAAAACTGAAACCTTTTCACAAGAATTCATGTCTGCATTAACCACAATACCTGCAGTCAAAATGCAAACAAAAAACACATTCTATGATAATTAGTTTAACACGTAGGCTTTCGCGACCAATATTATTCATTATTAAGGTTTTTGGGTTAGATCGCGTTATTTATAAATGTGTCGTAACCCTCCACCACCCGACACGGCCAATCAGCAAAAAAAGTGTCACGTTGAAGGAAGAGTGAATGACGTCATCTGGGTCTAGCACCAATTGGGTCGGGGCTCAAAAGAAAGCCGTCCCTTGGTGTGGACCAATCAGTTTCAAGGACAATGCCACATATATTATCATAGTAATGTTTTTTGTTTGCATTTTGACTGCAGGTATTGTGGTTAATGCAGTAACATGAATCCTTGTAAAAAGGTTTCAGTTTTGTTGCCAGAAAAAAGGGGAAAAACCCTATTATTACATTTTGATACTGGCAAAGGAGGTCTAATGATGAAATAAGTAGAACGTGTTGTCTGTATTTATTTAAAGTTGCACATTTTGATGCGACGTCACATTTCTCAAACACCACCCCCCCGCCTCCCGTCGTCACACATCGTCACAAATGTTTGACCCCCCCCCCCCCCAAGTGCGTGACGTCATTTATGGACTGTGTGTGACACCAGCCCTAGCGTAGACAGCACCGTGTGGGTGGCTGTGTGTAACACCAGCCCTAACGTAGACAGCACCGTGTGGGTGGCTGTGTGTGACACCAGCCCTAGCGTGGACAGCACCGTGTGGGTGGCTGTGTGTAACACCAGCCCTAGCGTGGACAGCACCGTGAGGGTGGCTGTGTGTAACACCAGCCCTAGCGTGGACAGCACCGTGTGGGTGGCTGTGTGTAACACCAGCCCTAGCGTGGACAGCACCGTGTGGGTGGCTGTGTGTAACACCAGCCCTAGCGTAGACAGCACCGTGTGGGTGGCTGTGTGTGACACCAGCCCTAGCGTGGACAGCACCGTGTGGGTGGCTGTGTGTAACACCAGCCCTAGCGTGGACAGCACCGTGAGGGTGGCTGTGTGTAACACCAGCCCTAGCGTGGACAGCACCGTGTGGGTGGCTGTGTGTAACACCAGCCCTAGCGTGGACAGCACCGTGTGGGTGGCTGTGTGTAACACCAGCCCTAGCGTAGACAGCACCGTGTGGGTGGCTGTGTGTGACACCAGCCCTAGCGTGGACAGCACCGTGAGGGTGGCTGTGTGTAACACCAGCCCTAGCGTGGACAGCACCGTGTGGATGGCTGTGTGTAACACCAGCCCTAGCGTGGACAGCACCGTGTGGGTGGCTGTGTGTAACACCAGCCCTAGCGTGGACAGCACCGTGTGGGTGGCTGTGTGTGACACCAGCCCTAGCGTGGACAGCACCGTGAGGGTGGCTGTGTGTAGCACCAGCCCTAGCGTGGACAGCACCGTGTGGGTGGCTGTGTGTGACACCAGCTCTAGCGTGGACAGCACCGTGTGGGTGGCTGTGTGTAACACCAGCCCTAGCGTGGACAGCATCGTGTGGGTGGCTGTGTGTAACACCAGCCCTAGCGTGGACAGCACCGTGTGGGTGGCTGTGTGTAACACCAGCCCTAGCGTGGACAGCACCGTGTGGGTGGCTGTGTGTAACACCAGCCCTAGCGTGGACAGCACCGTGTGGGTGGCTGTGTGTAACACCAGCCCTAGCGTAGACAGCACCGTGTGGGTGGCTGTGTGTGACACCAGCCCTAGCGTGGACAGCACCGTGAGGGTGGCTGTGTGTAACACCAGCCCTAGCGTGGACAGCACCGTGTGGATGGCTGTGTGTAACACCAGCCCTAGCGTGGACAGCACCGTGTGGGTGGCTGTGTGTAACACCAGCCCTAGCGTGGACAGCACCGTGTGGGTGGCTGTGTGTGACACCAGCCCTAGCGTGGACAGCACCGTGAGGGTGGCTGTGTGTAGCACCAGCCCTAGCGTGGACAGCACCGTGTGGGTGGCTGTGTGTGACACCAGCTCTAGCGTGGACAGCACCGTGTGGGTGGCTGTGTGTAACACCAGCCCTAGCGTGGACAGCATCGTGTGGGTGGCTGTGTGTAACACCAGCCCTAGCGTGGACAGCACCGTGTGGGTGGCTGTGTGTAACACCAGCCCTAGCGTGGACAGCACCGTGTGGGTGGCTGTGTGTGACACCAGCCCTAGCGTGGACAGCACCGTGTGGATGGCTGTGTGTAACACCAGCCCTAGCGTGGACAGCACCGTGTGGGTGGCTGTGTGTGACACCAGCCCTAGCGGGACTTGGTGAGCACTGGGATCGTGCGGGCACCACGCACAGCGTGTGGTGGGGGTTGTCCCGAGGGGGAGGGGGTGAGTGTCAGCCCAGGGGCAGGGTTGCCCCGGGCCGTGGCACTCTGGTTGACCCCGTAGACACGTGATCCGGAATGTCCACAGGGGCCCCAGGTGGGGAGGGGTGGGGGGGCTAGTGGGTGATCACATGTCCGGGGAGAGCTCTTGAGAAGGATTGAGAGGGAACGAGAATGCTTGAGGACGTGGGGGGGAGGGCGAAAGCGGAGCGGCCCCGACCATAGTGGGATAGAAGGAGGGTCCCGGAGAGGGACCGGGGTCGCTGCATTCTACAAGCAGGAAGCTCCACCTCTACAAGCTGGAAGCTCAACAACTACAAGCTGGAAGCTCAACATCTACAAGCTGGAAGCTCAACACCTACAAGCTGGAAGCTCAACATCTACAAGCTGGAAGCTCAACACCTACATGCTGGAAGCTCAACAACTACAAGCTGGAAGCTCAACAACTACAAGCTGGAAGCTCAACACCTACAAGCTGGAAGCTCAACACCTACAAGCTGGAAGCTCAACACCTACAAGCAGGAAGCTCAACATCTACAAGCTGGAAGCTCAACACCTACAAGCTGGAAGCTCAACACCTACAAGCTGGAAGCTCAACACCTACAAGCTGGAAGCTCAACATCTACAAGCTGTAAGCTCAACACCCACAAGCTGGAAGCTCAACACCTACAAGCTAGAAGCTCAACACCTACAAGCTGGACGCTCAACATCTACAAGCTGGAAGCTCAACACCTACAAGCTGGAAGCTCAACACCTACAAGCTGGAAGCTCAACACCTACAAGCTGGAAGCTCAACACCTACAAGCTGGAAGCTCAACACCTACAAGCTGGAAGCTCAACACCTACAAGCTGGAAGCTCAACATCTACAAGCTGTAAGCTCAACACCCACAAGCTGGAAGCTCAACACCTACAAGCTGGACACTCAACACCTACAAGCTGGAAGCTCAACACCTACAAGCTGGAAGCTCAACATCTACAAGCTGTAAGCTCAACATCTACAAGCTAGAAGCTCAACACCTACAAGCTGGAAGCTCAATACCTACAAGCTAGAAGCTCAACATTTACAAGCTGGAAGCTCAACATCTACAAGCTGTAAGCTCAACATCTACAAGCTGGAAGCTCAACATCTACAAGCTGGAAGCTCAACACCTACAAGCTAGAAGCTCAACACCTACACACTGGAAGCTCAACTTCTTCAAGCTGGAAGCTCAACATCTACAAGCAGGAAGCTCAACATCTACAAGCTAGAAGCTCAACATCTACAAGCTGGACACTCAACACCTACAAGCTGGAAGCTCAACACCTACAAGCTGGAAGCTCTACATCTACAAGCTGGAAGCTCAACATCTACAAACTGGAAGCTCAACATCTACAAGCTGGAAGCTCAACATCTACAAACTGGAAGCTCAACACCTACAAGCTGGAAGCTCAACACCTACAAGCTGTAAGCTCAACATTTACAAGCTGTAAGCTCAACATCTACAAGCTGGAAGCTCAACACCTACAAGCTGTAAGCTCAACATTTACAAGCTGGAAGCTCTACACCTACAAGCTAGAAGCTCAACATCTACAAGCTGGAAGCTCTACGTCTCAAGCTGAAGCTCAACACCTACAAGCAGGAAGCTCAACAGCTACAAGCAGGAAGCTCAACATCTACAAGCTGAAGCTCAACACCTACAATCTGGAAGCTCAACAACTACAAGCAGGAAGCTCAACATCTACAAGCAGGAAGCTCAACATCTACAAGCTGGAAGCTCTACGTCTCAAGCTGAAGCTCTCCGTCCTACCACGTGGTCGGAGACCCGAGTGAGGGATCGACCCTTGCGTAGCAGTAACTCGCTGTAGTCTGGTAAAGGGGCAGTTTCCCCTTCGTGTGACGGTGTTACAAATAAAAGTGTCGCCTCTAAAAGGAACGTCTGCGACTCAGTTGGACCCCACTACACGCGCGTCAGAGCATTTATCCCTCGGGGTGGGAAGTTATATCTATGGGTCCTTTGGGCCAGTATCCAAAGTGATTAAAGATAACAACAGGTTTCAGCCTTTCTGGCGTTAAAACAGGTGTATTAATAGAGACTTGATGAATTGCAAAAAAAAAACTATCTACGTGGTGTTTGAACAACTTTATAAGTTAACCTACTGTGCTCTTATTTTTCATACTTTGATACTGGCAAAAAAGGTATCCCAAAGATAGAAATCGGGTCGGGTTATTTTAATGTATCGCGACAAATGCACAAACTCTCTTCCGTTCACATTCAATTCGCGGTGCATTGATTCGCTTTTTTGAAATTAATTTCGGACTTTCGTCTTTGTCATGGCGAGTACAGGTCGTGAAGGTTGGAACGTTCGATCGACGATTCGTCGTCACCTAAACCAACCCGGGGTTTGTGGTCGAGTTATTAAACGCAAAGGGTGTGAGGTGACCCGCCCCCCCAGCCCCCCCCCCAGGAAGAAAAATCAAAATATGTATACAATAGAAAATAAACTCGTTTAAAAAACTTCTTTGGTTCTTTCGGTAGAGTCACGTAGAATGAGAATAAAATAATAAATTGATAAAATAAAATAACACAATAATATTCTCACGACGTTTCGGCCACAACACAAGCTTGTGTTTCGGCCACAACACAAGCTTGTGTTGTGGCCGAAACGTCGTGAGAATATTATTGTGTTATTTTATTTTATCAATTTATTATTTTATTCTCATTCTACGTGGTGACTTTACCGAAAGAACCAAAGAAGATGAATCATTGCAGTCACGAAAGCTTTAAATCGAAATTCGTTTAAACAAGTTAAAAAAAAAACAACGGTTTTATTAACAACTTCGTTTAACAGACGGTCGTGAAGTACGTCTTTTTGTAGCTTTATTTCGGTAATTCGAAAACACATGGTTAATCTAAATTGTCTCGTGGTTGCTGTTGTTGTTGTTGTTGGCTTGCACCACATTGCGATTTTTGCACGCAGCGTTTTAATAAGTTTATTTTGTGTGGATCGTTTGCTGGTTGGATTCCAGGATGCCTCTTTTGCGCGTCGTCGCTTTAAGATGTTCTGTGTTCATAGTTTGTTTGTTGCGGTTACATCCAACTTAAGAGCCGCATGGCTCACAGGGCTATACCTAATCAATGAAACTTGAAACTTGAAAACGTCAATGGCGCCTGAGACACGCGGCTCCTGCGTTTTGTTCGAGCCAATTCCACAGTTTAGGGGGGGGGGGGGACCGCGGCGTTTTTGACCTGCACAAATATATATGTGTAAATAATAAGGCGTCCATACAAAATGTAAATTACTTTAAAGCAGCTCATTTAATTATCTGTTGGTGCAGATTTTGATACAGGCATGAATTGTCACCGGATCTGAGTACGTGTGCAAAATTAGGGATTGATTGGACAACGGGAAGTGGAGGAATCTTTGATTACAAGATTTGACCACGACATACAGAGGAATCAAGTTAAATAAAACCGTTGAAAAGCACGACATTAATATTCAACTAGAATTAATTTAAAAAATAACCGGATGTGCTGCTGACTTTTGGGCCACCCTGTACAACGGGCGGCGTTTCAGGCAACAGGCCTTCTTAATAGCACGTTAACTTCTGAGCTCGTTCTCAGCAATATTGTTGTTGTCTTTGTTATTGTCTTTGTTTTGATTTAAAGCTTTCGTGACTGCAGTAATTCATATTCTTAGCTCTTTCGGTAAAGTCACGTTGAAGGGAAATAATAAAATAGTAAAATATATAAAACAATAACAATTCTCACGACGTTTCGACCATAACACACCTGATGACGACCGTTTGTGTTATGGTCGAAACGTCGTGAGAATTTTATTGTTTTATATATATTTTATTGTTTCCCTTCAACGTGACTTTACCGAAAGAGCTAAGAATATTGTCTTTGTTGTTGTCGCTGCTGCTGTTCACGGTACCACGGATCTGCCGTGTAAAATATCCGGACAAGTCGGACCCAGCGTCCGTGCAACAACATCAACAACATCAAATCAACTCGGAGAACGTACGGGGAGAAGGTCCATCAGCCCTGCACCGCGGTCAGAAGGCGCCCGAGTTGGGAATCAAACCCAGCGGCCCCTTCATGCTGAGTGTCAACGCTGCCACCACCACCACCACCACCTAAGCTAAGGCCACGACAATGATGACGATGGTGATAATGTAATCGATCTTAACACCGGTGCTGGTGGCGATAAGGTAATGAATCAGAAGTCCTTTCAGATCACATTCGAGGAAACGAATCTTCCCACTCCTTAGTCATCACCACCACCACCATGATGATGATGGTGGTGGTGAAAATCGCACCTCCGATTATATAATTAGTTACGCACTTCCGGCTAAAGCACCGGTGGCCACGTACGGTGCGAAAGAAGTTCAACATTACGTTCACCACCACCACCACCACCGCGACATCCTCTTTTATTACGTTTATGGAGCGCAGTAAGTAGAATGGGAGCAACATCGAAGGGTGGCGGGCAGTGGAGGAGGAGGAGGAGGAAGAGGAGGAAGCTGAGACACGTGGGGGTGTGGGGAAGTTTGTGTTGGTTCGCTTCGTGTCATTCGGGAGCTTTGCGTGAACCCCGATGCCCAAATAAGGGGAGCCGAACGCGAAGTCGTTGAAACAACAACAACACGCACACAGAAAAAAATCCCGCCCCACGCGAAATTGTCACCGACCCAACAAGAGGCTGAAGAAGTGATAAGAGCTGCATGTGTGGGTGGGTGGGGGCTGAGAGGGGTCCAGAGAGACGGTGAGCCAGACGGAAACCACTGAGAGCCTCGGTTTGAATCCAGATCTCAGCCGCTGACTGCGGCGAAAACCGGGGTCCAAAGTGCAGTGATTTGATGGTCTCCGCCCGGTCGCCATAGACTCACGCAGAGCCCAGTAGACTCACACAGAGACCCGTAGACTCACACAGAGACACATAGACTCACACAGAGAAACATAGACTCACACAGAGAAACATAGACTCACACAGAGACCCGTAGACTCACACAGAGAAACACAGACTCACACAGAGACCCGTAGACTCACAGAGAGACCCGTAGACTCACACAGAGACCCGTAGACTCACACAGAGAAACATAGAGTCACACAGAGACTCATAGACTCACACAGATACCCATAGACTTACAGAGAGACCCGTAGACTCACACAGAGACCCGTAGACTCACACAGAGACCCGTAGACTCACACAGAGAAACGTAGACTCACACAGATACCCATAGACACACAGAGAAACATAGACTCACATAGAGACCCGTAGACTCACACAGAGAAACATAGACTCACACATAGACCCAGAGACTTACAGAGAGACCCATAGACTTACAGAGAGATCCGTAGACTCACACAGAGACCCGTAGACTCACACAGAGACCCATAGACACACAGAGAAACATAGACTCACACAGAGACCCACAGGCTTACAGAGAGAACCATAGACTCACATAGAGACCCGTAGACTCACACAGAGACCCGTAGACTCACACAGAGACCCATAGACTCACATAGAGACCCATAGACTCACACAGAGAAACATAGACTCACACAGAGACCCATAGACTTACAGAGAGACCCATAGACTCACACAGAGACCCATATACTTACATAGATACAAATAGAGAGCTATAGACTCACACAGAGACCCATAGACTCACACAGAGACCCATAGACTCACATAGATACAAATTGACTCAGAGAGCCATAGACTCACACAGAGACCCATAGACTCACACAGAGACCCATAGACTCACATAGATACAAATTGACTCAGAGAGCCATAGACTCACACAGAGACCCATAGACTCACACAGAGACCCATAGACTCACATAGATACAAATTGACTCAGAGAGCCATAGACTCACATTGAGACCCATAGACTCACACAGAGAAACATAGACTCACACAGAGACTCGTAGACTCACACAGAGACCCATAGACTCACATAGAGACCCATAGACTCACACAGAGAAACATAGACTAACACAGAGACCCATAGACTTACAGAGAGACCCATAGACTCACACAGAGACCCATAGACTCACACAGAGACCCATAGACTCACATAGATACAAATTGACTCAGAGAGCTATAGACTCACACAGAGACCCATAGACTCACACAGAGACCCATAGACTCACATAGATACAAATTGACTCAGAGAGCCATAGACTCACACAGAAACCCATAGACTCACACAGAGACGCATAGACTCACGTAGATACAAATTGACTCAGAGAGCCATAGACTCACACAGAGACCCATAGACTCACACAGAGACCCAATATACTTACATAGATACAAATTGACTCAGAGAGCCATATACTCACATAGAGACCCATAGACTCATATAGATACCCATAGACTCATATAGAAACCCATAGACTCACATAGATACAAATTGACTCAGAGAGCCATAGGCTCGCACAGAGACCCATAGACTCACACAGAGACCCATAGACTCACATAGATACAAATTGACTCAGAGAGCCATAGACTCACACAGAGACCCATAGACTCATATAGATACCCATAGACTTATATAGAAACCCATAGACTCACGTAGATACAAATTGACTCAGAGGGCCATAGACTCACACAGAGACCCATAGACTCACACAGAGACCCATAGACTTACATAGATACAAATTGACTCAGAGAGCCATAGACTCACACAGAGACCCATAGACTCATATAGATACCCATAGACTTATATAGAAACCCATAGACTCACATAGATACAAATTGACTCAGAGAGCCATAGACTCACACAGAGACCCATAGACTCACACAGAGACCCATAGACTTACATAGATACAAATTGACTCAGAGAGCCATCGACTCACACAGAGACCCATAGACTCACACAGAGACCCATAGACTAACATAGATACAAATTGACTCAGAGAGCCATCGACTCACACAGAGACCCATAGACTCACACAGAGACCCATAGACTTACATAAATACAAATTGACTCAGAGAGCCATAGACTCACACAGAGACCCATAGACTCACACAGAGACCCATAGACTAACATAGATACAAATTGACTCAGAGACCCATAGACTCACACAGAGACCCATAGACGACCGCTTGTGATTACCATCGAAACGCCGTGATTTGTCTTATTTCATTGTATTTCTACCTACCACGTGACTTTACCCAAAGAACCAAAGAGTCTGGATCCCTGCAATCACGAAATCTTCAAAACAAGATCGTGATTTGCGTGCTCGTCAACACGTGCTCATGGCCAGCGCACCCGGCCGCCCGAGGTTCGATTCCCGCTCAAGGCGACGATCATTACCAGCGATGATTATTTGAGCTGGTCATGGCTCTCTCGCCACGAGGGAGACAAAGACGGTCCGGGCGCGCGCGCGTGCTGGCCACCTCACCCCCCTCGTGTGCCGTGCCGGTCTTCGTCGGTGCTACTCGCTAAAGGGCCGTCCATAAATGACGTCACGCACCTGGAGGGGGGCAGACATTTGTGACGATGGGGGGATGGGTGAGAAATGTGACGTCACATCAAAATGCGCAACTTTAAATAAATATAGAATTGTTATAACAACACTAATTGTAACAACACTAATTGTTATAACAACACTAATTTGTATAACAACACTCCTACAACTTCAGAGTGCAGCGCCACATTAAATACGCACTACAATGACAATAGTTAAAAGCAATTTGAAGCATGTTTTGTGGTTTTGTCGGGCGGGGGGGGGCAGAGCTTTGTGACGTCATATTTGAGGGGGGGGGGTCTGACTTTTTGTGACGCCGTGTGACGAGGGAGGGGGGGAGGGTCAAAAATCGTCCAAAATCGCGTGACGTCATTTATGGACGGCCCCTGTACAGCGCTTGCCCCCACAGTCTGTGAGGGCTACACGGGGGATCTTTGTTTTTGTCAACCCCAAGCTATTGACTGTGTATCCTGTTCTCCTATGTACACATTGCATCATATCACATGATCAGTAGCTACGCCCGGTTAATCTTTAACCCAGCGGCCGTATACAATGCAAAACTGCCCACGCTCAGGTTTCAATTGCAGGGGCTGAGGTCACTCATGGGTTTCGTCATCAGCAGCAGCCATAGTCAATCCACTGCTGGATGAAGGCCAGCTTTCATCCAGCACACGCTCACCTGGAAAACCACCCACTCGCGCAAGCATCCATCCACTCGCTCACTCACCTACGCATCCACTCACCCAATCACTCACCGATTCGTCCACCCACCCGCTGACTTGCTCGCTTACTCGATCACTGACCAGCTCATCAAACTCACCCGATCACTCACCAATTCGTCCACCCACCCGCTGACTCGCTCGCTCACTCGATCACTGACCAGCTCATCAAACTCACCCAATCACTCACCAATTCGTCTACCCACCCGTTGACTCGCTCGCTCACTCGATCACTGACCAGCTCATCCACTCACCCAATCACTCACCAATTCGTCCACCCACCCGCTGACTTGCTCACTTACTCGATCCCTGACCAGCTCATCCACTCACCCAATCACTCACCAATTCGTCCACCCACCCGCTGACTCGCTCACTCACTCGATCACTGACCAGCTCATCAAACTCACCCAATCACTCACCAATTCGTCCACCCACCCGCTGACTCGCTCGCTCACTCGATCACTGACCAGCTCATCCACTCACCCAATCACTCACCAATTCGTCCACCCACCCGCTGACTCGCTCGCTCACTCGGACTGACCAGCTCATCCACTCACCCAATCACTCACCAATTCGTCCACCCACCCGCTGACTCGCTCGCTCACTCGATCACTGACCAGCTCATCCACTCACCCAATCACTCACCAATTCGTCCACCCACCCGCTGACTCGCTCGCTCACTCGATCACTGACCAGCTCATCAAACTCACCCATTCACTCACCAATTCGTCCACCCACCCGCTGACTCGCTCGCTCACTCGGACTGACCCGCTCACTCACTCGATCACTGACCAGCTCATCCACTCACCCAATCACTCACCAACTCAATCGCCCACTCATTCACACACTTGGCTATCGCCCCAAACGTCGTGCGTTCTGTTGTTTTTCATTGTAGGGCCACAGTGCAGTGTTGTCATTGACAGGGAATTCGTTTAGTGTTGTTATTATTATTATTTGTATCTGTGCATCACTGCCCAGTGCAGTAGCAGCATCACCATAACATAAACTGTTCAGACTATTTACACACCGCATTTGCACGACTAGCTTTAGGAGCATGAAATGAGTATGACTCACCATACCCACTTGGTCGCACAGAAACGGTACAATGTTCACACGCAAATATAACGCTACGTGACACAATGTTTGTTCATGGCATGCTGTGTGTCATTTTTTCATTGCTTATGCCTTAAAAGGATGGAAAAATGGGCATTATTCCCCACTAACTTTGCTTTAGTGACCAGGCCTTTACGTGAAGGAATATAACACAAATGCGCACCACGTGTTCTCATTGACAATCGGTGCATTTCAAAATATCACCGTCCTGGTCACAAAAGCAAAGTTTGTGGGGAATAATAGCCATTTTATATACTTTTTAGGCATAAGCAATTACAAAATAACACTCAGTAGCCAGGAACAAAAAAACACATGTTTAGTTTCACAGTGTAATGAGATCCATCCGGTGTGTCTCTCCAGACACACCTAGCGACCCATCGCCAGGTGTGTCTCTCCAGACACACCACTACGACCCATCACCAGGTGTGTCTCTCCAGACACACCTGGTGACCCATCGCCAGGTGTGTCTCTCCAGACACACCTAGCGACCCATCGCCAGGTGTGTCTCTCCAGACACACCTGGTGACCCATCGCCAGGTGTGTCTCTCCAGACACACCTAGCGACCCATCGCCAGGTGTGTCTCTCCAGACACACCACTACGACCCATCGCCAGGTGTGTCTCTCCAGACACACCTGGTGACCCATCACCAGGTGTGTCTCTCCAGACACACCTGGTGACCCATCGCCAGGTGTGTCTCTCCAGACACACCTGGTGACCCATCACCAGGTGTGTCTCTCCAGACACACCTGGTGACCCATCACCAGGTGTGTCTCTCCAGACACACCTGGTGACCCATCGCCAGGTGTGTCTCTCCAGACACACCTGGTGACCCATCACCAGGTGTGTCTCTCCAGACACACCTGGTGACCCATCACCAGGTGTGTCTCTCCAGACACACCTAGCGACCCATCGCCAGGTGTGTCTCTCCAGACACCACTACGACCCATCACCAGGTGTGTCTCTCCAGACACACCTGGTGACCCATCACCAGGTGTGTCTCTCCAGACACCACTACGACCCATCACCAGGTGTGTCTCTCCAGACACACCTGGTGACCCATCACCAGGTGTGTCTCTCCAGACACCACTACGACCCATCACCAGGTGTGTCTCTCCAGACACACCTGGTGACCCATCACCAGGTGTGTCTCTCCAGACACACCTAGCGACCCATCGTCAGGTGTGTCTCTCCAGACACACCTGGTGACCCATCGCCAGGTGTGTCTCTCCAGACACACCTGGCGACCCATCGCCAGGTGTGTCTCTCCAGACACACCTAGCGACCCATCGCCAGGTGTGTCTCTCCAGACACACCTGGCGACCCATCGCCAGGTGTGTCTCTCCAGACACAACTACCACCCATCACCAGGTGTGTCTCTCCAGACACACCTAGCGACCCATCGCCAGGTGTGTCTCTCCAGACACACCACTACGACCCATCGCCAGGTGTGTCTCTCCAGACACACCTGGTGACCCATCACCAGGTGTGTCTCTCCAGACACACCTGGTGACCCATCGCCAGGTGTGTCTCTCCAGACACACCTGGTGACCCATCACCAGGTGTGTCTCTCCAGACACACCTGGTGACCCATCACCAGGTGTGTCTCTCCAGACACACCTGGTGACCCATCGCCAGGTGTGTCTCTCCAGACACACCTGGTGACCCATCACCAGGTGTGTCTCTCCAGACACACCTGGTGACCCATCACCAGGTGTGTCTCTCCAGACACACCTAGCGACCCATCGCCAGGTGTGTCTCTCCAGACACCACTACGACCCATCACCAGGTGTGTCTCTCCAGACACACCTGGTGACCCATCACCAGGTGTGTCTCTCCAGACACACCTGGTGACCCATCACCAGGTGTGTCTCTCCAGACACACCTGGTGACCCATCACCAGGTGTGTCTCTCCAGACACCACTACGACCCATCACCAGGTGTGTCTCTCCAGACACACCTGGTGACCCATCGCCAGGTGTGTCTCTCCAGACACACCTGGTGACCCATCACCAGGTGTGTCTCTCCAGACACACCTGGTGACCCATCACCAGGTGTGTCTCTCCAGACACACCACTACGACCCATCACCAGGTGTGTCTCTCCAGACACACCTAGCGACCCATCACCAGGTGTGTCTCTCCAGACACACCTTGCGACCCATCGCCAGGTGTGTCTCTCCAGACACAACTACCACCCATCACCAGGTGTGTCTCTCCAGACACAACTACCACCCATCACCAGGTGTGTCTCTCCAGACACACCTGGTGACCCATCGCCAGGTGTGTCTCTCCAGACACACCTAGCGACCCATCGCTAGGTGTGTGTCTCCAGACACACCTGGTGACCTATCGCCAGGTGTGTCTCTCCAGACACACCTGGTGACCCATCGCCAGGTGTGTCTCTCCAGACACCACTACGACCCATCGCCAGGTGTGTCTCTCCAGACACACCTGGTGACCCATCGCCAGGTGTGTCTCTCCAGACACCACTACGACCCATCGCCAGGTGTGTCTCTCCAGACACACCTAGCGACCCATCGCCAGGTGTGTCTCTCCAGACACCACTACGACCCATCACCAGGTGTGTCTCTCCAGACACCACTACGACACATCACCAGGTGTGTCTCTCCAGACACACCTGGTGACCCATCACCAGGTGTGTCTCTCCAGACACACCTGGTGACCCATCACCAGGTGTGTCTCTCCAGACACCACTACGACCCATCACCAGGTGTGTCTCCAGACACACCTGGTGACCCATCGCCAGGTGTGTCTCTCCAGACACCACTACGACCCATCGCTAGGTGTGTCTCTCCAGACACACCTGGTGACCCATCGCCAGGTGTGTCTCTCCAGACACACCTAGCGACCCATCACCAGGTGTGTCTCTCCAGACACACCTGGTGACCCATCGCCAGGTGTGTCTCTCCAGACACACCTAGCGACCCATCGCCAGGTGTGTCTCTCCAGACACACCTAGCGACCCATCGCCAGGTGTGTCTCTCCAGACACCACTACGACCCATCGCCAGGTGTGTCTCTCCAGACACACCTAGCGACCCATCACCAGGTGTGTCTCTCCAGACACACCTAGCGACCCATCGCCAGGTGTGTCTCTCCAGACACACCTGGTGACCCATCACCAGGTGTGTCTCTCCAGACACACCTGGTGACCCATCGCCAGGTGTGTCTCTCCAGACACACCTAGCGACCCATCGCCAGGTGTGTCTCTCCAGACACCACTACGACCCATCGCCAGGTGTGTCTCTCCAGACACACCTAGCGACCCATCACCAGGTGTGTCTCTCCAGACACACCTGGTGACCCATCGCCAGGTGTGTCTCTCCAGACACACCTAGCGACCCATCGCCAGGTGTGTCTCTCCAGACACACCTGGTGACCCATCACCAGGTGTGTCTCTCCAGACACCACTACGACCCATCACCAGGTGTGTCTCCAGACACACCTGGTGACCCATCGCCAGGTGTGTCTCTCCAGACACCACTACGACCCATCGCTAGGTGTGTCTCTCCAGACACACCTAGCGACCCATCACCAGGTGTGTCTCTCCAGACACACCTGGTGACCCATCGCCAGGTGTGTCTCTCCAGACACACCTGGTGACCCATCACCAGGTGTGTCTCTCCAGACACACCTGGTGACCCATCACCAGGTGTGTCTCTCCAGACACACCTAGCGACCCATCGCCAGGTGTGTCTCTCCAGACACCACTACGACCCATCACCAGGTGTGTCTCTCCAGACACCACTACGACCCATCACCAGGTGTGTCTCTCCAGACACACCTGGTGACCCATCACCAGGTGTGTCTCTCCAGACACACCTGGTGACCCATCACCAGGTGTGTCTCTCCAGACACACCTGGTGACCCATCACCAGGTGTGTCTCTCCAGACACACCTGGTGACCCATCACCAGGTGTGTCTCTCCAGACACCACTACGACCCATCACCAGGTGTGTCTCCAGACACACCTGGTGACCCATCGCCAGGTGTGTCTCTCCAGACACCACTACGACCCATCGCTAGGTGTGTCTCTCCAGACACACCTGGTGACCCATCGCCAGGTGTGTCTCTCCAGACACCACTACGACCCATCACCAGGTGTGTCTCTCCAGACACACCTAGCGACCCATCGCCAGGTGTGTCTCTGCAGACACACCTGGCGACCCATCACCAGGTGTGTCTCTCCAGACACCACTACGACCCATCGCCAGGTGTGTCTCTCCAGACACACCTAGCGACCCATCACCAGGTGTGTCTCTCCAGACACACCTGGTGACCCATCGCCAGGTGTGTCTTTCCAGACACACCTAGCGACCCATCGCCAGGTGTGTCTCTCCAGACACACCTGGTGACCCATCGCCAGGTGTGTCTCTCCAGACACCACTACGACCCATCGCCAGGTGTGTCTCTCCAGACACACCTAGCGACCCATCACCAGGTGTGTCTCTCCAGACACACCTGGTGACCCATCGCCAGGTGTGTCTCTCCAGACACACCTAGCGACCCATCGCCAGGTGTGTCTCTCCAGACACACCTGGTGACCCATCGCCAGGTGTGTCTCTCCAGACACACCTAGCGACCCATCGCCAGGTGTGTCTCTCCAGACACACCTAGCGACCCATCGCCAGGTGTGTCTCTCCAGACACACCTAGCGACCCATCGCCAGGTGTGTCTCTCCAGACACACCTGGTGACCCATCGCCAGGTGTGTCTCTCCAGACACACCTAGCGACCCATCACCAGGTGTGTCTCTCCAGACACACCTAGCGACCCATCACCAGGTGTGTCTCTCCAGACACACCTAGCGACCCATCGCCAGGTGTGTCTCTCCAGACACACCTGGTGACCCATCGCCAGGTGTGTCTCTCCAGACACACCTAGCGACCCATCGCCAGGTGTGTCTCTCCAGACACACCTGGTGACCCATCACCAGGTGTGTCTCTCCAGACACACCTAGCGACCCATCACCAGGTGTGTCTCTCCAGACACACCTGGTGACCCATCACCAGGTGTGTCTCTCCAGACACACCTGGTGACCCATCACCAGGTGTGTCTCTCCAGACACACCTAGCGACCCATCGCCAGGTGTGTCTCTCCAGACACACCTGGTGACCCATCGCCAGGTGTGTCTCTCCAGACACACCTGGTGACCCATCGCCAGGTGTGTCTCTCCAGACACACCTGGCGACCCATCGCCAGGTGTGTCTCTCCAGACACACCTGGTGACCCATCACCAGGTGTGTCTCTCCAGACACACCTAGCGACCCATCACCAGGTGTGTCTCTCCAGACACACCTAGCGACCCATCACCAGGTGTGTCTCTCCAGACACACCTAGCGACCCATCGCCAGGTGTGTCTCTCCAGACACACCTGGTGACCCATCGCCAGGTGTGTCTCTCCAGACACAACTGGCGACCCATCCCCCTAGGTGCGTGACGTCATTTATGGACGCCTCCCTAAAGCCCCAGTGCCTTGATCCTGCCCTGGCAGGGAGAGTTGGTGGGGCCCTTTGGAGGCGGCTCTCAAAGGGCCGTCCATAAATGACGTCACGCACCTGGGAGGGGGGGGGGGGTCAGACATTTGTGACGATGTGTGACGAGGGGGAGGGGGGGGGGTTTGAGAAATGTGACGTCACATCAAAATGCGCAACTTTAAATAAATACAGACAACACGTTCTACTTAATTAAATAGACTTTTTAATAAATGTTTTCTCCTACAACATCATAGCGCAGCGCCACATTAAATACGCACTACAATGACAATAGTTTTAAGCCATTTGAAGCATGGTTTATTTTTTAAATAGAAATGTTTTTTTGGGGGGGGGGGGGGGCAGAGCTTTGTGACGTCATATTTGAGGGGGGGGGGTCTGACTTTTTGTGACGCCGTGTGACCATGGTGGGGGGGGGAGGTGGGGGTCAAAATCGTTCAAATTCGCGTGACGTCATATATGGACGGCCCCTCTGGCATATGGCCAATCGGTTTCAAAGACAATGCATACATTATCGGGGTCACGTTTGTCTTGCGTGCTTCGCCACAAGTGCTGTGCGTGGCCAACGCAGACTTGATACCTTGCAAAAAGGGAATCTACTCGTTGTTTGAACCTCAACATCGCGTGACGTCATTTATGGACGGCCCCACAAGTCTACGAGGTGTCCGCGCGACTTTGCCCTGGCAATGGAAACCTCGGCAATCTTCACCGCCTTAGCCGTCCACCTCGCAGCGATCACGGCACGCGTAGGCTCCGCCCGATCGCCTCTTCTTGCAATGGCCGCGGGCTACGAGTTGCTTTACCGAATAGCACAAAAGAGCATGGTTCCTTGCGGTCGCGAGAAGCTTCAAATCTAGAATGACGAGTTGCTGCTGCTGCTGCTGCTTGCGAGTAGCAGCAGTGGAGGCGCGCACGGCGCACGCGAGGAGACGGCGTTGGCTGCGTCGAGACACGCCCGGTCAACCGCTGATGAATTTTTTTTAACACGCCGTATCAAGTGGTCAATTTGTTTAGAGGCTGAGTCGACCTAGGGGAGGCCCCGATGAGAGCGGTTCACGTTAGGGGGCCTGTTCGCCCTAACTCGGCTGCGGCGCTGTCCATGACACCACCGCTCCACGCACGGTGGACGACAACAAAGATGAAGATCCACCCCACCCCACCCCCGCCGTATAGCCTCACCATACTGCTGGGGCAAGTGCTGTTAGCGAGTAGCACCTACGTAGCACCGCCGGCGATGTTTAGGCATCGGCACCCGGGCACAACATTTGTGTTGCTAGGGTCGCGAGTTGAACCAGGGGAGGCACGGGGCTGGTGGCCGTGAGCGGGAGTGGCACATCGGGGGTCTCGCCGGGGCGCGCGGCGCGGCGCTAACCGCTGCGCCACCGCTCCCTCGAGGCAGCCGCCGCAGCAGCCCGGGCGCGTGACGGAGGGTGCCGCAGTCATCGTCATCATCATCGTCATCATCATCGTCGTCATCGTCGTCATCATCATCGTCGTCATCGTCGTCGTCATCATCGTCGTCATCATCGTCATCATCATCGTCGTCATCGTCATCATCGTCGTCGTCATCATCGTCATCGTCGTCGTCATCATCATCATCATCGTCGTCGTCATCATCATCGTCGTCATCATCATCGTCGTCATCATCGTCGTCATCGTCGTCGTCATCATCGTCGTCGTCACTGTCAATAAAAACCAAAGAGGACAGCGGAATCTTCGGCAGTGCTTCAGTGGCCACGCGATCAGCAAATCGCCATCAGGAAATCGCTCGGGCAATGCGATTTTGCGTCAGGGGCGTTCGAGCCTCGTGGGGATTTCTCTTCTTCTGTGGGGTTGTTTGATTTGAATAAACAAATCTCAACACAGCCCATAGACTCAACACTGCACCATAGACTCAACACTGCCCATACACTCAACACTGCCCATAGACTCAGCACTGCACCATAGACTCAACACTGCACCATAGACTCAACACTGCACCATAGACTCAACACTACCCATAGACTCAACACTACCCATAGACTCAACACTACCCATAGACTCAACACTACCCATAGACTCAACACTGCCCATAGACTCAATACTGCCCATAGACTCAACACTGCACCATAGACTCAACACTGCCCATAGACTCAACACTACCCATAGACTCAACACTGCCCAGAGACTCAACACTGCCCATAGACTCAACACTACCCATACACTCAACACTGCCCATAGACTCAACACTGCCCATAGACTCAGCACTGCCCATAGACTCAACACTACCCATAGACTCAACACTGCCCATAGACTCAACACTGCCCATAGACTCAACACTACCCATAGACTCAACACTACCCATAGACTCAACACTGCCCATAGACTCAACACTACCCTTAGACTCAACACTACCCATAGACTCAACACTGCCCATAGACTCAACACTACCCATAGACTCAACACTGCCCATAGGCTCAACACTACCCATAGGCTCAACACTACCCATAGACTCAACACTACCCATAGACTCAACACTACCCATACACTCAACACTGCCCATAGACTCAACACTGCCCATAGACTCAACACTGCCCATAGACTCAACACTACCCATAGACTCAACACTACCCATAGACTTAACACTGCACCTCCGATTAGCACGGTTGGCTACGTACGGTCGGAAAGAAGTTCAACATACATACACACGCCACACCACGGATCTCCCGTGTAGAATAGCCGTGATTGTGGCTACACGCCACCAACATCACCCGTGTGTAGAACAAATCAAAATAAACTCAAACTTATATTTAACAAAAAAATATATTTTTTTTTTATTTCGAGGCCGAGGTTGGGTTCGAACCTGCGAACTCGGCGCTCAGATTTCACACGGCGTAGAAACCGGCGCTGGGGTGAGCAATGAATAAATAAATAAATAACCGCACGCGCCCTTCCAGAAACTCCCCTGCGCGGTCAACCACAGCGTTGGTGACCACGTGGTCCGTGATGTCCGGGACGGTGAAATATTTCCCCGTTAACGCATTTCCGAAATGTTACTCGACGATTCTGACCGACGCAATATTCCGCACTCTTTGAATTTACGTGGAAACAAACAGAAAAAAAGCCAATCCCAGTCATTTTATTTTTGTTCCTAACAAACCGAAAACGTATTTTTTTTTGGCACTGTTAATTTTCATACTCGTTGGTTCTTTCGGTAAAGTCACGTAGGTATAAAATAAAATAAATCATGACGTTTCGATCGCAACACAGCTAGTGGAACAGCTGGTTCAGCAGTTCCACTGGTAGATTATATTTTTTTTCCTCCTGAGGATGACCGCTTGTGTTGCGATCGAAACGTCGTGACTTATTTTATTTCATTGTATTCCTACGCGACGTTGCCGAAAGAACCAAAGATTATGGATTCCTGCAGTCACGAAAGCTTCAAATCAAGCGTTCACTCGTGTTTGTTGTTGTTGTTCAGGCAGGGTTTGAGAGGCGTCTGCCTGAGTTATATCCCAGGCAGTGCGTTGTTGACCCTGCCACGCAGGACGTCTCGATGAATGTTCCTGGTGGCTCTCCACCTGGATGTCAGTTAAGCAGGTGGGCACCGGATATCCGGGTGGGCACCGGATATCCAGGTGGGCACCGGACATCCGGGTGGGGGGCGGGGTTGGGGGAAGTGGGAGGTTGTGGGTGGGGGGCGGTTGGGGGGGTGGGCAGCGGGGTTGGGGGGGGTGTTGGGGGACGGGGGGAGGGTTGGGGGGGTTGGGGGGGTTGGGGGTTTGGAGGGGTGTGGGGGTTGGGGGGGTGCTGAGCATCTGCGTGCCAGCGGCTCTGGTGGAGGGCGACCTCCCAATCTTCGACAGCAAACGCCACGGGAGGAGGAGGAGGATGAGGAGGATGAGGAGGAGGATGAGGATGAGCAGGAGGAGGAGCGAGACGAAGGAGGAAGATGGAGGAGGCGGTCAGAGCAAGAACGCCCCGAAGAAGTTCCACTCC
Organism: Petromyzon marinus; assembly: GCF_048934315.1. Classification (NCBI taxonomy): domain Eukaryota; kingdom Metazoa; phylum Chordata; class Hyperoartia; order Petromyzontiformes; family Petromyzontidae; genus Petromyzon; species Petromyzon marinus. Next base: position 8,256,312 of record NC_133725.1, on the reverse strand, counting down.
CTCTTGTCCGCCACGACGTCGCCGTGGGTCACGTGCACGGCCACCGAGCTGCCGGCCTGCAGGTGGAACACCCCGCCCAGGTGGCTGCTCTGGAACCACGTGGGTCGGGCGCTGGCGGCCGACGCGCAGGGCACCCACGTGGTGCTCATGACCGTGGCGGCACCGCCGCCGCTGCCGCTGCCGGCGGTGGTGTCGGCGGTGGTGGCGGCGGTGGTGGTGGTGGCGGTGGTCACGCGGACAGAGTGGACGACCTCTACGTGTGCTGACTCCCTCACTCGTCCGCACGCCACGTGGTACAGCTGGACCTGTGGGGGGATGCGGTGGTTGATCAACGGGAGAAGTGATGACGACGATGGTGATACTAATAGTAGAGAAAGGACGACTCAGAGAGAGAGAGGACGCCTCAGAGAGAGAGGACGACTCAGAGAGAGAGAGAGAGGACGACTCAGAGAGAGAGAGAGGACGACTCAGAGAGAGAGGACGACTCAGAGAGAGAGAGAGGACGACTCAGAGAGAGAGAGGACGACTCAGAGAGAGAGGACGACTCAGAGAGAGAGAGGATGACTCAGAGAGAGAGCAAGAGGGGACGACTCAGAGAGAGAGGACGACTCAGAGAGAGAGACAGAGAGAGGATGACTCAGAGAGAGAGAGAGGACGACTCAGAGAGAGAGCGAGAGGGGACGACTCAGAGAGAGAGAGAACGACTCAGAGAGAGAGAGAGAGGACGACTCAGAGAGAGAGACAGGGGGCGACTCAGAGAGAGAGAGAGAGAGGACGACTCAGAGAGAGAGAGACAGGGGGCGACTCAGAGAGAGAGAGGACGACTCAGAGAGAGAGACAGGGGGCGACTCAGAGAGAGAGAGAGGACGACTCAGAGAGAGAGACAGGGGGCGACTCAAAGGAGGCGTCAGGGGGCCACGCGGTGGCGAGGAGCCGTCGCTGCTAACGATCCCCCACCAAGCTCTGCGGTCCTCTACGTATGACGGTGTTCGTCGGCGCAATGCATTGCGTATTTAGCCGTGTGCAAGGGAGCAACACTCGATCCCACACAGAGGGAACAGGTGGAGATGACGCTCCTGCTACGCCGCCTTCACCTGGCGAGCCAGGCACGGCTGCCACCTCCGCGGCCCCCCAAGGAAGTGTCGCGACATTCCAGCGGCGATCCAGCAACCCCTTGTGTCACCAGCGCTGGGTTACAGACCAACAGTGGAGCCACCACCACCACCACCAGGCTCATGATGACGATGGCGATGATGTTGATGATGGGGATGATGATGACGATGGTGATGATGTTGATGACAATGGTGATGATGATGACGATGGTGATGATGATGATGACGATGGCGATGATGACGGCGATGGTGACGATGATGATTGAGTTTGACGAGCACAGGCCCAAAGCCCCAAAATGTCAAGTGGCCAGCAACAAACTGCACTCTCAATGTGTACACGTACACGTGTGTGTAGGTGTACACGTACACGTGTGTGTACGCGTATGTACCAGGAGACTGAATCTTTACCCTCGGGGCTCCTCCAGAAACAACAAAAAGCCACTACAGATGGCCACGTGGAATGTTAGAACGCTCACTCCGGAGGAGAGGCTGCCACTCCTCTGTCGGGAGCTGGACCGGTACCGCCTGGATCTCTGTGGTATTCAGGAGGTCCGGTGGACCGGTTCTGGCTCCTGCCACCATGAGGGGTGGACAGTCCTCTACTCGTGGCAGGAGACTACCAAACAACAGGGAGTGGCTCTTCTTCTGAACAAAAGAATGAAGGGGGCGTGGTGGTGAAGTTTGGGAAGCTGTAAGCCCCAGGCTACTTTGGGCTCACCTTCCCATCAACGGAAGGTGAGGAGTGGTGGTCGTGGTTACTTATGCCTCCACCGAAGACGAACATCCGTGGAGGGATGCAGGCAAGGCCGATGAGTCAGATGCCTAATATGACCTCCTGTCACAGGTGCTAGCTAAAGTGGCCCCTCTGGATAGAGTCATCTTGTTGGGTGACTTCAATGCCCGAGTTGGTCATGATGCTGGGTCCTTGTCTTGAGTGATTGGAAGGTATGGGCCAGATCAGTTCAATAACAACGGTAGGAGGTTGATAGATTTTTGTGCAGCCCATGGGCTTGTAATTACCAATACTCTTTTCCGGCATCGGCGCGTCCACACAGCATCATGGATGCATGCCGGGTCCAAGCAAGAACATCTGCTGGACTACATAGTGATGGAACAGCGAATACAGGCCCATGTCCTTGACACCAGGACCTACCGTGGAGCTGAACTGCCCTCTGACCATCGACTTGTCATCTGTATGATGCGCCTGCCATTCTTCCACTCCAGTGGTGGGTCTACACCCAGCACCCCATTCAAATCTAAGGTGGCCTGGTCTCAGCTAGCTGATGAAAGTTGCAAGCGAGAATTTCATCATCGCTTGCGGCTGGGGTTGGCATCGTCCCCCACTCCTCCTGATGTCGAGGCTAAATGTGCGAGGTTTAGGACTGTGACTCAGGCAGCTGGAATGGCTGCTTTGGGTATGTGGTCCAGACCTGGCTGACAGAGGAGGTGTTCAAGCTGGTTGAGAAAATGCGACAGGCCCACTCTCATCGTCTACAGCATCCCATGTCAGAGAATGAGGAGGCTTACCGCAGCCTTCACTCGGAGGGTCGGAGAGCCGGGAAGCGCTGCAAGGATGGGTGGTGGCAGCGGGTTGCTGAGGAGATGGAGTCTGCCTCAATGGCCCACGATCACATATCGCTATTTAACTACATCAAAAAAGTAACCTGCAGCGATACACCTATTACCATCATTAGAGGAAAAAACGGTGATCCAATCCCCAACCGCCAGGAACAAGTTTGCAGATTTTGCTGAGCATTTCTGTGAAGTCCTGGCGAAGGGGAAATCCATCGATATGCAAAGCATCATGGGACAAAGTGGGGATGACCCTGCTGAGGCTGCGGTGCCTCAAATATTGGAAGAAGAAATCACCCCCTGTGAGTGGCTGGCTGAGGTGCCATCTGTTGAGGAAGTACTAAAGGCGATCCAGAGTCTGAGACCAGGAAAGGCACCGGGCAGAGATGATCTCCCAAGCAAAATGCTGAGGGAGGGTGGCGTTTGTGCACAGACTTCCATACATGACATCATGACATCATAGTCTGGACCACTGGACGTGTTCCGCAATATTGTAAGGATGCCCTGGTGGTCCCCCTCTTTAAGAAGGGGGGCCACGCAGACTGTAACAACTACAGGGGCATCTCACTCCTCAGGGAAAGGTCCTGGAAAGGATTATTCAACATCACCTTGCCAGGCACGCTGAGGAGAGGCTTGCGGAGCCCCAATGCGGTTTCAGGAAAAGGCAGTCCTGCACAGATGCCACATTCTCTGTCATTCTGCTACAGCAGAAGTGTAGGCAATTCCAACAAGACCAAACATCTCTGCTTTATTGACTTGGTCAAGGCCTATGATACCATCAGTAGGCCTGGACTCTGGGTTGTTCTTCGTGCTTTCGGAGTAAAACTACTTGGCCGGGAGTCGGAGCCATTCCCCGTTCACCTTGGAGTGCGACAGGCATGTCCACTGGCTCCAACATTATTTAACATCTTTTTTGACCACGTAGTTCGTGAAGACTTTTATGGCTGTACCAGAGGAATTTCTATCTGGTACAGATAAAATGGGAGGCTGATCGATGCCCGGGTGCGGTCAAGGGATGGCTCCCTATTGCTCAACCACGTTATGTATACCGATGATCTGGTAATTGCTGCTCAATCAGAGGAGGAGTTGGAGGCGCTGCTGCTGAAACTGGAGCGTGCAACTCAGAGGTGGGGCCTTACCATCAGCCCCACCAAAACTAAGCACCTGCCTGGGTATTTTCTACCATCGGCACTCCACCCCCACAACTCCCAATCGGTGATGGGGCAGTTGTGGAGAGAGTTTCCCATACTTGGGCAGTGTGTTCATGACTGGCTCCAGTTTGACAGCAGAGGACGCACTCAGAATCAGTCGAGCGGCATTATCTTTTCATCGGTTGCGTAACGCTGTGTGGAAGCTACCTGTTCTGTCGCTCCGCACTAAGCTTCAGGTCTTCTCGGCCATGGTCATTCCCTCCCTTCACTATGCTTGCGAAAGGAGGACCCCCCTAATGGAGCATATTCACTGATTGGAAACATTTAGGCTGGCCTGCCTACGATCCATCCTGGGTTTAACCAGGCTGGATTGTGTGAGGAGCGCACAAATCTTTGTAAAATCTGGGCAAAGTCCCATCGGTGAGCTCCTCCGGCAGGCAAGGCTGCGTTGGCTGGGTCATGTAGCCCGCATGCCCAGCCACCGCATGCCTGAACAGCTTTTGCTTGGTTGGATAGAGGGGGCTAAATGGGCGCGGCACGGGCTAGAGAAGAGATGGAGTGATGTGGTACAATAGGACGTGGAGCTGAGTGGACTTGCCGATGACTGGTACCAGCGGTGTCAAGATTGGCCTTTGTGGAGGAGGCTCGTGAAGGACGCTGCTATTGGGCAGTTGGAGGCAGTCGCCTTTCAACAACAACAATGGAGGGCGGAGGAGCGACGCTCACAACAACGAGCGGAGCGCCGGGTGGCTAAAGCACAGCAGGTTGGCACAGTAGGGGGCACAGGTGGTGCACCAGCCAGTCATCTCAGTCATCTCAGTCAGTCGACCCATGGCACCTGCTGGGTCTGCCCCGTGACCTCCTGCCAGCGGGCGTTCGACACTTCACGTGGCCTCAAGGTGCACATGGCCTGGCACAAGCGTCGTGGTGTGACGTCTCCGCCACATTGTGGCGAATGGCGGTTGTTGTTGTACACGTGTACACGTGTACGTGTGCACGTGTACATGTGTACACGTGTGTGTATGCACAGGTGTACGCGTGCGCACGTTGAACCTCTCGCACGCACCGTACGATAGCCAAGCCGGTGGTGCTGTGGCGCTGAACGTCGGCCCACCTGCGAGAAGACGAAGTAGCTGCCCGCGCGCGGCACGGTGAGGCTGCCGTTGGCGTAGAGCATGCCGCCTCGCAGGCTCGCAACGCTGCCGCCGGCTCCGCCGTCGCCCCAGGCCAGGCGGGAGCGCTGCCGTGCAGCCACGTTCACGTCTAGCGGAGAGAGAGAGAGAGAGATTGAGAGTGTGAAAGAGAGAGAGAGATTGAGAGAGTGTGAGAGAGTGAGAGAGATTGAGAGGGTGAGAGAGTGAGAGAGATTGAGAGAGTGTGAGTGTGAGAGAGTGAGAGAGAGTGTGAGAGAGAGTGTGAGTGTGAGAGAGAGTGTGAGTGAGAGTGAGAGTGTGAGAGAGAGTGTGTGAGAGAGTGAGAGAGAGTGTGAGGGTGTGAGTGTGAGAGAGAGTGTGAGTGTGAGAGAATGTGAGTGTGAGAGAGAGTGTGTGAGAGAGAGTGTGAGTATGAGAGAGTGTGAGAGAGAGTGAGAGTGTGAGAGAGAGTGAGTGTGAGAGAGTGTGTGAGAGAGAGTGTGAGACAGAGTTTGAGTGTGAGAGAGAGTGAGTTTGAGAGAGAGTGAGAGTGTGAGAGAGGGTGTGTGAGAGAGTGAGTGTGAGAGAGTGTGTGAGAGAGAGTGTGAGAGAGAGTGTGAGTGTGAGAGTGTGTGAGTGTGAGAGAGAGTGAGAGTGTGAGAGAGAGTGTGTGAGAGAGTGAGAGAGTGTGAGAGTGTGAGTGTGAGGGAGAGTGTGAGTGTGAGAACTTATGTATGAACTTACAGGTGACACGTGGTGTGTGAACTTACAGGTGACACGTGGTGAGTAAACTTACACGTGAAACCTGGTGTGTGAACTTACAGGTGACACCTGGTGAGTGAACTTACAGGTGACACGTGGTGAGTGAACTTACAGATGACACCTGGTGAGTGAACTTACAGGTGACACGTGGTGAGTGAACTTACACGTGACACCTGGTGAGTGAACTAACAGTGACACCTGGTGAGTGAACTTACAGGTGACACCTGGTGAGTGAACTTACACGTGACACGTGCTGAGTGAACTTACAGGTGATACCTGGTGAGTGAACTTACAGTGACACCTGGTGAGTGAACTTACAGGTGACACGTGGTGAGTGAACTTACACGTGACACGTGGTGTGTGAACTTACAGGTGACACCTGGTAAGTGAACTTACAGGTGACACCTGGTGAGTGAACTTACAGTGACACCTGGTGAGTGAACTTACAGGTGACACGTGGTCAGTGAACTTACACGTGACACCTGGTGATTGAACTTACACGTGATACGTGGTCAGTGAACTTACAGGTGACACCTGGTGCGTGAACTTACAGGTGACACCTGGTAAGTGAACTTACACGTGGTGTGTGAACTTACAGGTGACACCTGGTGAGTGAACTTACAGGTGACACCTGGTGAGTGAACTTACAGGTGACACCTGGTGAGTGAACTTACAGGTGACACCTGGTGGGTGAACTTACACGTGACACGTGGTGTGTGAACTTACAGGTGACACGTGGTGTGTGAACTTACAGGTGACACCTGGTGAGTGAACTTACACGTGACACGTGGTGTGTGAACTTACAGGTGACACCTCGTGAGTGAACTTACACGTGACACGTGGTGTGTGAACTTACACGTGACACCTGGTGAGTGAACTTGCAGGTGACACCTCGTGAGTGAACTTACACGTGACACGTGGTGTGTGAACTTACAGGTGACACCTGGTGAGTCAACTTACAGTGACACCTGGTGAGTGAACTTACAGATGACACCTGGTGGGTGAACTTACACGTGACACCTGGTGTGTGAACTTACAGGTGACACCTGGTGAGTGAACTTACAGGTGACACCTGGTGAGTGAACTTACAGGTGACACCTGGTGGGTGAACTTACACGTGACACGTGGTGTGTGAACTTACAGGTGACACGTGGTGTGTGAACTTACAGGTGACACCTGGTGAGTGAACTTACACGTGACACGTGGTGTGTGAACTTACACGTGGCACGTGCTGAGTGAACTTACACGTGACACGTGCTGAGTGAACTTACACGTGACACGTGCTGAGTGAACTTACAGGTGACACGTGGTGTGTGAACTTACACGTGACACGTGGTGTGTGAACTTACACGTGGCACGTGCTGAGTGAACTTACACGTGACACGTGCTGAGTGAACTTACGTGTGAGATGAGCGGAAGGTCTTTCAGTGTCCCCGTCTGGGCCCCGGGTCGGTGCAGTGCTTGCAAGCCGCTCGTCTGAAGCGAGGAGCAGAGCAGGTAGAGGCATCGTTAACGGCGTGGTGGCTATCGAACAATAATAATGATGACAATAACAATGATAACAATAATATGATGACAATAACAATGATGAGAATAACAATGATAACAATAATAATGATAACAATAATAATGATGACAATAATAATGATGACAATAATAATGATGACAATAATAATGACAATAACAATGATGAGAATAACAATGATGACAATAATAATGATAACAATAATAATGATAACAATAATTATGATGACAATAATAATGATAACAATAACAATGATGACAATAATAATGATGAAAATAATAATAACAATAATAATGATGACAATAATAATGATGACAATAACAATGATGACAATAACAATGATAACAATAATAATGATGACAATAATAATGATAACAATTATAATAATGACAATAATAATGATGACAATAATAATGATAACAATAATAATGATAACAATAATAATGATAACTCCTCTCATCACGATCAGCACGTTGTGACGTATGTACGCTGCGGTGGCTGTGAGATGTTAACTACCTCGCCCGGTATACAGGAGGTCGTGGGTTCGATCCCAACCCTGACGCCTGCTGCTGCTGTATATTTGGAGTTTGCGTGTCTCTCTTTGTCATCATCATCACGGTGGCTAGGAGATGTTAACTACCTCGCCTGGTATACAGGAGGTCGTGGGTTCGATCCCGACCTTGACGCCTGCTGCTGCTGTATATTTGGAATTATCGGTGTTTCTCTAATCATCACGGTGGCTGCGAGATGTTAACTACCTCGCCTGGTATACAGGAGGTCGTGGGTTCGATCCCGACCTTGACGCCTGCTGCTGCTGTATATTTGGAGTTTGCGGTGTCTCTCTAATCATCACGGTGGCTGCGAGATGTTAACTATCTCGCCAGATATACAGGAGGTCGTGGGTTCGATCCAGACCCTGACTCCTGCTGCTGCATATTTGGAGTTTGCGTGTCTCTCTCATCGTCATCATCACGGTGGCTATAATATGTTAACTACCTCGCCAGGTATACAGGACGCCGTGGGTTCGATCACTACCCTGACACCTGCTGCTGCTGTATATTTGGAGTTTGCGTGTCTCTCTCTCTCTCTCTCCGTGGTAGCGAGGATTTTCCCCCGGGCTCCCCGGGTTTCCCCTCCACATTTGGCATCAACATCACGCGCTTAGAGTAATCGGCTGCTGCTTTCAATGTCCACGTGATGATGATGATGCTGGTGGTGGTGATGAGCCACTTCGTAGACCTATCATTCGTGATAGCGAGGTCGCTTCTGAAAAGAAAGCTGAATTGTTCCGTGGCGCCTTAACCTGGTTACACGATAAAGTTTTTGAGTTATTTTTTTGCCAATTTTTATGGTAACATTACAATTAGTAAACACCCCTCAAACCCCCGACCCGACTCCCTCCCAGCGGATGACAGCGAAGTTTCGGGGATGAAAATTCATCGCGGCTAGGGAAATCCCACCCAGCGCCTCGGCGCCTCAGGGCCCTACAACTTTGATTGGTGATGTATCGTCGTCGGCATCATCATTGTAATTCCGTGAGCTATTTAAAAAAGAAAAGTCCCCAATGTACTACTTTATTAAGTCTTCATCTTCATTGATTGATGAGTCATTGCAGAAGTTTAGCAGCAGAGCGTAATAATCTCTCTCCCCCTTCTGCCCGCCGCCACGATGCCTATAAGCCCTTAGGGCCCCTCCATCAATCTCAGAACCGCAATGTTTATGTACGTCTGCTGCAAGAGAAAGCCGATGAGCTATAAAGCTCTGTTTTTTCCCCACAGATGTCCAGTCGGGGCCAGGGGTAAGAACGTCACAACAACAAACAGTCACACACAAAAAAACACGATACTAGTGCATTGTATCAGAATGGTAAACAATTCACACAAACAAAAACACAACACTGAATCATCCACCATCACCACCAGGCAAAGCCCCGCTGGGATGTGAAATTATTTTTCACACGCGACCTGGCCACAAATTATAGCCGCTCAACAAAGTGGCCCATCGTTTGAACATTTGTTAGCAGCAAAACCATCTCAGTCTAACGCTTGGCGGCCTTTCGCGACCAATATTATACATAATAGAGGTTGTTTTGGGGGTGTTAGATCGCATAAATATATAAATGTTGTGTCGTTAAAACCGCCACCACCCGACACAGCCAACTAGTAAGGGTTGTGTCGCGTAAACAGAACGTGGCCAATGCGTCACTAGCACAGCACTAGTGTGTAGAGTAGTGTATAGTAGTGTAGTGTATAGTGTAGTATATAGTGTAGTGTATAGTGTAGTGTATAGTGTAGTGTATAGTGTAGTGTATAGTGTAGTGTATAGTAGTGTATAGTGTAGTGTATAGTAGTGTAGTGTATAGTAGTGTATAGTAGTGTATAGTGTAGTGTATAGTGTAGTGTATCGTAGTGTATAGTGTAGTGTATAGTAGTGTAGTGTATAGTAGTGTATAGTAGTGTAGTGTATAGTAGGTGAGTGTGTAGTAGTGTAGTGTGTAGTAGTGTGTAGTAGTGTAGTGTATAGTAGTGTAGAGTGTAGTGTAATAGTGTAGTGTATAGTAGTGTAGTGTATATAGTAGTGTATAGTGGAGTGTATAGTAGTGTAGTGTATAGGGTAGTGTATAGTGTAGTGTATAGTGTAGTGTAGAGTGTAGTGTATAGTGTAGTGTATAGTAGTGCAGTGTATAGTGTATAGTGTAGTGTTTATAGTCGTGTATAGTGTAGTGTAGAGTGTAGTGTAATAGTGTATAGTAGTGTAGTGTATATAGTAGTGTATAGTGTAGTGTATAGTGTAGTGTATAGTGTAGTGTATAGTGCAGTATATAGTGTAGTGTATAGTGTAGTATATAGTGTAGTGTATAGTGTAGTGTATAGTGTATAGTAGTGTAGTGTATAGTAGTGTAGTGTATAGTGTATAGTAGTGTAGTGTATAGTGTAGTGTATAGTGTAGTGTATAGTAGTGTATAGTGTAGTGTATAGTGTAGTGTAAAGTAGTGTAGTGCGTAGTGTATAGTGTAGTGTATAGTGTAGTGTATAGTGTAGTGTATAGTGTAGTGTATAGTGTAGTGTGTAGTAGTGTAGTTTATATTGTAGTGTATAGTGTAGTGTGTAGTGGTGTAGTGTATAGTGTAGTGTATAGTGTAGTATATAGTAGTGTATAGTGTAGTGTATAGTGTAGTGTATAGTAGTGTAGAGTGTAGTGTATAGTGTAGTGCATAGTGTAGTGTGTATAGTAGTGTAGTGTATAGTTTAGTGTATAGTGGTGTATAGTGTAGTGTATAGTAGTGTATAGTGTAGTGTATAGTGTAGTATATAATAGTGTATAGTGTAGTGTATAGTGTAGTGTATAGTGTAGTGTAGTGTATAGTGTATTATACTAGCACAGTACACCGGTTGTGTGTTGGAGAGCCAAGCCACAACATTTACAATCTAAAGTACGACGATCAATCTCAATCTACTGCTGGATGAAGGCCTCCTCACCCCTCCCCCGTACTTCGCAGGAGGATGAGGGGGGAGGAAGGGGGGGGGGTGTTTGACCATACTTCACCACGCTGGTGATGCGCGGTTCGGATTCCCCTCGACCGGGGTCTCGCGCCTCGCACCGCCGTCGATTCTCACGCTCACCTTCCTGTTCCACGCGGAGCTTCAGTTTCTCGGCCTTCACCAGCTTGCCCAAGGCAGTCTGCGGGTGGATCAAAGAAAGGGAGCGCCGTTAAAGTCCCTGCTGCTGAGACACCCGCGCGTCGAAACCGGTCCGAGAAATTAGTTTTTAGCTGCTGCTGCTGCTGTTGTTGTTGTTCGCTGCTCTTCGCAGTGTTGAGGACGGCGCTCACAAGGACGATCGGCTCGCCGCTGGAGGACGCGCTGCCCCACGGCCTGTCTCGGGGATACTTTTTTTTTACATTTGCCGAATCCGTGCGAAGAAGACGCAGTGGTCGATCTCGCTCAGCGCCGTCCTGCTGGCCAGTCGCTACCCACAACCCCCAGCCAGCCTCGCTGACCCTTGCCTCGGCGGTCAGCGCGAGGTCAACCTCGCCACGGGTCAGTTGCGAGATTCGGCGCCGTTCAGATTCCCGTCTCTCACCACCACCGCCGCCACCCCCCCCACCACCACCACCCACACCACCACCCACACCACCCACACCGCCCCCCCCACCACCCCCACCCACACCACCCACACCACCACCCCACCACCACCACCCCCACCTACACCACCCCCCCTCACCACCACCACCACCCCCACCCACACCACCACCTCCACCACCCACACCACCCACACCGCGCCCTCACACCACCCACACCACCACCCCCACCCCCACCACCCCCACCCACACCACCCACACCACCACCCCCACCACCACCCCCACCCACACCACCACCCCCCCCCCCCCATTCCCCCACCCCCAATCTCCGCGTGCCTCATCCTCGTCTCTCGGTTCAATTGTCAACTCGCGATTTTTCCGTGCTTATCTTGGGGATGGTTTTTTTTTTAAGGTGGGGGTGGGGTGGGGTTCCATTAATTTATAATTCCCTTTCATTTACGCCAATGAAGGCCTCACACTCTGAGCCTCGAAACGAAATCTGCCAAAGCCGGAACAAAACCCGCAAACACGCGCGTCGCGATGCTGGCTCCGTGGTGAAGCTCCTCTTACCTCGTGCAGCTCCTCCATCCCGGCCCTCACCTCCACCCAGGCCACCACCGCGACCCCCACGGCGCACAGCCACGCGCCGGCCAGCAGGCCGGCCAACAGCGTGCAGGGCGCCACGCGTCCACGGCGCATGGCGACACAACGCGGGCACCGCGGGCGGCCGCCGTGCTACGGAGACCGGCGTGCAATGTCACCTGCTGACGCCTCGTGCACCTGTACTGCCTGCACTGCCTCTAGCACCTGTACTGCCTGTACTGCCTGTACTGTCTCTAGCACCTGTACTGCCTCTAGTATCTGTACTGCCTGTAGCACCTGTACTGCCTCTAGCACCTGTACTGCCTCTAGTATCTGTAATGCCTGTACTGCCTCTAGCACCTGTACTGCCTCTAGCACCTGTACTGCCTGTACTGCCTGTAGCACCTGTACTGTCTCTAGCACCTGTACTCTAGCACCTGTACTGCCTGTACTGCCTCTGGCACCTGTACTCTAGCACCTGTACTGCCTGTACTGCCTCTAGCACCTGTACTGCCTCTAGCACCTGTACTGCCTCTAGCACCTGTACTGTCTCTAGTATCTGTACTCTAGCACCTGTACTGCCTCTAGTATCTGTACTGCCTCTAGTATCTGTACTGTCTCTAGCACCTGTACTGCCTCTAGTATCTGTACTGCCTCTAGCACCTGTACTGTCTCTAGTATCTGTACTGCCTCTAGCACCTGTACTGCCTCTAGTATCTGTACTGTCTCTAGTATCTGTACTGTCTCTAGTATCTGTACTCTTGCACCTGTACTGCCTGTACTGCCTCTAGCACCTGTACTGCCTCTAGCACCTGTACTGTCTCTAGCACCTGTACTGTCTCTAGCACCTGTACTGCCTCTAGCACCTGTACTGCCTCTAGCACCTGTACTGTCTCTAGTATCTGTACTGCCTCTAGTATCTGTACTGTCTCTAGCACCTGTACTGTCTCTAGTATCTGCACCTGTACTGCCTCTAGCACCTGTACTGTCTCTAGTATCTGTACTCTAGCACCTGAACTGTCTCTAGTATCTGTACTCTAGAACCTGTACTGCCTCTAGAACCTGTACTGTCTCTAGTATCTGTACTCTAGCACCTGTACTGTCTGTAATATCTGTACTCTAGCACCTGTACTGTCTCTAGTATCTGTACTCCAGCACCTGTACTGCCTCTAGAACCTGTACTGCCCAGATAGAACACCTCTCGACTCTCAGCACGCGATACAGCTCACACAACTCACGCGCGCCTCCAGCCTACAACTCCACCACCACCACCAGCAGCACCTGCTGTGGACCCCGCACGCGTGTACGTGCACTACCACACTCCCTAAGCCACCCAACCACCCACCCGGCCCGGCCCGGGCCACCGAATCACTCCGTCACAGATAATCTGGATCACGAATGTGCCTGAAGCCGTCCGACTGACAGGCCGTCAATTCTCGACGTTCGTTGATGGTCGTCGTCCGTTTAAGCAATCGCGCTACAAAACGCAGAGAAATCAGGTCTCGTGGGCTGAGCTGCTGCTTCTGCTGCTGCTGCTGGTGGTGAGCCAACAGCGTCTGCAGTCTGTCACAGAGAGGAGTGAAAGCCTTGCTTGGAGGTGGCTTACGTGGGGAATATAAAGCCACGGCTGTAACAGCCGAGCGTGAATTCCCCGTGTCATGAAACCAACCCCCTCGTACTAAACTTCACTTATCCGTTTGCCGTCCGCGAGAGGGGCTGGATTGCCCTGTCTCTCTCTCTCTCCCTCTCTCCTGTTCGTGGGCTTGCCACGGGGACACGAGCGGTTCAGAGTCTCGTGATGCACTCTGGAATGACAACTCTGGCGTGTGCATCAATTTCTTTTGGTCGTCGCTCTGGGTACGAGGGCTTCGGAAAATCCCGTGATGGTATGGAGTTTAAATTCAGCCCGTTCGCCGTTGACAATTCTGTGGTTACGGACTGTTTTTTTTCCGCGTCCATTTTCCATAATCTCAAACACGGAGTCGGGGCTTCTGAAAGTCTGACCCCCCCCTCTCTCCCCCCCACCCACACAACCCACCCCCTATACACCCACCCACCCACACAACCCACCCCCTATACACCCACCTACCCACACAACCCACCCCCTATACTCCCACACACCCACCCCCTATACACCCACCCACCCACACAACCCACCCCCTATACTCCCACCCACCCACCCACACAACCCACCCCCTATACTCCCACCCACCCACACAACCCACCCCCTATACTCCCACCCACCCACACACCCACACAACCCACCCCCTATACTCCCACCCACCCACACACCCACACAACCCACCCCCTATACACCCACCCACCCACACAACCCACCCCCTATACACCCACCTACCCACACAACCCACCCCCTATACTCCCACACACCCACCCCCTATACACCCACCCACCCACACAACCCACCCCCTATACTCCCACCCACCCACCCACACAACCCACCCCCTATACTCCCACCCACCCACCCACACAACCCACCCCCTATACTCCCACCCACCCACACAACCCACCCCCTATACTTCCACCCACCCACACAACCCACCCCCTATACTTCCACCCACCCACACAACCCACCCCCTATACTCCCACACACCCAACCACACAACCCACCCCCTATACTGCCACCCACCCACACAACCCACCCCCTATACTTCCTGCCACCCACCCACACAACCCACCCCCTATACTGCCACCCACCCACACAACCCACCCCCTATACTCCCACCCACCCACACAACCCACCCCCTATACTCCCACCCACCCACACAACCCACCCCCTATACTCCCACACACCCACACAACCCACCCACTGCGCCAGGCCCGTAGCACGAACGCACCAGTCAGTAACGCACGCAAGTTCTGGTTTCACTTTCAGAGTCGGATTCGATCACACGGTGCGTGAGAGAATGTGTGTATTCATTACACGTCATGTACATGTGTGTGTGTTAGTGTGTGTGTGTGTTAGTGTGTGTGTGTGTTAGTGTGTGTCTAGGGAGACAAAGGCGGTCGGGCGTGGTGTTGGCCACCTACCCCTTCGTGTACCGTTCCGGCCTTCATGGGTGCTCGCTAACAGCACTTGCCCCTACAGTCTGTTAAGGCTATATGGGGGATCTTTATCTTTGTTGTCTGTGTGTATGTTAGTGTGTGTGTGTGTTAGTGTGTGTGTTAGTGTGTGTGTTAGTGTGTGTTAGTGTGTTAGTGTGTGTGTGTTAGTGTGTGTGTGTTAGTGTGTGTTAGTGTGTGTGTTAGTGTGTGTTAGTGTGTGTGTTAGTGTGTGTGTTAGTGTGTGTGTTAGTGTGTGTGTATGTGTTAGTGTGTGTGTTAGTGTGTGTGTGTTAGTGTGTGTTAGTGTGTGTGTGTTAGTGTGTGTTAGTGTGTGTGTTAGTGTGTGTGTGTGTTAGTGTGTGTTGTGTGTGTGTGTTAGTGTGTGTTAGTGTGGGTGTTAGTGTGTGTGTTAGTGTGTGTGTTAGTGTGTATGTGTTAGTGTGTGTGTTAGTGTGTGTGTGTTAGTGTGTGTTAGTGTGTGTGTGTTAGTGTGTGTGTGTTAGTGTGTGTGTGTTAGTGTGTGTGCGGGGAGCGGTGGTGTAGCGGTTAGCGCTATGCTGCGCTATGAACCTGGCGACCCGGGTTCGATTCCCGCTCACGGCCAAAACCAGTGACGATTATTTGAACCGGTCCTGGGCCTCCCCTAGGTCGACTCAGCCTCAAATGAGTACCTGGTGCGGTGTGTAAACATCGCCACTGGGGAGACAAAGGCGGCCGGGCGTAGTGCTGGCCACCCACCCCCTCGTGTACCGTTCCGGCCTTCATAGGTGCTCGCTAACAGCACTTGCCCCTACAGTCTGTTAAGGCTACACGGGGGATCTTTGTCTTAGCGTGTTCTTCAAAATAAAACAAAATATATGATCGGCAACATCTCAGCCAATGGCTCTTCCGCACAGTATTCGCTCAGCTATGTGGCTCTTAGGGGCCGTCCATAAATGACGTCACGCACCTGGGGGGGGGGGGGGGGTCAGACATTTGTGACGATGTGTGACGAGGGGGGAGGGGGGGTTGAGAAATGTGACGTCACGTCAAAATGCGCAACTTTAAATAAATATAGACACGTTCTACTTACTAAAATAGACTTTGTAATAAATGTTTTCTCCTACAACATCAGAGTGCAGCGCCACATTAAACACGCACTACAATGACAATAGTTCAAAGCGATGTTAAGCATTATTTATTTATTTTTTGGGGAGGCGGGGGCGGAGCTTTGTGACGTCATATACTCTCGTTGTTGTTGGCACGAATGACGCAATATGTATATAATCAAAGTACAGAGTAAAACCTTGGATTGCGAGTAACTTGGTCTGCGAGTGTTTTGCAAGACGAGTCAAAATTTTTAAAATAAATATTAATTTGATAAACGAGCGAGGGTCTTGCAATTCGAGCAGTGTACGTGTAGTACGCTTTGTACTGCCGAGCGTCACGTGATCACAACTCATGTACGAGCAAGGTCTAGCAATAGGAGTAGTGTACGTGTAGTACTCTTTGTACTGCCGAGCGTCACGTGATCACAACTCATGTACGAGCGAGGGTCTTGCAATACGAGCAGCACGTGTAGTACGCTTTGTACTGCCGAGCGTCACGTGATCACAACTCATGTACGAGCAAGGTCTTGCAATACGAGTAGTGTACGTGTAGTACGCTTTGTACTGCCGAGTGTCACGTGATCACAACTCATGTACGAGCGAGGGTCTTGCAATACGAGCAGCACGTGTAGTACGCTTTGTACTGCCGAGCGTCACGTGATCACAACTGACATACGAGCGCTTTGGATTACAAAGACGTTTCCGGCACGAATAATGCTCGCAACCCCGAGGTTTCTCCGTATTATTATTTTTATTATTTTATTAAACTAGGCGTTGTTTGGGAGCGCACGTGGCGCCCCTCACAACCAATCACGGCCTTCGGTCAGAAGGAGAGTCACGGAAAAAGTTGCACACGAACGACGCGTTCACGCAAGCACCCGATGCTCCGCTTGGAAGTTTTTAAACGAAACATCTTTGAATTGTATTCTTAGTTATTTCGGTAAAGTCACGTTGAAGGGAAACAACAAAATAATAAAATATATATATAAAACAATAAAAAAAATTCTCACGACGTTTCGACCATAACTCAAGACGACCGTTTGAGTTATGGTCGAAACGTCGTGAGAATTTTTATTGTTTTAAATATATTTCATTATTTTGTTGTTTCCCTTCAACGTGACTTTACCGAAAGAACTAAGAATATGAATTACTGCAGTCACGAAAGCTTTCAATCAAAATCTTTGAATTGTATTACGTTTAGAATTGGACAATGTTGCTTCGTCATTGGAAGCTTATATAATTTTACATCTGGAGGGCTTCATTGCAAACGACATTCCGTGGTGAATTTTCCTCTCGTCGCTAAGTAGATTGGCCTTGCTGTGGGGCGTTCGGTTCGATGCGGGCTTCCACCTGGCTGGGATTGCGAGATCGCGATCAGGCGACGCGGAGCTTCTGAGCGCCGTCTGCAGATCGATTCCAACCCGATCGAAGGTCTCTCCCTGCGCCTCCGTCGATCGTGCACGGGCGCGTAGAGGTTCTGCAGCGCCCCCTGCATTAAAACGACGGAAATTTCAGCGTTCATCACAGACAGATGAAGATGTGCGCTTATATCTCCATATTATATACGTGTAAAAGGCGAAGTTGTGATTGTGCGTGTCTGTTCGAAATGTTTAGCGTACTTCCCGACATGCAACAAACTTGAAATTTGCCATGTGGGTACTTTCCAGACTGTACACCATGCAACAATTATAAAAATACACTTTTTTTTTGCGGGGGGGGGAGCTCAATAATGCATTTATTTTTTGCACGGCAAGTGAGCTGTGACGTCACATCTGTCACGTGACCCGCGCACGTGGAAGCGTAACGCATTGTAGTGTAGCGGTTAGCACGCTGTCTGTGTGTGTGTCTGTGTGTGAATCTGTGTGTGTATCTGTGTGTGTCTGTGTGTGTGTATCTGTGTGTGTGTGGGGAGCGGTAGTGTAGTGGTTAGCGCTACGCTGCGCTACGAACCCGGCGACCCGAGTTCGATTCCCGCTCACGGCCACCACCGGTGACGATTATTTGAACCGGTCCTGGACCTCCCCTAGGTCGACTCAGCCTGAAACGAGTAACTGGTGTGCTGTGTGAACATCGCCACTGGGGGGACAAAGGCGGCCGGGCGTGGTGGATCCATGTCCCGGGCGAAGCCGGGTAGTACAGCTAGTTAGAGTATTTATACAGCAGCAGGCTTCAGGGTCGGGATCGAATCCACGACCTCCTGTACACCAGGCGAGGTAGTTAACATCTCCTCGTCACCGTGATGATGATGTGAGAGAGAGAGAGAGACACGCCAACTCCAAATATACAGCAGCAGGCGTCAGAGTCGTGATCGAACACACCACCTCCTGTACACCAGGCGAGGTAGTTAACATCTCCTAGCCACCGTGGCGCCAATATAAAGGTGTTATCGGCCAATGAATGAGGGTTCTTGCGTACGCCAGCAAAATCTACGCAGCAGCTGGTCCACCGTTCAAGCCGGAATTGCTAATCTACGATCCACCACAAAGCTCTGCGCTGTGCTCGTCTGTTATTGGCCAATGAATCCACACCGGTAGGCGTCCTTGCGTTCGTGCGGGGTGCCGGTGAGCGTTGCGAGTGGTGGCGCTCACCCACTCACTTACTCAGCCGCTCACTCACCCACTCACTCACTAACTCACTCACTCACTAACTCACCCACTCACTAACTCACCCACTCACTAACTCCCTCACTCACCCACCCACTCACTCAATCACCCACCCACTCACACACCCACTCACACACCCACTCACTCACTAACTCACCCGCTCACTAACTCACCCACCCACTCACTAACTCACCCACTCACTAACTCACCCACTCACTAACTCACTCACCCACTCACTAACTCACTCACTCACTAACTCACCCACCCACCCACTCACTCACCCGCTCACTCAATCACCCACCCACTAACTCATCCACCCACCGACTCACTCACCCACCCACTCACTCACCCGCTCACTCAATCACCCACCCAACCACTCACTCACCCACCTGCTCACTCACTCACCCACTCACTTACTCACGCGCTCACTCACTCACCCACCCACTCACTCACCCACTTACCCACTCACTTACTTACCCCATCACTCACCCACTCAAACACCCACTCACCCACTCACTTACTCACCTGCTTCCTCACCCACTCACTCACCCACACACCCACTCACTCATTCACCCACTCACTTACTCACCCACTCACTCACCCACTTACTCACCCACTCACTCACTCACCCACTCACTTACTTACCCACTCACTCACCCACTCACCCACCCAATCACATACCCACTCACTCACTCACCCACCCACTTCCTCACCCACTCACTTATCCACTCATACACCCACTCACTCACCCACTCACTTACTCACCTGCTCCCTCACCCACTCACTCACCCACTCACCCACCCACTCACTCACTCACCCACTCACTCACTCACCCACCCACTCACACACCCACTCACTCACCTACTCACTCACCCACCCACTCACACACTCACTCACCCACTCACTCACCCACTCACTCAATCACCCACTCACTCACCCACTCACTTACCCACTCACTCACCCACCCTGTATCAGCCGGCACGGCAAACGAGGGGGTGGTTGGCCAGCACCACGCCCGACCGCCTTTGTCTCCCCACTAATTTGAGGCTGAGTCGACCTAGGTGAGGCCCAGCACTGGCTCAGACAATCGTCACTGGTGTTGACCGTGAGCAGGAATCGAACTCGGGTCGCCAGCTTCGTAGCGCAGCGCGCGGATGGGGAAGTTGGGGGTGGAGGGGGGGGGCGGAGAGAGTGGGGGACTACTGTAGCAAAACGCTCTCACCAACGCACACTGACCAACGAGGGGAAGTATGGTCAAACAGCCCACCACGACTGTACGACTTGGGTAGCTCTTCACACTCACTCACCCACTCACAGTCAGACTCATCCACACTCAGCCACTCATCCACAAACTCACGCGCGCTCCCACTCACCCAGTCACTCACCCACAGACTCACTCGCGCTCCCACTCACCCAGTCACTCACCCACAGACTCACTCGCTCTCCCACTCACCCAGTCACTCACCCACCCACAGACTCACTCGCGCTCCCACTCACTCAGTCACTCACCCACAGACTCACTCGCTCTCCCACTCACCCAGTCACTCACCCACAGACTCACTCGCTCTCCCACTCACCCAGTCACTCACCCACAGACTCACTCGCTCTCCCACTCACCCAGTCACTCACCCACAGACTCACTGTCTCTCCCACTCACCCAGTCACTCACCCAGTCACTCACCCACAGACTCACTCACTCTTCCATTCACTCAGTCACTCACCCACAGACTCACTCGCTCTCCCACTCACCCAGTCACTCACCCACAGACTCACTCGCTCTCCCACTCACCCAGTCACTCACCCACAGACTCACTCGCTCTCCCACTCACCCAGTCACTCACCCACAGACTCACTCGCTCTCCCACTCACCCAGTCACTCACCCACAGACTCACTCGCTCTCCCACTCACCCAGTCACTCACCCACAGACTCACTCGCTCTCCCACTCACTCAGTCACTCACCCACAGACTCACTCGCTCTCCCACTCACCCAGTCACTCACCCACAGACTCACTCTCTCTCCCACTCACCCAGTCACTCACCCACAGACTCACTCGCTCTCCCACTCACTCAGTCACTCACACACAGACTCACTCGCTCTCCCACTCACCCAGTCACTCATCCACAGACTCACTCGCGCTCCCACTCACCCAGTCACTCACCCACAGACCCACTCACTCTTCCATTCACCCAGTCACTCACCCACAGACTCACTCGTTCTCCCACTCACCCAGTCACTCACCCATAGACTCACTCGCTCTCCCACTCACCCAGTCACTCACCCACAGACTCACTCGCTCTCCCACTCACCCAGTCACTCACCCACAGACTCACTCGCTCTCCCACTCACTCAGTCACTCACCCAAAGACTCACTCGCCCTCCCACTCACCCAGTCACTCACCCACAGACTTACTCACTCTCCCACTCACCCAGTCACTCACCTAGAGACTCACTCGCTCTCGCACTCACCCAGTCACTCACCCAGTCACTCACCCACTGACTCACTCGCCCTCCCACTCACCCAGTCACTCACCCTCCCACTGAACCCTATGCAGGTCACCCCACTTCTCTCTCTCTCTCTCTGATTCTTGCCCTGCGCGGCTCCACTCTGGAATTTCCTCGACTCATCATGGCCATCATCACCATCGTCTTTCATCCCAAGCTCATACAATCATCACATTTGCTATATTCAGTAACCACGCGTGTTTAAACTCTTGTAGATTGTGTCTCTGCCAGTGCTGGTTATTTCTGACCATTTTTTTCTTCATATTTCATCAACTTTGGGGGCTGTGCCCAGCAACTGATTAAAACGTGTTTTTTTATATATATATAAAAACGCACGCAAGTGTGGTTTACCGACTGCGATAAATATAGTTCGTGAATCACAGCGCCAGCGAAGAGAGTTGTGCACAACGGATATGATCAAACCTCCGCTGAGCGTTACCGTATTTAACCGCACGTTTCGCGTTACCGTATTTAACCGCATGCAGAGTCAAGGGATAACGTTGCCGGTGGACTTTAATGCGGAGGTAACGGGGGCCGCCGCGGTAAAAAAAAAACTTCTCTGAAAAAATCTGCCCCGGCTATCGGCGATTTCCCGTCGATTATTACTTTCCTGTAAATCCAAATCCTGGCCGGGTATTTTTTTTTTTGTTGAGCCGCTTATCGCAGAAGCCAAGCCGGCCTAAAATAAATAAATAATTAGAGTTCCCGCCCAGTCACGAATTTTGCAAATGCCCACCAGAAGTGGAACGACGCTGGCGTGCAAAGTGTAACACAACCGACGTGCAGAATAATAATAATAATAAACACCTCCTCATCGCGGAACCATACATCATCATCGCAGCTCCTCCTGGCTTGGACATCCCTCCCTTGTCCTCTCACCATCTCCTTGCTCATCCCTCCTCTCTCCTCCTCCTCCTCCATTAAAATTAATGTGTTCATAATAGAGGGGTTTTTTTTTTGTTGGGTGATATGGCGTTAATATAAATGTTGTGTCGTTAAACCCACCACCACCACCACTACCAGACACAGCCAATTAGTGGTAAGGTTTGTCACGTAAACAGAACATGCCGGTAATAGCAACTTGCATCATCAGGTGACAGCCAGTAATTGCATCATTAGACGACATCCCTCCCGCCGGCGAGTGAATAGAACACGCCCTGTGATTGTTATAATGACGACGACATTGACGAGGCTCGTCCAACCTGAACAAACTGCCAAATCGCTGTCCGTGGTGCTGACGTTAAGAAAAAAAACCCGACACTTTTTTCAAGTTTTCTTGCTGTGGTTTTCACACCCGATGATGATGATGATGATAATTGCCTATACTTCCACCCACCCACACAACCCACCCCCTATACTTCCACCCACCCACACAACCCACCCCCTATACTCCCACACACCCAACCACACAACCCACCCCCTATACTGCCACCCACCCACACAACCCACCCCCTATACTTCCTGCCACCCACCCACACAACCCACCCCCTATACTGCCACCCACCCACACAACCCACCCCCTATACTCCCACCCACCCACACAACCCACCCCCTATACTCCCACCCACCCACACAACCCACCCCCTATACTCCCACACACCCACACAACCCACCCACTGCGCCAGGCCCGTAGCACGAACGCACCAGTCAGTAACGCACGCAAGTTCTGGTTTCACTTTCAGAGTCGGATTCGATCACACGGTGCGTGAGAGAATGTGTGTATTCATTACACGTCATGTACATGTGTGTGTGTTAGTGTGTGTGTGTGTTAGTGTGTGTGTGTGTTAGTGTGTGTCTAGGGAGACAAAGGCGGTCGGGCGTGGTGTTGGCCACCTACCCCTTCGTGTACCGTTCCGGCCTTCATGGGTGCTCGCTAACAGCACTTGCCCCTACAGTCTGTTAAGGCTATATGGGGGATCTTTATCTTTGTTGTCTGTGTGTATGTTAGTGTGTGTGTGTGTTAGTGTGTGTGTTAGTGTGTGTGTTAGTGTGTGTTAGTGTGTTAGTGTGTGTGTGTTAGTGTGTGTGTGTTAGTGTGTGTTAGTGTGTGTGTTAGTGTGTGTTAGTGTGTGTGTTAGTGTGTGTGTTAGTGTGTGTGTTAGTGTGTGTGTATGTGTTAGTGTGTGTGTTAGTGTGTGTGTGTTAGTGTGTGTTAGTGTGTGTGTGTTAGTGTGTGTTAGTGTGTGTGTTAGTGTGTGTGTGTGTTAGTGTGTGTTGTGTGTGTGTGTTAGTGTGTGTTAGTGTGGGTGTTAGTGTGTGTGTTAGTGTGTGTGTTAGTGTGTATGTGTTAGTGTGTGTGTTAGTGTGTGTGTGTTAGTGTGTGTTAGTGTGTGTGTGTTAGTGTGTGTGTGTTAGTGTGTGTGTGTTAGTGTGTGTGCGGGGAGCGGTGGTGTAGCGGTTAGCGCTATGCTGCGCTATGAACCTGGCGACCCGGGTTCGATTCCCGCTCACGGCCAAAACCAGTGACGATTATTTGAACCGGTCCTGGGCCTCCCCTAGGTCGACTCAGCCTCAAATGAGTACCTGGTGCGGTGTGTAAACATCGCCACTGGGGAGACAAAGGCGGCCGGGCGTAGTGCTGGCCACCCACCCCCTCGTGTACCGTTCCGGCCTTCATAGGTGCTCGCTAACAGCACTTGCCCCTACAGTCTGTTAAGGCTACACGGGGGATCTTTGTCTTAGCGTGTTCTTCAAAATAAAACAAAATATATGATCGGCAACATCTCAGCCAATGGCTCTTCCGCACAGTATTCGCTCAGCTATGTGGCTCTTAGGGGCCGTCCATAAATGACGTCACGCACCTGGGGGGGGGGGGGGGTCAGACATTTGTGACGATGTGTGACGAGGGGGGAGGGGGGGTTGAGAAATGTGACGTCACGTCAAAATGCGCAACTTTAAATAAATATAGACACGTTCTACTTACTAAAATAGACTTTGTAATAAATGTTTTCTCCTACAACATCAGAGTGCAGCGCCACATTAAACACGCACTACAATGACAATAGTTCAAAGCGATGTTAAGCATTATTTATTTATTTTTTGGGGAGGCGGGGGCGGAGCTTTGTGACGTCATATACTCTCGTTGTTGTTGGCACGAATGACGCAATATGTATATAATCAAAGTACAGAGTAAAACCTTGGATTGCGAGTAACTTGGTCTGCGAGTGTTTTGCAAGACGAGTCAAAATTTTTAAAATAAATATTAATTTGATAAACGAGCGAGGGTCTTGCAATTCGAGCAGTGTACGTGTAGTACGCTTTGTACTGCCGAGCGTCACGTGATCACAACTCATGTACGAGCAAGGTCTAGCAATAGGAGTAGTGTACGTGTAGTACTCTTTGTACTGCCGAGCGTCACGTGATCACAACTCATGTACGAGCGAGGGTCTTGCAATACGAGCAGCACGTGTAGTACGCTTTGTACTGCCGAGCGTCACGTGATCACAACTCATGTACGAGCAAGGTCTTGCAATACGAGTAGTGTACGTGTAGTACGCTTTGTACTGCCGAGTGTCACGTGATCACAACTCATGTACGAGCGAGGGTCTTGCAATACGAGCAGCACGTGTAGTACGCTTTGTACTGCCGAGCGTCACGTGATCACAACTGACATACGAGCGCTTTGGATTACAAAGACGTTTCCGGCACGAATAATGCTCGCAACCCCGAGGTTTCTCCGTATTATTATTTTTATTATTTTATTAAACTAGGCGTTGTTTGGGAGCGCACGTGGCGCCCCTCACAACCAATCACGGCCTTCGGTCAGAAGGAGAGTCACGGAAAAAGTTGCACACGAACGACGCGTTCACGCAAGCACCCGATGCTCCGCTTGGAAGTTTTTAAACGAAACATCTTTGAATTGTATTCTTAGTTATTTCGGTAAAGTCACGTTGAAGGGAAACAACAAAATAATAAAATATATATATAAAACAATAAAAAAAATTCTCACGACGTTTCGACCATAACTCAAGACGACCGTTTGAGTTATGGTCGAAACGTCGTGAGAATTTTTATTGTTTTAAATATATTTCATTATTTTGTTGTTTCCCTTCAACGTGACTTTACCGAAAGAACTAAGAATATGAATTACTGCAGTCACGAAAGCTTTCAATCAAAATCTTTGAATTGTATTACGTTTAGAATTGGACAATGTTGCTTCGTCATTGGAAGCTTATATAATTTTACATCTGGAGGGCTTCATTGCAAACGACATTCCGTGGTGAATTTTCCTCTCGTCGCTAAGTAGATTGGCCTTGCTGTGGGGCGTTCGGTTCGATGCGGGCTTCCACCTGGCTGGGATTGCGAGATCGCGATCAGGCGACGCGGAGCTTCTGAGCGCCGTCTGCAGATCGATTCCAACCCGATCGAAGGTCTCTCCCTGCGCCTCCGTCGATCGTGCACGGGCGCGTAGAGGTTCTGCAGCGCCCCCTGCATTAAAACGACGGAAATTTCAGCGTTCATCACAGACAGATGAAGATGTGCGCTTATATCTCCATATTATATACGTGTAAAAGGCGAAGTTGTGATTGTGCGTGTCTGTTCGAAATGTTTAGCGTACTTCCCGACATGCAACAAACTTGAAATTTGCCATGTGGGTACTTTCCAGACTGTACACCATGCAACAATTATAAAAATACACTTTTTTTTTGCGGGGGGGGAGCTCAATAATGCATTTATTTTTTGCACGGCAAGTGAGCTGTGACGTCACATCTGTCACGTGACCCGCGCACGTGGAAGCGTAACGCATTGTAGTGTAGCGGTTAGCACGCTGTCTGTGTGTGTGTCTGTGTGTGAATCTGTGTGTGTATCTGTGTGTGTCTGTGTGTGTGTATCTGTGTGTGTGTGGGGAGCGGTAGTGTAGTGGTTAGCGCTACGCTGCGCTACGAACCCGGCGACCCGAGTTCGATTCCCGCTCACGGCCACCACCGGTGACGATTATTTGAACCGGTCCTGGACCTCCCCTAGGTCGACTCAGCCTGAAACGAGTAACTGGTGTGCTGTGTGAACATCGCCACTGGGGGGACAAAGGCGGCCGGGCGTGGTGGATCCATGTCCCGGGCGAAGCCGGGTAGTACAGCTAGTTAGAGTATTTATACAGCAGCAGGCTTCAGGGTCGGGATCGAATCCACGACCTCCTGTACACCAGGCGAGGTAGTTAACATCTCCTCGTCACCGTGATGATGATGTGAGAGAGAGAGAGAGACACGCCAACTCCAAATATACAGCAGCAGGCGTCAGAGTCGTGATCGAACACACCACCTCCTGTACACCAGGCGAGGTAGTTAACATCTCCTAGCCACCGTGGCGCCAATATAAAGGTGTTATCGGCCAATGAATGAGGGTTCTTGCGTACGCCAGCAAAATCTACGCAGCAGCTGGTCCACCGTTCAAGCCGGAATTGCTAATCTACGATCCACCACAAAGCTCTGCGCTGTGCTCGTCTGTTATTGGCCAATGAATCCACACCGGTAGGCGTCCTTGCGTTCGTGCGGGGTGCCGGTGAGCGTTGCGAGTGGTGGCGCTCACCCACTCACTTACTCAGCCGCTCACTCACCCACTCACTCACTAACTCACTCACTCACTAACTCACCCACTCACTAACTCACCCACTCACTAACTCCCTCACTCACCCACCCACTCACTCAATCACCCACCCACTCACACACCCACTCACACACCCACTCACTCACTAACTCACCCGCTCACTAACTCACCCACCCACTCACTAACTCACCCACTCACTAACTCACCCACTCACTAACTCACTCACCCACTCACTAACTCACTCACTCACTAACTCACCCACCCACCCACTCACTCACCCGCTCACTCAATCACCCACCCACTAACTCATCCACCCACCGACTCACTCACCCACCCACTCACTCACCCGCTCACTCAATCACCCACCCAACCACTCACTCACCCACCTGCTCACTCACTCACCCACTCACTTACTCACGCGCTCACTCACTCACCCACCCACTCACTCACCCACTTACCCACTCACTTACTTACCCCATCACTCACCCACTCAAACACCCACTCACCCACTCACTTACTCACCTGCTTCCTCACCCACTCACTCACCCACACACCCACTCACTCATTCACCCACTCACTTACTCACCCACTCACTCACCCACTTACTCACCCACTCACTCACTCACCCACTCACTTACTTACCCACTCACTCACCCACTCACCCACCCAATCACATACCCACTCACTCACTCACCCACCCACTTCCTCACCCACTCACTTATCCACTCATACACCCACTCACTCACCCACTCACTTACTCACCTGCTCCCTCACCCACTCACTCACCCACTCACCCACCCACTCACTCACTCACCCACTCACTCACTCACCCACCCACTCACACACCCACTCACTCACCTACTCACTCACCCACCCACTCACACACTCACTCACCCACTCACTCACCCACTCACTCAATCACCCACTCACTCACCCACTCACTTACCCACTCACTCACCCACCCTGTATCAGCCGGCACGGCAAACGAGGGGGTGGTTGGCCAGCACCACGCCCGACCGCCTTTGTCTCCCCACTAATTTGAGGCTGAGTCGACCTAGGTGAGGCCCAGCACTGGCTCAGACAATCGTCACTGGTGTTGACCGTGAGCAGGAATCGAACTCGGGTCGCCAGCTTCGTAGCGCAGCGCGCGGATGGGGAAGTTGGGGGTGGAGGGGGGGGGCGGAGAGAGTGGGGGACTACTGTAGCAAAACGCTCTCACCAACGCACACTGACCAACGAGGGGAAGTATGGTCAAACAGCCCACCACGACTGTACGACTTGGGTAGCTCTTCACACTCACTCACCCACTCACAGTCAGACTCATCCACACTCAGCCACTCATCCACAAACTCACGCGCGCTCCCACTCACCCAGTCACTCACCCACAGACTCACTCGCGCTCCCACTCACCCAGTCACTCACCCACAGACTCACTCGCTCTCCCACTCACCCAGTCACTCACCCACCCACAGACTCACTCGCGCTCCCACTCACTCAGTCACTCACCCACAGACTCACTCGCTCTCCCACTCACCCAGTCACTCACCCACAGACTCACTCGCTCTCCCACTCACCCAGTCACTCACCCACAGACTCACTCGCTCTCCCACTCACCCAGTCACTCACCCACAGACTCACTGTCTCTCCCACTCACCCAGTCACTCACCCAGTCACTCACCCACAGACTCACTCACTCTTCCATTCACTCAGTCACTCACCCACAGACTCACTCGCTCTCCCACTCACCCAGTCACTCACCCACAGACTCACTCGCTCTCCCACTCACCCAGTCACTCACCCACAGACTCACTCGCTCTCCCACTCACCCAGTCACTCACCCACAGACTCACTCGCTCTCCCACTCACCCAGTCACTCACCCACAGACTCACTCGCTCTCCCACTCACCCAGTCACTCACCCACAGACTCACTCGCTCTCCCACTCACTCAGTCACTCACCCACAGACTCACTCGCTCTCCCACTCACCCAGTCACTCACCCACAGACTCACTCTCTCTCCCACTCACCCAGTCACTCACCCACAGACTCACTCGCTCTCCCACTCACTCAGTCACTCACACACAGACTCACTCGCTCTCCCACTCACCCAGTCACTCATCCACAGACTCACTCGCGCTCCCACTCACCCAGTCACTCACCCACAGACCCACTCACTCTTCCATTCACCCAGTCACTCACCCACAGACTCACTCGTTCTCCCACTCACCCAGTCACTCACCCATAGACTCACTCGCTCTCCCACTCACCCAGTCACTCACCCACAGACTCACTCGCTCTCCCACTCACCCAGTCACTCACCCACAGACTCACTCGCTCTCCCACTCACTCAGTCACTCACCCAAAGACTCACTCGCCCTCCCACTCACCCAGTCACTCACCCACAGACTTACTCACTCTCCCACTCACCCAGTCACTCACCTAGAGACTCACTCGCTCTCGCACTCACCCAGTCACTCACCCAGTCACTCACCCACTGACTCACTCGCCCTCCCACTCACCCAGTCACTCACCCTCCCACTGAACCCTATGCAGGTCACCCCACTTCTCTCTCTCTCTCTCTGATTCTTGCCCTGCGCGGCTCCACTCTGGAATTTCCTCGACTCATCATGGCCATCATCACCATCGTCTTTCATCCCAAGCTCATACAATCATCACATTTGCTATATTCAGTAACCACGCGTGTTTAAACTCTTGTAGATTGTGTCTCTGCCAGTGCTGGTTATTTCTGACCATTTTTTTCTTCATATTTCATCAACTTTGGGGGCTGTGCCCAGCAACTGATTAAAACGTGTTTTTTTATATATATATAAAAACGCACGCAAGTGTGGTTTACCGACTGCGATAAATATAGTTCGTGAATCACAGCGCCAGCGAAGAGAGTTGTGCACAACGGATATGATCAAACCTCCGCTGAGCGTTACCGTATTTAACCGCACGTTTCGCGTTACCGTATTTAACCGCATGCAGAGTCAAGGGATAACGTTGCCGGTGGACTTTAATGCGGAGGTAACGGGGGCCGCCGCGGTAAAAAAAAAACTTCTCTGAAAAAATCTGCCCCGGCTATCGGCGATTTCCCGTCGATTATTACTTTCCTGTAAATCCAAATCCTGGCCGGGTATTTTTTTTTTTGTTGAGCCGCTTATCGCAGAAGCCAAGCCGGCCTAAAATAAATAAATAATTAGAGTTCCCGCCCAGTCACGAATTTTGCAAATGCCCACCAGAAGTGGAACGACGCTGGCGTGCAAAGTGTAACACAACCGACGTGCAGAATAATAATAATAATAAACACCTCCTCATCGCGGAACCATACATCATCATCGCAGCTCCTCCTGGCTTGGACATCCCTCCCTTGTCCTCTCACCATCTCCTTGCTCATCCCTCCTCTCTCCTCCTCCTCCTCCATTAAAATTAATGTGTTCATAATAGAGGGGTTTTTTTTTTGTTGGGTGATATGGCGTTAATATAAATGTTGTGTCGTTAAACCCACCACCACCACCACTACCAGACACAGCCAATTAGTGGTAAGGTTTGTCACGTAAACAGAACATGCCGGTAATAGCAACTTGCATCATCAGGTGACAGCCAGTAATTGCATCATTAGACGACATCCCTCCCGCCGGCGAGTGAATAGAACACGCCCTGTGATTGTTATAATGACGACGACATTGACGAGGCTCGTCCAACCTGAACAAACTGCCAAATCGCTGTCCGTGGTGCTGACGTTAAGAAAAAAAACCCGACACTTTTTTCAAGTTTTCTTGCTGTGGTTTTCACACCCGATGATGATGATGATGATAATTGCCTTGTGTTGCAGTCGAAACGTCGTGGGAATTGTATCGTTTTATATTTTGATTATTTTTATTTTATTTTATTGTTTCCATTCTACGTGGTGACTTTACCGAAAGAACCAAGAATATAAATTTAGATTTAAAGCTTTCGTGACTGCAATGATTCATCTTCTTTGGTTCTTTCGGGTAAAGTCACGTAGAATGATAATAAAATAATAAATTGATAAAATAAAATAACACAATAATATTCTCACGACGTTTCGGCCACAACACAAGCGGCCTTCATCAGGTGAAGGGACGAGACTGTCTGGTAGGACAGCGCTGCAGTGAAAGAGCCACGTTCAGATCACAACCTTTAAGCCTCAACTTTAGCAACCGAGAATATGACGAAGACAGTGTTGACTAAATGAATGAGCCGATGGGAATTCGAATTTTTGTTTTTGTTTTACCAAGACTTTACTTGCGTTCGGAAGTCACCGTGAAAACCCATCGCAGGAGAGGGCCAAGTGTGCGTGCGGCCCTCAACCCGACGCTGACATTCACTATGTTTGCTGAACAAATAGTCAGACGAGGCGTCTTCTTCACACATGTCCTAAAACGCGAAAAAGATTTCCCACGCCAGTTGCCGGCCCTCTGCGAGTCGATCGTCTGAGCATATCGAGAGGGAGCCTTGAGATCGGCGCTTATGCAGCAGTGGATAGAACACGCCCGGTGATGACGATGATGATGGGTGGGCAGGGGCTGGGTAGGGTGATGACGATGATGATGATGGGGCGGGGCTGGGTAGGGTGATGACGATGGGGGGGCGGGGCTGGGTAGGGTGATGACGATGATGATGGGGGGGGCGGGGCTGGGTAGGGTGATGACAATGATGATGATTGGGGGGCGGGGCTTGGTAGGGTGATGACGATGATGATGGGGGGGGCGGGGCTTGGTAGGGTGATGACGATGATGATGGGGGGGGCGGGGCTTGGTAGGGTGATGACGATGATGATGGGGGGCGGGGCTGGGTAGGGTGATGACGATGATGATGGGGGGGCGGGGCTTGGTAGGGTGATGACGATGATGATGGGGGAGGGGCGGGGCTGGGTAGGGTGATGACTATGATGATGGGGGGGGGGCGGGGCTTTGTAGGGTGATGACGATGATGATGGGGGGGCGGGGCTGGGTAGGGTGATGACGATGATGATGGGGGGGGGGCGGGGCTTTGTAGGGTGATGACGATGATGATGGGGGGGCGGGGCTGGGTAGGGTGATGACGATGATGATGGGGGGGGCGGGGCTTGGTAGGGTGATGACGATGATGATGGGGGGGGCGGGGCTTGGTAGGGTGATGACGATGATGATGGGGGGGCGGGGCTGGGTAGGGTGATGACAACGATGATGGGGGGGCGGGGCTTGGTAGGGTGATGACGATGATGATGATGGGGGGGCGGGGCTTGGTAGGGTGATGACGATGATGATGATGGGGGGGCGGGGCTGGGTAGGGTGATGACGATGATGATGGAGGGGCGGGGCTGGGTAGGGTGATGACGATGATGATGGGGGGGGCGGGGCTTGGTAGGGTGATGACGATGATGATGGGGGGGGCGGGGCTTGGTAGGGTGATGACGATGATGATGGGGGGCGGGGCTGGGTAGGGTGATGACGATGATGATGGGGGGGCGGGGCTTGGTAGGGTGATGACGATGATGATGGGGGAGGGGCGGGGCTGGGTAGGGTGATGACTATGATGATGGGGGGGCGGGGTTTGGTAGGGTGATGACGATGATGATGGGGGGGCGGGGCTTTGTAGGGTGATGACGATGATGATGGGGGGCGGGGCTGGGTAGGGTGATGACGATGATGATGGGGGGGCGGGGCTTGGTAGGGTGATGACGATGATGATGGGGGAGGGGCGGGGCTGGGTAGGGTGATGACTATGATGATGGGGGGGCGGGGTTTGGTAGGGTGATGACGATGATGATGGGGGGGCGGGGCTTTGTAGGGTGATGACGATGATGATGGGGGGGCGGGGCTTTGTAGGGTGATGACGATGATACAGAATTTATGGAATTCCTCCCACCCCCACCCCCTTAAATCGCCTGGCCATCACATTCCAAGGGAACCAAGAACGCTCATTGGAAATCGTCAGAAAAAGAATTTGGATCGGGGTCGTCTCCCTAGTTCCGCGCGTATTGGCAACAGATTAATATTTAATATTTAATATCCCCCCCTATCGCTCGTCTCAATCTGTGCTTGCTGTAAGTTATTGGAACAGAGTTCCCTGCGGTTGACTCAGTGGTCGGCCAAAATACTTTATAAATATACAAACGCATTTCTAGGTATGTGCGCGCGGAGCACTCCTGCGGAAGCGTGCACTGCGCGCAGAAATAATATTCTTGTTATTGATCATAATCAAGTTTGTTTAAAAAAAAAAAAATTAAATCGCGTAAGTGTACACGTGTCTAAACCCTCCACCACCCGACACAGCCAATTGGTAAGGGATTTGCCACGTAAACAAAACGCCATATAGTTACCACTTCAGCCCATCGCTGTTTGTGCAGAGTAAATCCGCAACATCAGCAATTTGAGTGCAATTATTATTATTGAAGTTTACAACATGCAATCTCAATCCACTGCTGGATGAAGGCCCTCCCTCCCCCCCCCCCCCATACAGTTTTTGTTTTGACCATACTTCACCACGCTGACCGTCGTGGGTTGGTGAAGTAAGCTGGGCTGGGAGCCCAGGACCTGTTCAGATATCACTAAATCACTGATTCATAATAACGGTTTTTGGGTTAGAGCGCGTTTATTTATAAATGTGTCGTAACCCTCCACCACCCGACACGGCCAATCAGCAAAAAAAGTGTCACGTTGACAAAAGACAAATAATTCACTACTTTAGCCCACCGGTGTGTTGAAGAGTGAATCCACATTTACAGTTTGAGTAGTACGACGTTTCGCTGGTAAATACTTCCAGCATCATCGGGCAATTCGCCAGAATGGTAAATTGCCCGATGATGAGAATGGTAAATTGCCCGATGATGCTGGAAGTATTTACCAGCGAAACGTCGTACTCAAACTGTAAATGTTGATTCACTCTTCAACACACCGGTGGGCTAAAGTAGTGAACTGTTTGTCTTTTGTCAACGTGACACTTTTTTTTTGCTGATTGGCCGTGTCGGGTGGTGGAGGGTTACGACACATTTATAAATAAACGCGATCTAACCCAAAAACCGTTATTATGAATAATATTGGTCGCGAAAGCCTACGTGTTAAACTAAATCACTGATGTCAGCCGTGGCCGAGAATCCAACTCAGGTCGCCAGGTTGGCAGCGATGGAATGCGTTGACAACAGCCTCACCACCGCTCCACCACCGTGTTTGCGTTGCTCGGGCGAGAGGTTAAAGGCGCAGCCGTGCAAGTGCTCACTCACGCTACTGCTGGCGGATGGGGTTACCTCCATTAGACTAGTGAGCTGTGCGCTGTTTTTTGGGCTTCTCTTCCGTGCAGGTAAGAATGTTGAGTCTGTGATGCCCAGAGACTAAACACTGCCCATAGACTCAACACTGCCCATAGACTCAACACTACCCATAGACTGAAGACTGCCCATAGACTCACCACTGCCCATAGACTCAACACTGCCCATAGACTCAACACTGCCCATAGACTCAACACTACCCATAGACTGAAGACTGCCCATAGACTCACCACTGCCCATAGACTCAACACTGCCCATAGACTCAACACTACCCATAGACTGAAGACTGCCCATAGACTCACCACTGCCCATAGACTCAACACTGCCCATAGACTCAACACTGCCCATAGACTCAACACTACCCATAGACTGAAGACTGCCCATAGACTCACCACTGCCCATAGACTCAACACTGCCCATAGACTCAACACTTCCCATAGACTCAACACTGCACCATAGACTCAACACTGCACCATAGACTCAACACTGCCCATAGACTCAACACTACCCATAGACTGAAGACTGCCCATAGACTCACCACTGCCCATAGACAAAACACTGCACCATAGACTCAGCACTGCCCATAGACTCAACACTGCCCATAGACTCATCACTGCCCATAGACTCAACACTGCCCATAGACTCAACACTACCCATAGACTCAACACTGCCCAGACTCAACACTGCCCATAGACTCAACACTGCCCATAGACTCAACACTACCCATAGACTCAACACTGCCCATAGACTCAACACTGCACCATAGACTCAACACTGCCCATAGACTCAACACTGCACCATAGACTCAACACTGCCCATAGACTCAACACTGCCCATAGACTCAACACTACCCATAGACTCAACACTGCCCATAGACTCACCACTGGCCATAGACTAAACACTGCCCATAGACTCAACACTGCCCATAGACTCAACACTGCACCATAGACTCAACACTGGCCATAGACTCAACACTCCCCATAGACTCAACACTGCCCATAGACTCAACACTGCACCATAGACTCAACACTGGCCATAGACTCAACACTGCACCATAGACTCAACACTGCCCCATAGACTCAACACTGCACCATAGACTCAACACTGCACCATAGACTCAACACTGCACCATAGACTCAACACTGCCCATAGACTCAACACTGCCCATAGACTCAACACTACACCATAGACTCAACACTGCACCATAGACTCAACACTGCACCATAAACTCAACACTGCACCATAGACTCAACACTGCACCATAGGATCAACACTGCACCATAGACTCAACACTGCCCATAGACTCAACACTGCACCACAGACTCAACACTGCACCATAGACTCAACACTGCACCATAGACTCAACACTGCACCATAGACTCAACACTGCACCATAGACTCAACACTGCACCATAGACTCAACACTGCACCATAGACTCAACACTGCACAATAGACTCAACACTGCACCATAGACTCAACACTACCCATAGACTCACCACTGCCCATAGACTCAACACTGCCCATAGACTCAACACTACCCATAGACTCAACACTTCCCAGAGACTCAACACTGCCCATAGACTCAACACTGCACCATAGACTCAACACTGCACCACAGACTCAACACTACACCATAGACTCAACACTGCACCATAGACTCAACACTGCACCATAGACTCAACACTGCCCATAGCCTCAACACTGCCCATAGACTCAACACTGCACCATAGACTCAACACTGCACCATAGACTCAACACTGCACCATAGACTCAACACTGCACCATAGACTCAACACTGCACCATAGACTCAACACTGCACCATAGACTCAACACTGCACCATAGACTCATCACTGCACCATAGACTCAACACTGCACCACAGACTGCACCTCCGGTGAGCACGTTTCGGCTACGTACGGTGCGAAAGAAGTTCACCGTAAACCACGTGCACGCACGCCACCCTTGGCGCTCCGTCACGTTGTAGGCCACCGGGCGCCGACGACCGGCGTGGTGAAGTATGGTCAACAACACACAAACAAAAACCCCACGACCGAAATAGCCTCCGTCCGCTGACAAGCCAAAGCTGGACTTTTGCACAATTGTTGTCAATATAACAAGCCGGGATTTTTTTTGGGTGCGGACACTTTAAAAAAAAAAAACTATAAATATATATCTTTATATATATGTGTGTGTGTGTGTATTTTTAGAAGTATTGTGCAAGAGGCGTCTCGTCGCCTTGAGAGAGTGTACAGCCTCTCCAGGAACAGCGAGCCTCGCTTGTATCTTGCTGACAATGGCATTTCCTTAAATAGCTCGCGTGTGTGTCTGTGTGTGTGTCTGTGTGTGGTGGTAGTGGGGAGCGCGCTGCGCTATGAACCTGGCGACCCGGGTTCGATTCCCGCTCACGGCCAACACCAGTGACGATTATCTGAACCGGTCCCGGGCCTCCCCTAGGTCGACTCAGCCTCAAATGAGTACCTGGTGCGGTGCGTAGACATTGCCACTAGGGAGACAAAGGCGGTCGGGCGTGGTGCTGGCCACCCACCCCCTAGTGTACCGATAAGGCTATACGGGGGATCTTTGATCTTTGTGGTGGTTCTCCAGTCTCTTCTGCGCTGTGGACCCCAATCGGAATTCAGAAGCGTTCTTTCCCACCGGGCAATTTTTGACCTCCCCCCCCCCACCCTCGTCACATGACGTCACAAAAAGTCAGAAACCCACCCCCCCTCAAATATGACGTCACAAAGCTCTGCCCCCCCCCTCCCCCCGTCACCCCCCCCCCAAAAAAAAAAAACGCTTAAAATCGCTTTAAACTATTGTCATTGTAGTGCGTGTTTAATGTGGCGCTGCACTCTGATGTTGTAGGAGAAAACATTTATTACAAAGTCTATTTAATTAAGAAGAACGTGTGAATAGGTTTTACCCTTTTAACTGGCACAAAAACTGACACCTTTATTCAAGGCATCATGTTTGCAATAACCACAAACACAAGCAGTCAAAAATGCAAACAAAAAGAGACAACTCTGATAATGATGATGGCACTGTCCTTGAATTTGATTGGTCCACACCCGAGACGGCTTTTCTTAGAGCCCTTAGTCTCCACTGGTGTTGGACCAGAAGACGCCAAAAGGCGTACAACTCAAAAACAGCGCACTATCAGAGTATTGAGGGCTCGGGGTGAGCATTAACATTATGAGACCTTTGCCAGAAACAAGATATTAGAAATAGGTTTTACCCTTTTAACTGGCACAAAAACTGACACCTTTATTCAAGGCATCATGTTTGCAATAACCACAAACACAAGCAGTCAAAAATGCAAACAAAAAAAGACAACTCTGATAATGATGATGACACTGTCCTTGAATTTGATTGGTCCACACCCGAGACGGCTTTTCTTAGAGCCCTTAGTCTCCACTGGTGTTGGGCCAGAAGACGCCAAAAGGCGTACAACTCAAAAAACAGCAGCGCACTATCAGAGTATTGAGAGTTCGGGATAAGCCTTTACATTATGAGACCTCTTTTGCCAGTAACAAGATATATGAATAGTTTTTTTGTGCCAGCTAAAAGGGTAAAAACCTATTCAATATATCTTGTTACTGCCAAAAGAGGTCTCATAATGTAAGTAAAACGTGTTGTCTGTATTTATTTAAATTTGCAACTTTTGACGTGACGTCACATTTCTCAACCCGCCCCCCCCCCTCTCTCGTCCCACATCGTCACAAATGTCTGACCCCCCCCCCTCCACCCCCTCCTAGGTGCGTGACGTCATTTACGGACGGCCCCCCCTAATAACAATACTATTTTTTTTATATTATCTTCTTTGGTTCTTTCGGTAAAGTCACCACCACGTAGAATGAGAATGAAATAATAAATTGACGAAATAAAAATAACACAATGAGATTCTCACGACGTTTCGGCCACAACGCAAGCGGCCTTCATCAGGCGAAGGGCCCGAGACTGTCTGGTAGGACAGCGCTGGAGTGACAGTCTCGCCCCCTTCACCTGATGAAGGCCGCTTGCGTTGTGGCCGAAACGCCGTGAGAATTTTAATGTTTAATTTCATTATTTCACGCTCATTCTACGCGGCGGTGACTTTACCGAAAGAAACCCCAAAAAGAAGACGAATCCTTGCGGTCGCGCAAAAGCCTTCAAAATCTAAAATGTAATTTGCATGATTGGTTCACGAGTTGCCTGGTGAACAAGCCCGCTGAGCCGCGAGGCTGATAGCTTCACTGATCGCACCTCGATCCACTGCTGGACGAAGCTGCCGGTTGAATGATCCACCCCAGCGACTGCTGACCGGGACCTTGATGCTTTGATCGCTCCGTTTGGGCGACGCCCGTTAATGACGTCACGCACCTAGCGGGGAGGAGGAGGAGGGGGAAGGGGGGGGGGGCGGGGTCAGACCTTTGTGACGATGCGTGACGATGAGGAGGAGGAGGAGGGGGGGGGGTGGGCGGGGTTTGAGAAATGTGACGTCACGTCATCATGCGTAACTTTTAAATAAATATAGACAACACGTTCTACTTTAAATTAAAATAGACTTTTTTTTTTAAAATGAATGTTTCCTCCTACAACATCAGAGTGCAGCGCCACATTAAAACACGCACTGCAATGACAATAGTTTAAAGCGATTTGTGACGTCATATTTGAGGGGGGGGGGGGGTCTGACTTTTCGTGACGCCTTTTGACGGTCAAAAGTCGTCAAAAATCGCGTGACGTCATTCACGGACGGTCCCTTGCCCGCTCATCCGTCCGCAAAGTGAATGCAGGCGACTTCGTCTTTACGTGATCTACGTTTTAAACGCAGTGTACCGTGCGTGTAATTGTTCCTCCTGAGGGCACAGTGCTGTGTGTGTGTGTTGTGAGCGTGCTGAACGTCGTTCCCATCGTCGTACCTAGCCAACGCCGGTGATCGAAAGTGCGCGGGCGGAGACAGAATGTAACGAAACACTCCTCCTAGACCATCTCTAGGAATTCGTTTTCAATTGTTGGCATAAGTGTCGAGTTGTTGTTGTTGTTGTGTAACCCACTGCCAACGCATCAACAGACCGTTCGTCATGATCCTTCGTAGATGTCCAAGCCATGGCACCTGTGTTTCATCGTAAGATTGCCACTGTGCCCTTGGTGAGTGAGTGGGTGAGTGAGTGGGTGAGTGAGTTGGTGAGTGGGTGGGTGGGTGAGTGAGTGAGTAGGTGAGTGAGTGGGTGTGTGAGTGGATGATTGGGTGAGTTAGTAGGTGAGTGAGTGAGTGGGTGAGTGAGTGGATGGGTGTGTGAGTGAGTAGGTGAGTGAGTAGGTGAGTGAGTGGGTGGGTGACTGAGTGAGTAGGTGAGTGAGTGGATGAATGAGGGGGTAAGTGGGTTAGTGAGTGAGTGGGTGAGTGGTTGAGTGAGTGGGTGAGTGAGCGAGTTGGTGAGTGAGTGGGTGAGTGGGTGGGCGGGTGAGTGAGTGAGTGGGTGAGTGGATGAGTGAGTGGATGAGTGAGTGGGTGAGTGGTTGCGTGAGTGATTTGGTGAATAAATAGGTGAGTGAGTGGGTGAGTGAGTGAGTAGGTGAGTGAGTGGATAGTGAG
Organism: Petromyzon marinus; assembly: GCF_048934315.1. Classification (NCBI taxonomy): domain Eukaryota; kingdom Metazoa; phylum Chordata; class Hyperoartia; order Petromyzontiformes; family Petromyzontidae; genus Petromyzon; species Petromyzon marinus. The sequence continues at coordinate 8,216,743 of NC_133725.1, read as the reverse complement.
TGGGTGAGTGAGTGAGTAGGTGAGTGAGTGGGTGAGTGAGTGGGTGAGTGAGTGGGTGAATGAGCGAGTTGGTGAGTGAGTGGGTGGGCGGGTGAGTGAGTGGGTGGGTGGATGAGTGAGTGGGTGAGTGAGTGGGTGAGTGGGTGCGTGAGTGATTTGGTGAGTAAATAGGTGAGTGAGTGGGTGAGTGAGTGAGTGAGTAGGTGAGTGAGTGGATAGTGAGTGGGTGAATGGGTGAGTGAGTGGGTGAGTGAGTGAGTGGGTGAGTGACGGGGTGAGTTGGTGAGTGAGTAGGTTAGTGAGTGGGTGGGTGAGTGAGTGGGTGAGTGAGTGAGTTGGTGAGTGGATGATTGAGTGGGTGAGTGAGTGGGTGAGTGGGTGCGTGAGTGATTTAGTGAGTGAGTAGGTGAGTTAGTGAGTGAGTGAGTGAGTAGGTGTGTGAGTGGGTAATGAGTAGGTGAGTGGTTGGGTGAGTGAGTGAGTGGGTGAGTGAGTGCGTGAGTGAGTGAGTGAGTTGGTGAGTGAGTGAGTAGGTAGTGAGTGGGCGAGTGGTTGAGTGAGTGGGTGAGTGAGTAAGTGAGTGAGTGAGTGGGTGAGTGAGTGGGTGAGGTAGTGAGTGAGTGGGTGAGTGAGTGGGTGGGTGAGGGGGTGAGTGGGTGAGTGAGTGAGTGAGTGGGTGAGTGAGTGAGTAGGTGAGTGAGTGAGTGGGTAGTGCGTGGGTGAGTGGATGAGTGAGTGGGTGAATGGGTGAGTGAGTGGGTGAGTTAGTGAGTGAGTGCGTGAGTGAGTGGGTGGGTGAGGGGGTGAGTGAGTGGGTGAATGGATGAGTAGGTGAGTGAGTAGGTGAGTGAGTGAGTGAGTGGGTGAGTGAGTGAGTGGGTTAATGAGTGAGTTGGTGAGTGGGTGAGTGAGTGGGTGAGTGGATGAGTGGGTAAGTGAGTAGGTGAGTGAGTGAGTGGGTGAGTAAGTGAGTGGGTGGGTGGGTGAGTGCGTGAGTTGGTGAGTGAGTGGGTGGGTGAGTGAACGAGTGAGTAGGTGAGTGAGTGAGTGGGTGAGTGAGTGGGTGGGTGTGTTAGTGAGTGAGTAGGTGAGTGAGTGGGTAAGTGGGTGAGTGAGTTAGTGGGTGAGTCGGTGAGTTAGTTTGTGAGTGAGCAAGTTGGTGAGTTAGTGGGTGAGTAGGTGGGTGAGTGAGTGGGTGAGTTGGATGAGTGAGTGGGTGAGTGAGTGGGTGCGTGGGTGCGTGAGTGATTTGGTGAGTGAGTAGGTGAGTGAGTGGGTGAGTGAGTGAGTGAGTAGGTGAGTGAGTAGGTGAGTGAGTAAGTGAGTGGGTAAGTGAGTGGGTTGGTGAGTGAGTGAGTAGATGAGTGAGTGGGTGGGTGAGTGAGTGGGTGGGTAGGTTATTGAGTGAGTAGGTGAGTGAGTGGGTCAGTGAGTGGGTGAGTGAGTGAGTGAGTTAATGGGTGAGTGGGTGAGTCAGTGGGTGAGTGTGCGAGTTGGTGAGTGAGTCGGTGAGTGGGTGGGTGAGTGGATGAGTGAGTGGGTGAGTGTGTGGGTGAGTGGGTGCGTGAGTGATTTAGTGAGTGAGTGGGTGAGTGAGAGCATGAGTGAGTGAGTGATTAGGTGAGTGAGTGAATGGGTAGTGAGTGGGTGAGTGGGTGAGTGGGTGAGTGAGTGTGTGAGTTAGTGAGTGAGTGGGTGAGTGAGTGGGTGGGTGAGGGGGTGAGTGAGTAGGTAAGTGAGTGAGTGAGTGGGTGAGTGAGTGGGTGGGTGAGTGAGTGGGTGTGTGATTGAGTTGGTGAGTGAGTAGGTGAGTGAGCGGCTAAGTGAGTGAGTGAGTAGGTGAGTGAGTGAGTGGGTAGTGAGTGGGTTAGTGAGTGGGTGAGTGAGTGAGTGAGTAGGTGAGTGGGTGGGTGAGTGAATGAGTGAGTAGGTGAGTGGATGAGTGGATGAGTGAGTGGGTGAGTGAGTGGGTGAGTGAGCGAGTTGGTGAGTGAGTGGGTGAGTGGGTGGGTGAGTGAGTGGGTGAGTGAGTTAGTGGGTGAGTGGGTGAGAGGATGAGTGAGTGAGTGAGTTAGTGGGTGAGTGAGTGAGTGAGTTAGTGGGTGAGTGAGCGAGTTGGTGAGTGAGTGGGTGGGTGAGTGAGTGGGTGAGTGGATGAGTGAGTGGGTGAGTGAGTGGATGCCTGAGTGATTTGGTGAGTGAGTAGGTGAGTGGGTGAGTGAGTGAGTAGGTGAGTGAGTGAGTGGGTAGTGAGTGGGTGAGTGAGCGGGTGAGTGAGTGAGTGAGTGGGTGAGTTAGTGAGTGAGTGGGTGAGTGGGTGGGTGAGGGGGTGAGTGGGTGAGTGAGTAGGCAAGTGAGTGAGTGGGTGTGTGAGTGGATGATTGGGTGAGTTAGTAGGTGAGTGAGTGAGTGGGTGAGTGAGTGGGTGAGTAGATGAGTGAGTGAGTGGGTGGGTTAATGAGTGAGTAGGTGAGTGAGTGGGTGGGTGAGTGAGTGGGTGAGTGGGTGGGTGAGGGGGTGAGTGGGTGAGTGAGTAGGCAAGTGAGTGAGTGAGTGGGTGAGTGATTGGGTGGGTTAGTGAGTGAGTAGGTGAGTGAGTGGGTGGGTGAGTGAGTGGGTGAGTAGGTGAGTGAGTGAGTTGGTGAGTGGGTGAGTGAGTTGGTGAGTGAGTGGGTGAGTGGGTGAGTGGATGAGTGAGTGGGTGAGTGAGTGGGTGAGTGGGTGCGTGAGTGATTTGGTGAGTAAATAGGTGAGTGACTGGGTGAGTGAGCGAGTAGGTGAGTGAGTGGATAGTGAGTGGGTGAATAGGTGAGTGAGTGGGTGAGTGAGTGAGTGGGTGAGTGAGGGGGTGAGTTGGTGAGTGAGTAGGTGAGTGAGTGGGTGGGTGAGTGAGTGGGTGAGTGAGTCAGTTGGTGAGTGGATGACTGAGTGGGTGAGTGAGTGGGTGAGTGGGTGTGTGAGTGATTTGGTGAGTGAGTAGGTGAGTCAGTGGGTGAGTGAGTGAGTGAGTACGTGTGTGAGTGGGTAGTGAGTAGGTGAGTGGGTGGGTGAGTGAGGGAGTGGGTGAGTGAGTGGGTGAGTGAGTGAGTGAGTTGGTGAGTGAGTGGGTAGTGATTGGGCGAGTGGTTGAGTGAGTGGGTGAGTGAGTGAGTGAGTGGTTGAGTGAGTGGGTGAGTTAGTGAGTGAGTGGGTGAGTGAGTGGGTGGGTGAGGGGGTGAGTGGGTGAATGAGTGAGTGAGTGGGTGAGTGAGTGAGTAGGTGAGTGAGTGAGTGGGTAGTGCGTGGGTGAGTGGGTGAGTGAGTGGGTGAGTGAGTGAGTGGGTGAGTGAGTGGGTGAGTTAGTGAGTGGGTGGGTGAGGGGGTGAGTGGGTGAATGAGTGAGTGAGTGGGTGAGTGAGTGAGTAGGTGAGTGAGTGAGTGGGTAGTGCGTGGGTGAGTGGGTGAGTGAGTGGGTGAGTGAGTGAGTGGGTGAGTGAGTGGGTGAGTTAGTGAGTGAGTGCGTGAGTGAGTGGGTGGTTGAGGGGGTGAGTGAGTGGGTGAATGGATGAGTAGGTGAGTGAGTGGGTGAGTGAGTGAGTGGGTGAGTGAGTGAGTGGATTAATGAGTGAGTTGGTGAGTGAGTGGGTGAGTGGATGAGTGGGTGAGTGAGTAGGTGAGTGAGTGAGTGAGTGGGTGAGTAAGTGAGTGTGTGGGTGGGTGAGTGCGTGAGTTGGTGAGTGAGTGGGTGGGTGAGTGGGTGGGTGGGTGAGTGAGTAGGTGAGTGAGTGAGTGAGTGGGTGAGTAAGTGAGTGTGTGGGTGAGTGAGTGGGTGAGTGGGTGAGTGAGTTAATGGGTGAGTGGGTGAGTCAGTGGGTGAGTGAGCGAGTTGGTGAGTGAGTCGGTGCGTGGGTGGGTGAGTGGATGAGTGAGTGGGTGAGTGTGTGGGTGAGTGGGTGCGTGAGTGATTTAGTGAGTGAGTGGGTGAGTGAGAGCATGAGTGGGTGAGTGATTAGGTGAGTGAGTGAATGGGTAGTGAGAGGGTGAGTGGGTGAGTGAGTGTGTCAGTGGGTGAGTGAGTGGGTGAGTGAGTGGGTGAGTTAATGAGTGAGTGGGTGAGGGAGTGGGTGGGTGAGGGGGTGAGTGTGTGAGTGAGTAGGTAAGTGAGTGAGTGAGTGGGTGAGTGAGTGGGTGGGTGAGTGAGTGGGTGTGTGAGTGAGTTGGTGAGTGAGTAAGTGAGTGAGTGGCTAAGTGAGTGAGTGAGTAGGTGAGTGAGTGAGTGGGTAGTGAGTGGGTTAGTGAGTGGGTGAGTGAGTGAATGAGTAGGTGAGTGGGTGGGTGAGTGAATGAGTGAGTAGGTGAATGGATGAGTGGATGAGTGAGTGGGTGAGTGAGTGGGTGAGTGAGCGAGTTGGTGAGTGAGTGGGTGAGTGGGTGGGTGAGTGAGTGGGTGAGTGGGTGAGTGAGTTAGTGCGTGAGTGGGTGAGAGGATGAGTCAGTGAGTGAGTTAGTGGGTGAGTGACTGAGTTAGTGGGTGAGTGAGCGAGTTGGTGAGTGAGTGGGTGGGTGAGTGAGTGGGTGAGTGGATGAGTCAGTGGGTGAGTGAGTGGATGCCTGAGTGATTTGGTGAGTGAGTAGGTGAGTGGGTGAGTGAGTGAGTCGGTGAGTGAGTGGGTAGTGAGTGGGTGAGTGAGCGGGTGAGTTAGTGAGTGAGTGGGTGAGTTAGTTAGTGAGTGGGTGAGTGGGTGGGTGAGGGGGTGAGTGGGTGAGTGAGTAGGCAAGTGAGTGAGTGGGTGTGTGAGTGGATGATTGGGTGAGTTAGTAGGTGAGTGAGTGAGTGGGTGAGTGAGTGGGTGAGTAGATGAGTGAGTGAGTGGGTGGGTTAATGAGTGAGTAGGTGAGTGAGTGGGTGGGTGAGTGAGTGGGTGAGTGGGTGGGTGAGGGGGTGAGTGGGTGAGTGAGTAGGCAAGTGAGTGAGTGAGTGGGTGAGTGATTGGGTGGGTTAGTGAGTGAGTAGGTGAGTGAGTGGGTGGGTGAGTGAGTGGGTGAGTAGGTGAGTGAGTGAGTTGGTGAGTGGGTGAGTGAGTTGGTGAGTGAGTGGGTGAGTGGGTGAGTGGATGAGTGAGTGGGTGAGTGAGTGGGTGAGTGGGTGCGTGAGTGATTTGGTGAGTAAATAGGTGAGTGACTGGGTGAGTGAGCGAGTAGGTGAGTGAGTGGATAGTGAGTGGGTGAATAGGTGAGTGAGTGGGTGAGTGAGTGAGTGGGTGAGTGAGGGGGTGAGTTGGTGAGTGAGTAGGTGAGTGAGTGGGTGGGTGAGTGAGTGGGTGAGTGAGTCAGTTGGTGAGTGGATGACTGAGTGGGTGAGTGAGTGGGTGAGTGGGTGTGTGAGTGATTTGGTGAGTGAGTAGGTGAGTCAGTGGGTGAGTGAGTGAGTGAGTACGTGTGTGAGTGGGTAGTGAGTAGGTGAGTGGGTGGGTGAGTGAGGGAGTGGGTGAGTGAGTGGGTGAGTGAGTGAGTGAGTTGGTGAGTGAGTGGGTAGTGATTGGGCGAGTGGTTGAGTGAGTGGGTGAGTGAGTGAGTGAGTGGTTGAGTGAGTGGGTGAGTTAGTGAGTGAGTGGGTGAGTGAGTGGGTGGGTGAGGGGGTGAGTGGGTGAATGAGTGAGTGAGTGGGTGAGTGAGTGAGTAGGTGAGTGAGTGAGTGGGTAGTGCGTGGGTGAGTGGGTGAGTGAGTGGGTGAGTGAGTGAGTGGGTGAGTGAGTGGGTGAGTTAGTGAGTGGGTGGGTGAGGGGGTGAGTGGGTGAATGAGTGAGTGAGTGGGTGAGTGAGTGAGTAGGTGAGTGAGTGAGTGGGTAGTGCGTGGGTGAGTGGGTGAGTGAGTGGGTGAGTGAGTGAGTGGGTGAGTGAGTGGGTGAGTTAGTGAGTGAGTGCGTGAGTGAGTGGGTGGTTGAGGGGGTGAGTGAGTGGGTGAATGGATGAGTAGGTGAGTGAGTGGGTGAGTGAGTGAGTGGGTGAGTGAGTGAGTGGATTAATGAGTGAGTTGGTGAGTGAGTGGGTGAGTGGATGAGTGGGTGAGTGAGTAGGTGAGTGAGTGAGTGAGTGGGTGAGTAAGTGAGTGTGTGGGTGGGTGAGTGCGTGAGTTGGTGAGTGAGTGGGTGGGTGAGTGGGTGGGTGGGTGAGTGAGTAGGTGAGTGAGTGAGTGAGTGGGTGAGTAAGTGAGTGTGTGGGTGAGTGAGTGGGTGAGTGGGTGAGTGAGTTAATGGGTGAGTGGGTGAGTCAGTGGGTGAGTGAGCGAGTTGGTGAGTGAGTCGGTGCGTGGGTGGGTGAGTGGATGAGTGAGTGGGTGAGTGTGTGGGTGAGTGGGTGCGTGAGTGATTTAGTGAGTGAGTGGGTGAGTGAGAGCATGAGTGGGTGAGTGATTAGGTGAGTGAGTGAATGGGTAGTGAGAGGGTGAGTGGGTGAGTGAGTGTGTCAGTGGGTGAGTGAGTGGGTGAGTGAGTGGGTGAGTTAATGAGTGAGTGGGTGAGGGAGTGGGTGGGTGAGGGGGTGAGTGTGTGAGTGAGTAGGTAAGTGAGTGAGTGAGTGGGTGAGTGAGTGGGTGGGTGAGTGAGTGGGTGTGTGAGTGAGTTGGTGAGTGAGTAAGTGAGTGAGTGGCTAAGTGAGTGAGTGAGTAGGTGAGTGAGTGAGTGGGTAGTGAGTGGGTTAGTGAGTGGGTGAGTGAGTGAATGAGTAGGTGAGTGGGTGGGTGAGTGAATGAGTGAGTAGGTGAATGGATGAGTGGATGAGTGAGTGGGTGAGTGAGTGGGTGAGTGAGCGAGTTGGTGAGTGAGTGGGTGAGTGGGTGGGTGAGTGAGTGGGTGAGTGGGTGAGTGAGTTAGTGCGTGAGTGGGTGAGAGGATGAGTCAGTGAGTGAGTTAGTGGGTGAGTGACTGAGTTAGTGGGTGAGTGAGCGAGTTGGTGAGTGAGTGGGTGGGTGAGTGAGTGGGTGAGTGGATGAGTCAGTGGGTGAGTGAGTGGATGCCTGAGTGATTTGGTGAGTGAGTAGGTGAGTGGGTGAGTGAGTGAGTCGGTGAGTGAGTGGGTAGTGAGTGGGTGAGTGAGCGGGTGAGTTAGTGAGTGAGTGGGTGAGTTAGTTAGTGAGTGGGTGAGTGGGTGGGTGAGGGGGTGAGTGGGTGAGTGAGTAGGCAAGTGAGTGAGTGAGTGGGTGAGTGATTGGGTGGGTTAGTGAGTGAGTAGGTGAGTGAGTGGGTGGGTGAGTGAGTGGGTGAGTAGGTGAGTGAGTGAGTTGGTGAGTGGGTGAGTGAGTTGGTGAGTGAGTGAGTGAGTAGATGAGTGAGTGGGTGAGTGAGTGGGTGGGTTAATGAGTGAGTAGGTGAGTGAGTGGGTGGGTGAGTGAGTGGGTGAGTAGGTGAGTGAGTGGATGAGTGAGTGAGTGAGTGGGTGAGTTAGTGGGTGGGTTAGTGAGTGAGTAGGTGAGTGAGTGGGTGGGTGAGTGAGTGGGTGAGTAGGTGAGTGAGTGGGTGAGTGAGTGAGTGGGTGAGTGAGTGGGTGGGTTAGTGAGTGAGTAGGTGAGTGAGTGGGTTGGTGAGTGAGTGGGTGAGTAGGTGAGTGAGTGGGTGAGTGAGTGAGTGAGTGGGTAAGTGAGTGAGTTGGTGAGTGAGTGAGTGGGTGAGTGAGTGAGTGGGTGAGTGAGTGAGTGGGTGAGTGAGTGAGTGGGTGAGTGAGTGAGTGGGTGAGTGGGTGAGTGGGTGGGTGAGTGAGTGAGTGGGTGAGTGAGTGAGTGGGTGAGTGCACGGGTGAGTGGCGTAAGTGCAATTCACCAAACTTTCAGACAAAGCAATTGAATCACTCAATCTCTGATTTGAAGTTTTCGTGACTGCAAGAATTACTGTATGTTTTTTTTTTTAATTAAGTAACATAGAATACGACGTTTCGCTGACGGTTGCTTGTGTTGCAATCGAAACGTCGTATTCCATATTATTAAATAAATTTTCTTTCTACGTGACTTTGCCGACAGAACGAAAGAGTCGCTCAATCTCGCGGCCGTCAGTCTTTGGCTGTTGCTCTCAGTGCCCCCAGCACGTCGGCCCCGTCTCGTGGCCTCCTATGGGGCTTGCGGGCGTGGTCCACGTGGACTTGTCGCTGGTCGCTCACAAGCTGCCCCGTGACCACCCCCTCGTGGACGTGCAGCTGCTGTCCATGGTGGCCAACTCCGTTCTCGACTGCGGTGGCAGCCCCAGCAGCAGCAGCAGGGCCGGATTGTCCATAGGCCACCGTATACACTGTGGGTAGGGCCTTCTCTCTCACACTCTCACCCCAGGGCCGGATTGTCCAGTAGGCCACCATACACACTGTGGGTAGGGCCTTCTAACTCACTCTTACTCCAGGGCCGGATTGTCCATAGGCCACCGTATACACTGTGGGTAGGGCCTTCTCATTCACACTCTCACTCCAGGGCCGGATTGTCCAGTAGGCCACCGTGCACACTGTGGCTAGGGCCTTCTCTCTCACACTCTCACTCCAGGGCCGGATTGTCCAGTAGGCCACCGTACACACTGTGGGTATGGCCTTCTCACTCACTCACTCTAAGGCCGGATTGTCCAGTAGGCCACCGTACACACTGTGGGTAGGGCCTTCTCACTCACTCACTCTAAGGCCGGATTGTCCAGTAGGCCACCGTACACACTGTGGGTATGGCCTTCTCACTCACTCACTCTAAGGCCGGATTGTCCAGTAGGCCATCGTACACACTGTGGGTAGGGCCTTCTCACTCACTCCAGGGCCGGATTGTCCAGTAGGCCACCGTGCCCGCTGTGGGTAGGGCCTTCTAACTCACTCTCACCCCAGGGCCGGATTGTCCAGTAGGCCACCGTACACACTGTGGCTAGGGCCTTCTCACTCACACTCCAGGGCCGGATTATCGAAGGGGTCACGGTGGGCACTGTGCCTAGGGGCCTCCGGAAACTAGAGCGCCTACGAAAAAATAAAAATGTGTCTCCGTGTTTATTTTGTACGATAAAACACGCGTAACCAAGATATCTTCTTGAAACAATACATTTACGTATGGCAAGGATATAGCGCAGTGTTTAGACCAGGGGTGGGGAAGCTTTTTTTCTGCCAAGGGCCATTTGGATATTTATATAACATCATTTGGCGGGCCATACACAACTATCAACTTAAAAATTTGCCCGTTATATTTGGTCAAACATTTAATTAACTCGCGCCTAATGCGATGGGCTGGAAACTGCTTCTCTTTGGCGAGGCGTGTGATGTCGGCCCTACAAGAACCTTCAACCGGCACTCCTCAGCAGCGAGGGTGTTCAAGTAGCTCCATGCCAATGAGGAGGACCTGCTGCTGCTGCTGTTGTTTCTACTGCTGCTGCTGTTGTTCTTGTTTCTACTGCTGCTGCTGCTGTTGTTCTTGTTTCTACTGCTGCTGCTGCAACTCCTGCTACTGTTGTTGCTGTTCTTGTTTCTAATTCTGCTGTTGCTGCTACTACTGTTGCTGTTGTTTCTACTGCTGCTACTGCCATTCCTGCTGCTGCATGCTGCTGCTGTTGTTTCTATTTCTGCTGCTGCCACTCCTGCTGCTGTTGTTGCTGTTCTTGTTTCTAATTCTGCTGTTGCTGCTACTACTGTTGCCGCCACTACTACTGTTGTTGCTTCTACTGTTGCTGCTACTACGACTGTTGCTGCTACTACTACTGTTGCTGCTGCTATTACTACTGTTGCTGCTACTACTGTTGCTGCTGCTACTACTACTGTTGCTGCTACTACTACTGTTGCTGCTGCTATTACTGTTTCTGCTGCTACTACTACTGGTGCTGCTGCTACTACTACTGTTGCTGCTGCTATTACTACTGTTGCTGCTGCTACTGTTGCTGCTGCAACTACTACTGTTGCTGCTACTACTGTTGCTGCTACTACTACTGTTGCTGCTGCAACTACTGTTGCTGCTACTGTTGCTGTTACTACTGTTGCTGCTGCTACTACGACTGTTGCTGCTACTATTACTACTGTTGCTGCTACTATTACTACTGTTGCTCCTGCTGCTACTACTGTTGCTGCTGCTACTACTACTGTTGCTGCTATTACTACAATTGCTGCTGCTATTACGACTGTTACTGCTGCTACTACTACTACTGTTGCTGCTATTACTAATGTTGCTGCTACTACTACCACTGTTGCTGCTATTACTACTGTTGCTGTTGCTGCTACTACTGTTGCTGCTACTACTGTTGCTGCTTATACTACTGTTGCTGCTGCTGCTACTACTGTTGCTGCTGCTGCTACTACTGTTGCTGCTATTACTACTGTTGCTGCTCCTACTCCTGTTGCTGCTACTACTACTGTTGCTGCTGCTACTCCTGTTGCTGCTGCTACTACTACTGGTGCTGCTACTACTGTTGCTGCTGCTACTACTACTCTTGCTGCTACTATTAATACTGTTGCTGCTGCTACTACTACTGTTGCTGCTATTACTACTGTTGCTGCTGCTACTACTACTGTTGCTGCTACTACTGTTGCTGCTATTACTACTGTTGCTGCTGCTGCTACTACTGTTGCTATTGCTGATGCTACTACTACTGTTACTGCTGCTACTACTGCTGTTGCTGCTATTATTACTGTTGCTGCTGCTGCTACTACTAATGTTGCTGCTGCTATTACTAATGTTGCTGCTACTACTACTGTTGCTGCTGCTATTACTAATGTTGCTGCTGCTTCTACTACTGTTGCTGCTACTACTGTTGCTGCTGCTAATACTACTACTGCTGCTGCTGCTACTGCTGTTGCTGCTACTACTACTACTGTTGCTGATATTACTACTATTGCTGCTACTACTAAAACTGTTGCTGCTACTACTGTTGCTGCTGCTGCTACTACTACTGTTGCTGCTGCTACTACTACTACTGTTGCTGCTACTACTACTGTTGCTGCTGCTACTACTGTTGCTGCTGCTGCTGCTACTACTGTTGCTGCTGCTACTACTACTACTGTTGCTGCTGCTACTACTACTGTTGCTGCTGCTATTCCTACTGTTGCTGCTGCTACTACTGTTGCTGCTGCTACTACTAAAGTTGATGCTGCTACTACTACTGTTGCTGCTGCTGCTTCTAGTACTGTTGCTGCTACTACTTCTGTTGCTGCTGCTACTACTACTGTCGCTGCTACTACTATTGTTGCTGCTGCTACTACTAAAGTTGTTGCTGCTACTACTGCTGCTGCTACTACTACTGCTTCTGCTATTACTACTGTTGCTGCTGCTACTACTACTGTTGCTGCTGCTTCTAATACTACTGTTGCTGCTGCTACTACTACTGTTGCTGCTACTACTACTGTTGCTGCTGCTGCTACTACTACTAAAGTTGATGCTGCTACTACTACTGTTGCTGCTGCTTCTACTACTGTCGCTGCTACTACTATTGTTGCTGCTGCTACTACTAAAGTTGTTGCTGCTACTACTACTGTTGCTGCTGCTGCTATTATTACTGTTGCTGCTGCTACTACTACTGTTGCTGCTACTACTACTGTTGATGCTGCTACTACTACTAAAGTTGATGCTGCTACTACTACTGTTGCTGCTGCTGCTTCTACTACTGTTGCTGCTACTACTTCTGTTGCTGCTTCTACTACTACTGTCGCTGCTACTACTATTGTTGCTGCTGCTACTACTAAAGTTGTTGCTGCTAATTCTACTGTTGCTGCTGCTGCTATTACTACTGTTGCTGCTGCTACTACTACTGTTGCTGCTGCTGCTACTACTACTGTTGCTACTGCTATTACTACTGTTGCTGCTACTACTACTGTTGCTGCTGCTACTACTATTAAAGTTGATGCTGCTACTACTACTGTTGCTGCTGCTGCTTCTACTACTGTTGCTGCTACTACTTCTGTTTCTGCTGCTACTACTACTGTCGCTGCTACTACTATTGTTGCTGCTGCTACTATTAAAGTTGTTGCTGCTACTACTACTGTTGCTGCTGCTGCTAATACTACTGTTGCTGCTGCTACTACTACTGTTGCTGCTACTACTACTGTTGCTGCTGCTACTACTACTAAAGTTGATGCTGCTACTACTACTGTTGCTGCTGCTGCTTCTACTACTGTTGCTGCTACTACTTCTGTTGCTACTGCTACTACTACTGTCGCTGCTACTACTATTGTTGCGCCTGCTACTACTAAAGTTGTTGCTGCTAATTCTACTGTTGCTGCTGCTGCTATTACTACTGTTGCTGCTGCTACTACTACTGTTGCTGCTACTACTACTGTTGCTGCTACTACTGCTGCTGCTGCTGCTACTACTGTTGCTGCTACTTCTACTGTTGCTGCTGCTGCTACTACTACTGTTGCTGCTACTACTGCTGCTGCTGCTACTACTACTGTTGATGCTACTTCTACTGTTGCTGCTGCTGCTACTACTACTGTTGCTGCTACTACTGTTGCTGCTGCTACTACTACTGTTGCTGCTACTACTGCTGCTGCTGCTATTACTACTGTTGCTGCTACTACTGTTGCTGCTACTACTACTGTTGCTGCTACTACCACTGTCGTTGCTACTACTACTGCTGCTGCTGATAATACTGTTTCTGCTGCTGCTACTACTACTGTTGCTGCTATTACTACTGTTGCTGCTGCTGCTACTACTAATTTTGCTGCTACTACTGTTGCTGCTGCTACTACTACTGTTGCTGCTATTACTACTGTTGCTGCTGCTACTACTGCTGCTGCTACTACTGTTGCTGCTGCTACGCCTACTGTCGCTGCTACTACTACTGCTGCTGCTACTACTACTTTTGATGTTGCTACTACTGTCGCTGCTACTACTACTGCTGCTGCTACTACTGTTGCTGCTGCTATTGTTGCTGCTGTTATTACTACTTTTGATGCTGCTACTACTGTTGCTGCTGCTATTACTGTTTCTGCTGCTAATAATACTGCTGCTGCTACTACTGTTGCTGCTACTACTGTTGCTGCTGGTACTACTACTGTTGCTGCTGCTATTACTGTTTCTGCTGCTAATACTACTGCTGCTGCTATTACTACTGTTGCTGCTGCTACTGTTGCTGCTGCAACTACTACTGTTGTTGCTGCTACTACTACTGTTGCTGCTGCTACTACTTCTAAAGTTGATGCTGCTACTACTACTGTTGCTGCTGCTGCTTCTACTACTGTCGCTGCTACTACTATTTTTGCTGCTGCTACTACTAAAGTTGTTGCTGCTACTACTACTGTTGCTGCTGCTATTACTACTGTTGCTGCTGCTACTACTACTGTTGCTGCTGCTGCTTCTACTACTGTTGCTGCTACTACTTCTGTTTCTGCTGCTACTACTACTGTCGCTGCTACTACTATTGTTGCTGCTGCTACTACTAAAGTTGTTGCTGCTAATTCTACTGTTGCTACTGCTGCTATTACTACTGTTGCTGCTGCTACTACTACTGTTGCTGCTACTACTACTGTTGCTGATACTACTGCTGCTGCTGCTACTACTGTTGCTGCTACTTCTACTGTTGCTGCTGCTGCTACTACTACTGTTGCTGCTACTACTGCTGATGCTGCTACTACTACTGTTGCTGCTACTACTGCTGCTGCAACTACTACTGTCGCTGCTACTACCACTGTCGTTGCTACTACTACTGCTGCTGCTGATAATACTGTTGCTGCTGCTGCTACTACTACTGTTGCTGCTATTACTACTGTTGCTGCTGCTGCTACTACTAATTTTGCTGCTGCTACTACTGTTGCTGCTGCTACAACTACTGTTGCTGCTATTACTACTGTTGCTGCTGCTGCTACTACTGCTGCTGCTACTACTGTTGCTGCTACTACTACTGTTGCTGCTACTACTGTTGCTGCTGCTATTACTACTTTTGATGCTGCTACTACTACTGTTGCTGCTGCTACTACTACTGTTGCTGCTGCTACTACTGTTCCTGCTGCTAATACTACTGCTGCTGCTACTACTACTGTTGCTGCTACTACTGTTGCTGCTGCTACTACTACTGTTGCTGCTGCTATTACTGTTTCTGCTGCTAATACTACTGCTGCTGCTATTACTACTGTTGCTGCTGCTACTGTTGCTGCTGCAACTACTACTGTTGTTGCTGCTACTGTTGCTGCTGCTACTACTGTTGCTGCTACTACTGTTGCTGCTACTACTGTTGCTGCTGCTACTGTTGCTGCTGCTACTACTACTGTTGCTGCTACTACTACTGTTGCTGCTGCAACTACTGTTGCTGCTACTGTTGCTGCTACTACTGTTGCTGCTGCTACTACTACTGTTGCTGCTGCTGCTACTACTGTTGCTGCTGCTACTACTACTGTTGCTGCTATTACTATTGTTACTGCTGCTACTACTACTACTACTGTTGCTGCTATTACTAATGTTGCTGCTGCTACTACTACTGTTGCTGCTATTACTACTGTTGCTGTTGCTGCTACTACTGTTGCTGCTACTACTGTTGCTGCTAATACTACTGTTGCTGCTATTACTACTATTGCTGCTGCTACTACTTTTGCTGCTGCTGCTTCTACTGTTGCTGCTATTACTACTGTTGCTGCTCCTACTCTTGTTGCTGCTACTACTACTGTTGCTGCTGCTACTCCTGTTGCTGCTGCTACTAGTGATGCTGCTGCTACTACTACTGTTGCTGCTACTACTGTTGCTGCTGCTGCTGCTACTACTACTGTTGCTGCTACTATTACTACTGTTGCTGCTGCTATTACTACTGTTGCTGCTATTACTACTGTTGCTGCTGCTGCTACTACTACTGTTGCTGCTACTACTGTTGCTGCTATTACTACTGTTGCTGCTGCTGCTACTACTGTTGCTATTGCTGATGCTACTACTACTGTTACTGCTGCTACTACTGCTGTAGCTGCTATTACTACTGTTGCTGCTGCTCTTACTAATGTTGCTGCTGCTACTACTACTGTTGCTGCTGCTATTACTAATGTTGCTGCTGCTGCTACTACTATTGTTGCTGCTACTACTGTTGCTGCTGCAGTTACTACTGTTGCTGCTGCTACTACTGTTGCTGCTGCTGCTACTACTGTTGCTATTGCTGATGCTACTACTACTGTTACTGCTGCTACTACTGCTGTTGCTGCTATTACTACTGTTGCTGCTGCTCTTACTAATGTTGCTGCTGCTACTACTACTGTTGCTGCTGCTATTACTAATGTTGCTGCTGCTGCTACTACTACTGTTGCTGCTACTACTGTTGCTGCTGCTGCTACTACTGTTGCTGCTGCTACTACTGTTGCTGCTGCTGCTACTGCTGTTGCTGCTACTACTACTGTTGCTGATATTACTACTATTGCTGCTACTACTAAAACTGTTGCTGCTACTACTGTTGCTGCTGCTGCTACTACTACTGTTGCTGCTGCTGCTACTACTGTTGCTGCTGCTCCTACTACTACTGTTGCTGCTATTACTACTGTTGCTGCTGCTACTACTACTACTGTTGCTGTTACTACTACTACTGTTGCTGCTGCTATTACTACTGTTACTGCTACTACTACTGTTGCTGCTGCTGCTTCTACTACTGTTGCTGCTACTACTTCTGTTGCTGCTGCTACTACTACTGTCGCTGCTACTACTATTGTTGCTGCTGCTACTACTAAAGTTGTTGCTGCTACTACTACTGTTGCTGCTGCTGCTATTACTACTGTTGCTGCTGCTACTGTTGCTGCTACTACTACTGTTGCTGCTGCTACTACTACTAAAGTTGATGCTGCTACTACTACTGTTGCTGCTGCTGCTTCTACTACTGTTGCTGCTACTACTTCTGTTGCTGCTGCTACTACTACTGTCGCTGCTACTACTATTGTTGCTGCTGCTACTACTAAAGTTGTTGCTGCTAATTCTACTGTTGCTACTGCTGCTATTACTACTGTTGCTGCTGCTACTACTACTGTTGCTGCTACTACTACTGTTGCTGATACTACTGCTGCTGCTGCTACTACTGTTGCTGCTACTTCTACTGTTGCTGCTGCTGCTACTACTACTGTTGCTGCTACTACTGCTGATGCTGCTACTACTACTGTTGCTGCTACTACTGCTGCTGCAACTACTACTGTCGCTGCTACTACCACTGTCGTTGCTACTACTACTGCTGCTGCTGATAATACTGTTGCTGCTGCTGCTGCTACTACTACTGTTGCTGCTATTACTACTGTTGCTGCTGCTGCTACTACTAATTTTGCTGCTGCTACTACTGTTGCTGCTGCTACTACTACTGTTGCTGCTATTACTACTGTTGCTGCTGCTGCTACTACTGCTGCTGCTACTACTGTTGCTGCTACTACTACTGTTGCTGCTACTACTGTTGCTGCTGCTATTACTACTTTTGATGCTGCTACTACTACTGTTGCTGCTGCTACTACTACTGTTGCTGCTGCTACTACTGTTCCTGCTGCTAATACTACTGCTCCTGCTACTACTACTGTTGCTGCTACTACTGTTGCTGCTGCTACTACTACTGTTGCTGCTGCTATTACTGTTTCTGCTGCTAATACTACTGCTGCTGCTATTACTACTGTTGCTGCTGCTACTGTTGCTGCTGCAACTACTACTGTTGTTGCTGCTACTGTTGCTGCTGCTACTACTGTTGCTGCTACTACTGTTGCTGCTACTACTGTTGCTGCTACTACTGTTGCTGCTGCTACTACTACTGTTGCTGCTGCTATTACTGTTTCTGCTGCTAATACTACTGCTGCTGCTATTACTACTGTTGCTGCTGCTACTGTTGCTGCTGCAACTACTACTGTTGTTGCTGCTACTGTTGCTGCTGCTACTACTGTTGCTGCTACTACTGTTGCTGCTACTACTGTTGCTGCTACTACTGTTGCTGCTGCTACTACTACTGTTGCTGCTGCTGCTACTACTGTTGCTGCTGCTACTACTACTGTTGCTGCTATTACTATTGTTACTGCTGCTACTACTACTACTACTGTTGCTGCTATTACTAATGTTGCTGCTGCTACTACTACTGTTGCTGCTATTACTACTGTTGCTGTTGCTGCTACTACTGTTGCTGCTACTACTGTTGCTGCTAATACTACTGTTGCTGCTATTACTACTATTGCTGCTGCTACTACTTTTGCTGCTGCTGCTTCTACTGTTGCTGCTATTACTACTGTTGCTGCTCCTACTCTTGTTGCTGCTACTACTACTGTTGCTGCTGCTACTCCTGTTGCTGCTGCTACTAGTGATGCTGCTGCTACTACTACTGTTGCTGCTACTACTGTTGCTGCTGCTGCTGCTACTACTACTGTTGCTGCTACTATTACTACTGTTGCTGCTGCTATTACTACTGTTGCTGCTATTACTACTGTTGCTGCTGCTACTACTACTGTTGCTGCTACTACTGTTGCTGCTATTACTACTGTTGCTGCTGCTGCTACTACTGTTGCTATTGCTGATGCTACTACTACTGTTACTGCTGCTACTACTGCTGTAGCTGCTATTACTACTGTTGCTGCTGCTCTTACTAATGTTGCTGCTGCTACTACTACTGTTGCTGCTGCTATTACTAATGTTGCTGCTGCTGCTACTACTATTGTTGCTGCTACTACTGTTGCTGCTGCAGTTACTACTGTTGCTGCTGCTACTACTGTTGCTGCTGCTGCTACTACTGTTGCTATTGCTGATGCTACTACTACTGTTACTGCTGCTACTACTGCTGTTGCTGCTATTACTACTGTTGCTGCTGCTCTTACTAATGTTGCTGCTGCTACTACTACTGTTGCTGCTGCTATTACTAATGTTGCTGCTGCTGCTACTACTACTGTTGCTGCTACTACTGTTGCTGCTGCTGCTACTACTGTTGCTGCTGCTACTACTGTTGCTGCTGCTGCTACTGCTGTTGCTGCTACTACTACTGTTGCTGATATTACTACTATTGCTGCTACTACTAAAACTGTTGCTGCTACTACTGTTGCTGCTGCTGCTACTACTACTGTTGCTGCTGCTGCTACTACTGTTGCTGCTGCTCCTACTACTACTGTTGCTGCTATTACTACTGTTGCTGCTGCTACTACTACTACTGTTGCTGTTACTACTACTACTGTTGCTGCTGCTATTACTACTGTTACTGCTACTACTACTGTTGCTGCTGCTGCTTCTACTACTGTTGCTGCTACTACTACTGTTGCTGCTCCTACTACTACTGTCGCTGCTACTACTATTGTTGCTGCTGCTGCTACTACTAAAGTTGTTGCTGCTACTACTACTGTTGCTGCTGCTGCTACTACTGTTGCTGCTATTACTACTGTTGCTGCTGCTACTACTGTTGCTGCTATTACTACTGTTGTTGCTACTACTACTGTTGCTACTGCTACTACTGCTGCTGCTACTACTGTTGCTGCTGCTACTACTACTACTGTTGCTGCTGCTGCTTCAGGATTCGAGGTTAGGGTGGGGTTTAGGTATTGGACTTTAGGGGTTGGTGGTGCCTAGCCATTGACCGTCGTACACGCGACCACTCTGCGTTGCCACGTCGTGCGGTGAGCTTTATTCGTGTCCCTTCGTTTCGGTTGAACACAAAACGCTGCACGCGGGTCGGCAGGGGGTTGGGGGAGTGACATTTCTGCCGGAAGACGCAAACTCAGCACGCAAAATAGATTCACAATAGCGCTTGCGACAGTAACAACAACAATACTAATCATTCGAACTTGCATATGTAATATTACTAATTTCCTTTAAGTTAATTTGTTGCATAAGACAAGTATAGAGAGACAGGGGGAGGCTCTTTAAAAATTGATTAATCGTCGCTTCCCCCCACCCCACCCCAGCGTCATCCCGATTCTGCCATCAGCGCCGTCGCCACGAGGCAGAGAATCCGTCTGGAAAGCTCTCGCGCAGCAGTGCTGCACTTCGTGTTGAAGGAGGGCCAGCGGAAGTGGATATCATAGAGCTACCTCTGAGAACCCTTCTTATTCAAGTGACACTCTGGTCCACACACAGAAAAGGATAGCACTCTCCCACCCAAATGCTCTGACATATGAGATTTACCTTCATCGCATGAAAGTCAAACCAAAATATTTAATTCTCAAGAGCTGGATCTCAGCCAAACTAAGTACAGAGACACATTTAATGTGGTGGGTTTTGTGCGTGTGTTAATCAAAGCTTAGTCTATGGGTCTCTATGTGAGCCAACGGGTCTCTATGAGAGTCTATGGGTCTCCATGTGAGTCTATGCGTCTCTGTGTGAGTCATGGGGTCTCTATGTGAGTCTATGGGTCTTATGTGAGTCTGGGTCTCTGTGAGTTTGTGAGTCTACTTGAGTCAGCGGGTCTCTATGTGAGTCTATGGGTCTCTGTGTGAGTCCATGAGTCTCTGTGTGAGTCTATGGCAATCTATGTGAGCCTATGGGTCTTTATGTGAGTCTGGGTCTCTGTGAGTTTGCGAGTCTACTTGAGTCAGCGGGTCTCTATGTGAGTCTATGGGTCTCTGTGTGAGTCTATGAGGCTCTGTGTGAGTCTATGGCACTCTATGTGAGTCTATGGGTCTTTATGTGAGTCTGGGTCTCTGTGAGTTTGTGAGTCTACTTGAGTCAGCGGGTCTCTATGTGAGTCTATGGGTCCCTATGTTATTCATTGATGACCAGGCTGAGACCATGAACTCACTGCACTTGAGAACCTGGTTTAATCACAACTCAGTCGATGCGAGTCTTTGTGTCTTTGTGGGAGTCAGTGGGTATCTATATGAGACTAGGTATCTATGTGAGTCTATAGGCATATATGTGAGTCTGGGTCTCTATGTGAGTCAGTGGGTCTCTGCGGGAGTACACGGGTCTCTATGTGAGTCTGGGTCTCTATATGAGTCAGTGGATCTCTTTGGGAGTCAATGGGTCTCTATGCGAGTCTGGGTCTCTATATGAGTCAGTGGATCTCTTTGGGAGTCAATGGGTCTCTATGCGAGTCTGGGTCTCTATATGAGTCAGTGGGTATCTTCGGGAGTCAATGGGTCTCTGTGTCAGTGGGTCTCGTTGCTAGTCAATGGGTCTCTGTGCCAATCTATAGGCGACTGGCCTGAGACCATGATCTCGCTGAGACAGCGGCTGCAACCTGCAGTTGAACCCAGGGTCTCAGTATTACCGGCTCAGCACCTCTGACCTTCTGGGCTACCCGGCCTCCTGTTGTAACGGGGACAGTTTGCTGATCCGTGTGTACACACGCGTATAGGGAGCGGTGGCGCAGCTGTTAGCGCTCTTCACTTCAAACCCGGTGACCCGAGTTCGATTTCCCAACGGCCTTCATAGGTGCCCGCTGACAGCACTTGCCCCCAACGGTCTGTTGAAGGCTACCCGGGGGATCTTTGTCTTTTGTTGTGACGCCAAGATCCCGATTTAAAATCACCGCTGACGCGCCCCTCCAAGGCGTCTCCGCATCGTGCCGCGCGTGCTTGTTCGGCACGATGTCCGACGTTTCGTGCTGGGGACATTCTTCTCTTTCGGTTCCTGCGGAAGCCTCCGACAACGCTACGCCAACCCACAGCGGTGAGAATCTGCAGCATCTGCGGCAGTGGGAAAGAATCTTTGGAATTTAGCAACCGATTTCGAGTGAATTCGACTGAAATTAATTCCTGAAGAAGCTCCCCCGCCTGCTGAGAGAAACGTTGGACGTCGTTTAGGGTTAGAACCGACGCGGGTGGTACAACAGCTAAAGTGTATCCCGGCAAATCGCTCTTTACAATTTACCCCCCCCCCCCTTGCCCTGCATAACATGGTATGCTCCACTGTGTAACGTACACTCGGGTTGTGCCACTACTGGATAACGAGTTTGAGGTGGGGGGGAGGGGCGTGCACTTACGAATGTGAATCACTTTAAAGTTTCCAAAAACTGCTATACAATATGTGTGTGTGTATGTTTATTGGTGATTTGATTTACGAGCTCAAAGCAGGCCTACGAGATATGGTGAACACGGGATGCCTTCTGCTCTGCAGCACGGCTTCATCGTCGCCATCTTCATCAGCAGCAGCAGCAGCAGCCATGATCAATCCACTGCTAATCAAGACCTCATTCGACACCCAGACATCACACACTTCTGTCTTGGGCATTCCTCCTCCTCCTCCCCCTCGAAGCCACTGGGGTAACCATCAGCCGCGTCGTCAGAACATCACCAGCACCAATCTCCTTCGTGAATGTAGCTGTGCAGGCGCGAGCCCCAGCAAGTTCGAGTCGTGGCCATGCAACCCAATGCTACGGACCGCACCGGTGAACCAACCGTGGCAGTCTGCGCTCCTTCAACGGCGGAGGAGGAGGGAACGGCGACACGACACGAATCCTTCTCTCTCTCTCTCTGTCTGTCTGCTGAAGCCATCTCGTTGTGGCCAGCGGCAGCGGCAGCAGTAAGCAGCAGGGCCTCCACGTTGCCATCGAGCTCGTGAGGATTGCTGCTGCTGCTGCTGCTGCCGCCGCCATCCTACACGCACACACATAGTGCCGGATCACTGCAGGCCGCAGCCACGTGCAGCAGCAGCAGCAGCAGCAGAGCCACCACCAGCTGGTCGTGTTGGCAATGCACGCGGTCAAAAAGAAAAGCAGTGGTAGTCGAAGCGATGTTTTATCATTGCACAGAGCCGGGATGAGTTTGGGATTGCATTCATATGTTTAAGGAGGATTGTGGTGTAGTTTTTTTTTCTTTTTCCGGGGCATTAGCGTGCTCGTTTCCGATTCAACCGCGCCTTCGCGCTCACAAAAAGCGACGGAAAATGGCAGCGGGCACGGCAACGTACCTTCTGTGACGTCACTTCCGGTGACGCGCGTCTCATTTCTCTCAAGATCAATCAGAAGCGGTCGTTTGTCGGACCAAATCAGACTTGATACGTCGACTCGATGTTGTCAGGCGTGCCGAAATAACTCCCAAAGAAATGAAATGAACGGCAACGCATCCCGAGATTGCAGTAACGATTGCCCGGGCATATTAAGAAAGAAAAAAAAACAAAAAACGAATCGTCGGATAACATCTTAATGTATAGAGGACTGCAGAGGTTGGACAATTGATTGGTAGCGCTGGCTCATCACCACCTCGTGGCTGCTGCTGCTGCCCTTCCGCTCCTCGTCTGCGGCTCCTCGGCCATTGTGAGGGAGGCAATTTGCAAGAACAACGACCCTGCTATGCTGTGCTGCATCTAAAACTACACAGTGATTATTAATTATTGTGATTATACAGTGTCTGACGAGGACATCCATAGTCAGGGAACAGGCCGTTTGTGGAACACCAAGACACGTGGTGGTTCTTAAACCGAGTGGAACACCAAGACACGTGATGGTTCTTACACCGTGTGGAACACCAAGACACGTGATGGTTCTTACACCGAGTGGAACACCAAGACACGTGATGGTTCTTACACCGAGTGGAACACCAAGACACGTGATGGTTCTTACACCGAGTGGAACACCAAGACACGTGATGGTTCTTACACCGTGTGGAACACCAAGACACGTGATGGTTCTTACACAGAGTGGAACACCAAGACACGTGATGGTTCTTACACCGAGTGGAACATCAAGACACGTGATGGTTCTTACACCGAGTGGAACACCAAGACACGTGATGGTTCTTACACTGAGTGGAACACCAAGACACGTGATGGTTCTTACACCGTGTGGAACATCAAGACACGTGATGGTTCTTACACCGAGTGTAACACCAAGACACGTGGTGGTTCTTACACAGAGTGGAACACCAAGACACGTGATGGTTCTTACACCGTGTGGAACACCAAGACACGTGATGGTTCTTACACAGAGTGGAACACCAAGACACGTGATGGTTCTTACACCGAGTGGAACATCAAGACACGTGATGGTTCTTACACCGAGTGGAACACCAAGACACGTGATGGTTCTTACACTGAGTGGAACACCAAGACACGTGATGGTTCTTACACCGTGTGGAACATCAAGACACGTGATGGTTCTAACACCGAGTGAAACACCAAGACACGTGGTGGTTCTTACACAGAGTGGAACACCAAGACACGTGATGGTTCTTACACCGAGTGGAACACCAAGACACGTGATGGTTCTAACACCAAGTGGAACACCAAGACACGTGATGGTTCTTACACCGTGTAGAACACCAAGACACGTGATGGTTCTTACACCGAGTGGAACACCAAGACACGTGATGGTTCTTACACTGTGTGGAACACCAAGACACGTGGTGGTTCTTACACCGTGTGGAACACCAAGACACGTGATGGTTCTTAAACCGAGTGGAACACCAAGACACGTGATGGTTCTTACACCGTGTGGAACACCAAGACACGTGATGGTTCTTACACCGAGTGGAACACCAAGACACGTGATGGTTCTTACACCGTGTGGAACACCAAGACACGCGATGGTTCTTACACCGAGTGGAACACCAAGACACGTGATGGTTCTTACACCGTGTGGAACACCAAGACACGTGATTGTTCTTACACCAAGTGGAACACAAAGACACGTGATGGTTCTTACACAGAGTGGAAGTCCAAGACACGTGATGGTTCTTACACCGTGTGGAACACCAAGACACGTGATGGTTCTTACACCGAGTGGAACACCAAGACACGTGGTGGTTCTTACACAGAGTGGAACACCAAGACACGTGATGGTTCTTACACCGTGTGGAACATCAAGACACGTGATGGTTCTTACACTGGCAGCCGGTGTGGCAAAACATTGTACGTTTGGAAATAGTTTGCGACAAAAATCATTTAAACACCGTAACTGTGAAAAAAATCATTCACAAACGGCGGTCTTCACGTGAGCGTTGCTATCGCCTTTTGATTCGCCCTCAAGCAAGGGATTGATCTGCAGGGTGGCCCGAACGTCAGGACACACACGCTGGGTCATGATATTCATTTGAACAAATGCACAAACGGGTTATTTAATTAAGTTGAACAAACGTCCAAATGGACTCCCATGGAAAGTTCACAAACGCGGGGAATTCACCTTTGAAAATTAAATTAGGACGTTTGCTTTTTTTGTCGTTAAACGATAGCAGGCAATGAACATTCGTCCATTGTTGCTTTGGCCATTGTTGCTTAGTCTCGATCCATGCCGGGTTCTTGGCCGAGTTTTGTAAACGACGGATTTGAGGTGTCCCCCACAGGGAGAATAGAAACAGATATTAATAATCATAATAGATAATACATTCACTTAACGAATAAATACAAATTATAATAACATATATGACATTAACCCTACGTGGTCTGACTTTAGCGCCACCCTGTGTATAGTCTCGCTGTGGTTAGGCCTCGTTACATTAAGGACATCATCGCTCAAAGCAAATTTTGTTGCGAGTTTCACGGGCAATTAGGTACGTATACTCTTTGGTTCTTTCGGTAAAGTCACGTAGGTAGAAAAAAATAATAATAATAGGAGCGAGCAGGCGAGTACGGGTAGGAGAGATAAATACATGTAAGCTCGGTGAGGGCCGAACTCGGCTAGGGCCTGGAAATCTGCTCGTAAGTGTAAATGTAAGCTCGCTCCTACATTAACATTAGCTGTCCCGCCCATCTCTAAACCTTTATCAACAACCTGCCTCAGCAGATTCCCCCCTCTTTTTCACCTGAAGGCGGTTGCTTGTGTTGCGATCGAAATGCCGTTACCTATCATTTTTTTCTACCTACGTGACTTTACCGAAAGAGACAACGGGTATGGATTCCTGCAGTCACGAAAGCTTCAAATAAAAAAAATTAGGTAGGTTTAAATGTCATCACGACTTCCGTCTCACGTACCATCCCGTTACTCTCATCGCGCTTAGGGATGTGAAAGTGTTTATGCGTCAGCTCTGTCCCGTCCGTGTGTCCGCGTGTCCGTCTATAACGGTGTGGGGATGGGGGGGGGGGAGGGTGGGGGGTGGGAGGTGGGGGCCACAATTACTCCTGTCGAGATGATCTGATCCGAACTAATCTTTAATGTGAAGTTGCATTGCTACTCGGGACTCGACACCCCCCCCCCCCACCCCCGGCCCCCCTCCCGGAGAAAACCGGACACATTGATCCGAGGGGGTTATTGCTCGAGGACTTGGAGACGGAGAGCAAAGCACGACTCTCAACATGCCTCGACCGCTGCTTTCCCCACCCCTTCGCCGTTCCTTACGCCAATTCAACGCTTCACAGGACGACCGGACGCGTGCTGCGGCGGTGTCACAGAATCCACGCGTCCGTGTGATTTTTCCCTTTCCTAACTTGTCTAAGCTTCTGTTCCCCACTCCGCGCTGGGTTTAGAATAACCGGTGTCGGCTGACGCCAGCGGCAGTGAAGCCACCGTCGTGACCGGGGCGGGCTCCGCGTTGCCAGCGCGGTGCTTTTTTTAGGCGGTTGCGGTTCCGATGGTTGCAGCGGCGGCGGTGCCGGCGCCGCCGGCGGTGACGGTGACGGCAGTCCCGGCGGCGGCCTCCGCGGTGTAGAGGCGATTCTGGAGGATGTAGTCGATGACCGCTTGGCTCAGGAGCTGAGAGACGCCGGCGTCGCCCCTCTCCAGCGCCAGCCTTGGGGCAACGGCACAGAGTAGAAGGGGGCTCATGGGAAGCGGGCGTCGCCTCGGCGGTAGCCCTGCGGCATCTGCTTCCCCCCCCCCCCCCCCCGGGGGCCGCTCTCAAAGCGGGGAAGGCCGCACGCTCCCCTGCGAGCGGTCGGACGGGGCCCTTTGCCTCGTGGCGACGGGGAGCGACGTTGCACCGGACGCAGTCAAACGCCGCTGTCGGCGTTTGACTGCGTCCCTCGCAACCGCCGAGAATCCATGGACGAGGAGCGAGGCAGTGAGGAGCCGGCGCTGTCGACGGCTGCCCAAAGCTCTGCTATCCTCTACATTTTAAGGTATTTTCAGGAAACTAATGAGCGTCCCCCCCCAATTGACAGCGAAGTCGGGAAACGATTTGGAACAAGATTTACGCAAGATGACGGTCAGAGGTCGAAGGGATGGAAGTCTTCCTGCCATGGGGGTGGCTGTGGTGGTTCATAATGGCCGTGACGGAGACACTGGCAGAAAGCCAGAGCATCGGCCCCATGTTAGAGAATGGCCTGTGGAAGTTGATATCACAGAACTACTTCTGAGATCACTTTCCTCGCCTTTTATCCCTACACCAGGGGCGGTGCATATGTCGTTGCACTGCGGTCAAACCGATATTATATTTAACTCTCAGAGGTGGTCATTAGCTAAATTAAGCGCAGAGCCACGTTTTAATGTGACGCGCTTTTTGTTGCTGTTGTTGGTGTGCAGCTATCGGTGACCGGGTTGAGGCCACCACCTTACTGCACTTGAGAACCCGGTCCAATCACAACTCAGTCTGCCCCAGTCTACGTGTACGTTTATGGGTCTCCACGTGATCCTTTGGGTTTCTATGTGAGTCTGTGGCGTTTCTACGTGAGTCTACGGGTCTCTACGCGAGCCCTTAGTGACGAGGCTGAGAACATCAACTCACTGCGCTTGAGAATCCGGTTGAATCACAGTTAGTGGCTGGAACCCGGATTCGAACCCAGGGTGTTTAACGATGCCGGCTCATTGCCACCCGGTCGCCTGTACAGTTGAACGTCAAGTCAGGCAAATCTGCAGTAAGTCAGACAGACGTCGAGGTCCACTGCCACTTGCCTGCTCTCTGTGGAGCTGATGGAAGAGGTCGCTGTGCTCTTGCCTGTCGTGACAGTGATGATATTGTGCTGTGGAAGAAAGACAAAGGCAAAGATATCCCGTATAGCCTTTAAATGGACTGTTGGGGCAAGTGCTGTTGGCGAGCACCTATGAAGGCCGGCACGGCACACGAGGGGGTGGGTGGCCAGCACCACGCCAGGCCGCCTTTGTCTCCCCAGTGGCGATGTTTACTACACACCGCACCAGGTACTCATTTGAGGCTGAGTCGACCTAGGGGAGGCCCAGGACCGGTTCAGATAATTGTCACTGATGTTGGCCGTGAGCGGGAATCGAACTTGGGACGCCGGGTTCGTAGCGCAGCGTAGCGCTAACCGCTACACCACTGTGCTGTGGAACACGCACAGACACATACACACAGACACACACACACGCACACACACACACAGACACATACACACAGATACACACACAGACACGTACACACAGACACACACACAGACACACACACACACAGACACATACACACAGATACACACACAGACACGTACACACAGACACACACACAGACACACACACACAGACACATTCACACAGACACATACACACAGACACATACACACGCACACACACACACAGACACATACACACAGACACACACACACAGACACACACACACAGACACACACACACAGACACATACACACATACACATACACACAGACACATACACACAGACATACACACAGACACATACACACAGACACATACACACAGACATACACACAGACACACACACACACAGACACATACACACAGACACACACTCACACACACTCTCAGACACTCACACACACTCTCAAACACTCACACACATTCTCACATACACACTCTCACACGCTCTCACACAGACACACACACACTCACACACACTCAAACACTCTGACACAGACACTCTCACACACTCTCACACACAACAACAACCGCCATTCGCCACTAAGTGGCGGTGACGTCACCACGGCGCTTGTGCCAGGCTATGTGCACCCTGAGGCCACGTGAAGTGTCGAACTCCCGCTGGCTGGAGGTCACGGGGCAGACCCAGCAGAGGAGGCCAAACACCACTCTCGAGGGGCTCTCTCTCGAGCTCCATTCAGTGGAGGCCCTGACGCCAGCAGTGGCGTGCGCTCGTGCGTGTGTGCGAGTGTATGTGCGAGTGTGTGTGCGTGTGTGTGCGTGAGTACGTGCGCGTGCGTGAGTGCGTGCGCGTGCGTGTGTGCGTATGTGTGTGCGAGTGCGTGCGTGAGTGTGCGTGTGTGAGTACGTGCGTGTGCGCGAGTGTGTGTGCGTGTGCGCGTGCGTGCGTGTGCGCGAGTGTGTGTGCGTGCATGCGCGTGCGTGCGTGAGTGCGTGAGTGCGAGTGCGTGCGTGTGCACGAATGTGTGTGCGGGTGTGTGCGTGTAAAAGCGTGTGTGCGCATAAGTGCGTGCATGTGTGCGTGAGTGCGCGTGTGTGTGCGCGCGTGAGTGCGTGCGCGTGCGTGTGTGAGTACACGTGTGTGTGTGAGTACACGTGTGTGTGTGAGTACACGTGTGTGTGTGTGCATGTGAATACACGTGTGCGTGTGCATGTGTGCGTATGTGTGCGTGTGTGCACGCGAGAATGCGTGTGTGAACATGTGTGCGTGTGCGTGAGTTGGATTCCCTCTCGCAGCCAAAGTGTGGCGACGAATATCTGAACAGTTTATTAAGGGCCGCACCTTAGGTCGACTCAACCTTAAATGAGTACCCAAGGCACGGGGGTGGTCCCGGCCACACCACGTGCCGTGCCGGCCTTCGGGGGTGCCGCTCGCGAACGTCATTTTCCCCGCGAGCCCTGCGTGGCTAACCGGGGGTGCGTGTGGCTGTCCTGGCGATCGTGGGGGGGTCCCTGTGTGTGTGTGTGTGTGGGGTGGGGTGGGAGTGTGGGGGTGCCGTTGCCGGGTCGGCGGGGGTTCTCCACGCACCCTGTACTTGCTGAGCAGCGGAGACTGCGCGATGATGCGCGAGGGGTCGTGACCTTCACGCGGCACGCACACCAACCCAAAGTCTCCCAGGATGCTCTTCAGCTGCGCTCACGGTAGTGGTTGGGGTGGGGGGGGGGGGCGACACACACAGCAAAGATAAAGATCCCCCGTGTAGCTATTAGCAGACTGTTAGGTGCACGCGCTGTGAGCGAGCTCCTGTGATGAAGGCTGCCAGGGCACACTGAGGTGGATGGCCAGCCAGCACCGCACCCGAACAGCACCATGCACGGTCATGGTGATGAGAGGCGACCGCGACGACGATGATGATGATGATGATGAGAGGAGGGAATTCCAGAGTGGAGCGGTGCGAGGGATGGAGCAGAGAGAGAAGTGAGGCGACCTGCGGTGTGTGGTGAGCGGGTGGGTTGGTGAGCGATTGGGCGATTGAATGCATGAGTCGGTGAGCGAGTGAGCTGTGACCTGCGGTGTGTTGAGTGGGTGGGCGAATGGATGAGCGACTGAGCGAGTCGGTGAGCGATCGGGCGAGTGGAATGTGCGAGCCAATGAGTGACGTTCACGGGAAAAGCGCGCCATGCGATGCGGGCGACAAACATAGCAGATCCCATCATGTGCAGGTTTACTCGTCAGTTCATTCATGTGTGCTTTCATTCAATTGTCCATTCAACGCTTGTTCACTTAACTAATCATCCGTTCAATTTGTGCATTCACTAATTGCTCATGCCATCGCAAACCCATCCATTCATTTGTTCGTCAATTCACTTGTCCATTCATTCATCCTTTCATTCACTTACATCCTTCTCGCTCCAGAGGTTGGGAATGCAGAAGGACTCCAGGAGGTCACTGCCACACAGCAGCATGACTCTCATGTCTGCCCAAGACAACAGGAACCGGGTCACTCACTCACGCACAACAACAACCGCCCTTCGCCACCAAGTTGGCGGTGACATCACCGCGGCGCTTGGTGCCAGGCTAGGTGCACTTCCGATGCAACGTGAAGGGTCGAAAGCTCGCCCGGCAGGAGGCCACGGTGACGCGGCCGGGTGGCAGCTCGTCCCGGAAGTTCACCGTCCAAACCCGGTGGCCGCCCCGGTCAATACTAAAACGTGAGGACCGCGATGCGCCGCCTGCTTCGCTCGTGGTGGACGTCAAAGATCCCCCGTGACGTTATTCGACGCCATCGCCGTGGCCCAAAGGGCTGTTTGTTTGCTTTTTTTTCCGCCAATCATCCAGGCAATGCTTTGATCGAAACGTTACCGTCAAAGCTGAGAAAAAGTTAGAAAAAAAAACATGAGCCCGCACTCACCGATCTCTTCGTAACGCAGCACATTCCCCATGTTGGCGTTCTCGTCTGAAACGAGAAGGAGCGTCGGTGGCATTCGTCCACATCGCAGCCCAACGACCCCGTTCGGGATATCCCCCCTCGTCGTTGGCCGTGGCTGGGGGTCACACTCGGGCCTCTGGGGTCGTCGGCAGCGCAGTGGGGCAACCGGTGACGTGACCTAGGCAGCGGTTCGCAGTTGCGACTCCGGCGGGCCGCACCCAGCTAACGCTGCATTGCAGCGGACGTGAGAGAGTTTTCGCGTGAAGCGGGAGTGGGGCCGCTGCGAGTGCCATTGTCACGGCAACACCCTTCGTCAAATCTGAAAAGCCGCACCGCGAATCGCTCAAGTGGGATTTCGCGTGCGCGCACACACGCGCAAACATGCATGCACGCACACATGCACACAAAAGCACGCGCACACACACACACACACACTCGCTCACGCATGCACAAATGCGCACCCGCACACACACACACGTGCACACAAAAGCACGCACACACGCGCACATGCGCACACGGCGGCAGTCATAGTCGCCCCCAACCACCCAACCGCGAAACTACTGCAGACCGTGTCTGTGAAACATGGCGGTGCCTTCCTTCGCAACGGCGACAAACAGACGACAGCCTCGCTCCAAATGAGCGATAGCGCCAATAGCAAGTGTACTAAATTATCATCGTCGCTGAGGATTACCCTCCGTTTAACACGTAGGAGAAAGGCTTTCTTTGACCAATATCCATAAGAGAGGTTTTGTGAGTTAGATCATTAAATATAAACGTGCCGTTAAATCCGCCGCCAGCCGACAGCCAATTAGCAAGGGTTCTCACGTAAACAGAAAGTGCCAATTGATTACTAGCACAGCACGCTGGTGTGTTGGAGAGTAAACCCACTAAAACATTTACAAGGACCGTGACATTTTGCTGGTAACTACATACAGCATCATCATCAGGCGACAGCCAGAGTTGTGGAGAAATCCTCTTTTTTGGTCTTGAATGAGACTACCCAGCTTCTGCCGCAGCTTCACGGGAACGTGGAATTTCCACCACTGGCTTTCGGAGCCACAGATGGAGGCGATCGCCGTCCCCTCCACTCCGGCTGAGCCCCAGGTTGGGCCGCGAGCGATCGGTGTGACCGCGGTTGGCCCGTGGCACGAGACGTCTGCAATGGGACTCACCGATAAAGCTGAACGCGTCCGTGTCCGGGCGCGAGCAGCACATCACCGTGAGGTTTCCTCCCAGATTGTCGAGAATTTTCCCTGCGGAGGGGGCGGGAAGTGAGATTTAACGCCGCTTCGTTTCTTCACGTCGCGACCCTGCCTTCTGTTGCATTCTAATCCGCCACTGTCGTTGTCAGGCCGCTGTGAGAGGTCAATCTGGCCGTCGTGTTGAAGCCGCAACAACCCTTACCCCCTCTGACCCCAGCCTACCACTATCCCGAGCATACAACGACGTGATGGCCCTGATCGGCAAACACAGAGGAGACATCACGGCGATTAACTCCGCTACTCCAGATTGCGATTGTCTGGCTTTATCACCCGAATGTGAAATTCTAGTTACCGCTCTGTCATCTGCATCAGCAGTCGTACAAAAGAAGGAGAAAACTATCCCTACTGCCACGACCAACCCATACCCCCCCCCCCCACCCCTGACCCAACCCACCCATACCACTGCGGTACACACACCGCATTCATCTGGCTAGGCTGTCTGGCTAGAGGGTCTGTCTTATGTCCCTGGATAGGGTGTCTGGATAGAGTGTCTGGCTAGAGGGTTTGTCTATATCTGTGTGTGGTGGAAGGGCCCCGGGGTTTAAACCCAGACACGTGGGGCCTAGAGAAAGGGCAGGGCCTAAAAAGGGAAGGTTCTGGAGCAGGAAGGGGTGGGGGGCCTAACCAGGAATGGGTGGGGCCTAATCACGAAGGGGTGGGGCCTAATCAGGAAGGGGTTGGGCCTAATAAGGAAGGAGTGGGGCCTAATCAGGAAGGGGTGGAGCCTCAGCAGAAAGGGGTGCAGCCTAATAAGGAAGGAGTGGAGCCTAATCGTGAATTTGTGGGGCCTAATCAGGAAGGGGTTGGGCCTAAATAAGGAAGGAGTGGGGCCTGACCAGGAAGGGGTGGAGTCTAACCAGGAAGGGGTGCGGCCTGACGAGTAAGGGGGAAGGACGTAAAAAGAGGAAGGATGGCCGGAACAGGTCCAGCGATGGCCACGAGAGCGTTGAGAGTGTCTGGATCGGTGCATCCGTCTTGCGTTTCGCATGTTTTAACCCAGTGGCAGCCGTCTCAACCGATGAGCCTCCCGCCTTGTTTTTGGTTTTTAGCGCCCGAAACGTCAAGCGGGGCCGGCAACAAATGGCGCGTCCGCGGCCACGTGGCGGTCGGTACCCGGGGTGGGTTTCCCGGCCGGCAGGCCGGGGCCGGAGGGCCCGCGCGGCGCCGGCTGGTGGCCCACGCTGCCCTGCGGCGGTGCCGCGTCCCCGCGCCCCCGGCGCGCGCTCGCCGCCGGCGCTGATGCCGCCGCCACGGGGGACGTCACGTCACAGAAGATGCAGCCGCTCATTTGCTGGTGGCGGTGGCGGGCGGTGCGGATGTGTCAGAGTGGGGGGAAGGCACAGGGGCGGGGGAGGGGGCGGAACGGGGGGGCAGCGGGGGGCGGAACGGGGGGGGGGGGGTGGAACAGAAGGGGTTAATACGGAGGTTCCTACTCATAATGTAAGATTAGGGCTAGGCCGCGGCATGGACACCGTGCAGGGAGAAGTTGTGAACGTGCGGCGCTTGGGGTGGGAGCGTCGTTGTCCCGTCGCGGCGACGAAGCGCACGAGCACACAACGCGGGAGAGGAACTCCCCTCCCCTCCCCTCCCCTCCCCCACCCCTCCCTCCCCCCCCCCCCCAACCCGCACCTTCAGGAGGTTGCGGTGATGCTCGAGGACCGACCGTGCCGACTGCACGCTGTCCTGCAGGCAGGCCCAGGGGTCCACTCTGCGTCCACAGCGACGGCGACGCAAAGAGACAGAGACAAAGTCCGCCCCTCCTCCACCTACACCTGCACAGACTCAGCAGACTGTCAGGGGGGCCAAGGGCTGCTAGCGTGCGCACGCACGTACGTACATCTCATCTCCATTAGCAGCCCTGAGACAATTCCACGTTCCCTATGGTAGAGGCCCGTGGCAATGAGGACAACCGCTGTTAATCCGGCCGGCTGGTTCGGCGACAGAGTGAGTTGTTCGCGAACAGAATGGTCGCAAGTTCACATCCAGGTTGTGGTGGTCGACTCATCCCATCATCTTTTTGGGGGCCGCTAAAATAGGCAAAATTTTCCGGTTGTCGCTGGAATTGACTGACCGCC
The DNA here is from genome assembly GCF_048934315.1 of Petromyzon marinus. Lineage (NCBI taxonomy): Eukaryota > Metazoa > Chordata > Hyperoartia > Petromyzontiformes > Petromyzontidae > Petromyzon > Petromyzon marinus. The sequence continues at coordinate 8,183,498 of NC_133725.1, read as the reverse complement.
GGGCCATAGGAATGTGCAGTTTTAAATCACTGGCTTAGGAAAAAGGGAGCAGCCATGCAACTGCTCGCTCAAACCTCTGCGTGGTGGAATGGCTTTCACAAGAGAGCTCCTCTCTAGAGGGTATTCGGCCTGCTCTTCAACTCTGGCCGGACATCTTACACTGCTAGGTCGACAGAGGAGGAGGAGGTGGTCGCAGGGAAGATTTAAGAATCTCCCCCCTCCCCCCACTACCCCTACCCCTCCCCCCCCCGTTGTTTGAACTGCCGCACTAGGAGATGGGAAATAACCCAGCAACCTCCTCCTGATCACGTGCTTGCAAACCCGTTACCACTGAGCCCGTCACCACCGAACCCGTTACACTGTGGTGGCAGCAGCAGCGGTAGCGGCGGTGGCCGCTGCCGTAACTCAGGAGGGGAGCCAATTCCCCGGTGCTGTCGGGCTCCGCGTCTGGGAGGTTATCGATCGGCTCGTAAAGCGGGCGGAATTCTGCACGGCAACAGAAGGCGCTGCCTAAAAGCCGCTCTCATCGCCGCCCTCATCCTCCCCCCCCCCACCCCCACCTAGCCAGACGCTCTTGCCAGGGACACAGACAGACCCTCTAGCCAGACAACCTAGCCAGATGCCCTATCCAGGCATACAGACATACCCTCTCGCCAGACAACCTAGCCAGATGCCCTATCCAGGCATATAGACAGACCCTCTAGCCAGACGCTCTTGCCAGGGAAAAGGACAGACCCCCTAGCCAGGCAACATAGCCACACACCCTATCTAGAAATCTTTGAGAGGGACATAAAAGACCGTCTAGCAAGACAACCTAGCCAGACGCCTTATCTAGACACCCTTGCCAGGGATATAGACGGACCCTCTAGCCAGACACCCTATCCAGACACCCTATCCAGGACATAGACAAACCCTCTATCCAGACACCCTATCCAGGATATAGACAGACCCTCTATCCAGACACCCTACCCAGACACCCTATCCAGACACCTTATTCAAGGACATAGACAAACCCTCTAGCCAGACACCCTATCCAGACACCCTATCCAGACACCGTATCCAGGGACATAGACAAACCCTCTAGCCAGACACCCTATCCAGACACCCTATCCAGGGACATAGACAAACCCTCTAGCCAGACACCCTATCCAGACAACCTATCCAGACACCCTATCCAGGGACATTAGACAGACCCTCTAGCCAGACAGCCTAGCCAGACGAATGGATAAATAAACGAATGAATCGATGCAATTCCATTTCGCGAACGAGGAGTGGAGGACTGCGCTACCGGATCCAGTGTGAGGAGCGCACTGCGAGGTGGCACATGGTCAGCCGGTGGTGACTTGGCAGCAGCGCCTAGCAGGAGAATGCACATCACACGCACAGACAGAGACAACTGTTACACTCAACTGCGTTCTGTTGAGCCACGCAAGGACCCCACGTTTATCCGAAGCGGCCTGGCGGCCACATGCCAGTGATGACGGCTCATCACCGTCATCGTCGTCAGCATCACGTGGGAATTTAGAGCAGCAGCTGAATACTCTAAAGGCGTAGTGACGTTGACTCCAAATGTGGAGGAGAAAAAGAAAAGACAGAGGACCCGGAGAAAAATAAGAAAAACGCAAAGTCCAAATATAAGCAGCAGGCGTCAGCGTTGGTATTGAATCCACGACCTCCTGTGTACCAGGCGAGGTAGTTAACATCTCACCCACCCACTTGTAGCCTGCACAGACTGTTTGGGCAAATGCTGTGAGCGAGTATTTGCTAATGTCGGCAACGGGACACGGCGGGGGTGATGTTTACGCTCCGTGTCAGCCACTCGTTTCAGGATATTTGGTGTTGTTGTGCCTGCTTCTGCTGCGTTAGCAGTGGTGCAATTAAAAAAAATACGTACATATGTTGAATTTCTTTCACACCGTACGTAGCACAACAACAAGCAGTTCGAAGGAAAATGAGTTTTCAAACTGAGAGTAGAAACTCAACACGTCCCGTGTGAATATCGGCGTGTGGCCTGAAAGGGTAAATAAATAAAGAAATATGACAGCCAACGTTTTGGGCAATGGCCCTGTTTCAAAGCTGAGATA
>NC_133725.1:8083914-8176414 GCF_048934315.1 Petromyzon marinus | reverse complement strand
ATGTGCACCTTGAGGCCACGTGAAGTGTCGAATGCCCGCTGGCAGGAGGTCAAGGGGCAGACCCAGCAGGTGCCACGGGTCGACTGACTGACATGACTGAGATGATTGGCAGATGCACCACCTGTGCCCCCTACTGTGCCAACCTGCTGTGCTTTAGCCACCCGGCGCTCCGCTGGTTGTTGTGAGCGTCGCTCCTCCGCCCTTCATTGTTGTTGGAGGGCGACTGCCTCCAACTGCCCAGTAGCGTCCTTCAGGATCCTCCTCCACAGAGGCCGACCTTGACACTGCTGGTACCGGTCATCGGCAAGGCCACTCAGATCCACGTCCTCCTGTACCACATCGCTCCATCTCTTCTCTAGCCCGTGCCGCGCCCGTTTTGCCCCCTCGATCCGGCCGAACAAAAGCTGTTTCGACATGCGGTGGCTGGGCATGCGGGCTACATGACCCAGTCAATGCAGCCTTGCCTGCCGGAGGAGCTCACCAATGGGACCTTGCCAAGAACTTTCAAGGATTTGTGAGCTCCTCACACATTCCAGCCTGGTTAAACCCAGGATGGATCGTAGGCAGGCTAGCCTAAATGTTTCTAACCGGCGAAGATGTTCCATTAGGGGGGTCCACATTTCGCAAGCGTAGAGAAGGGAGGGAATGACAGTGGCTGAGAAGACCTGAAGCTTTGTGCGGAGCGACAGACCAGGTAGCTTCCACACAGCATTACGCAACCGATGAAAAGATATTGCTGCTCGACTGATTCGGAGTGAGACCTCTGCTGTTAAACTGGAGCCGGTCATAAGCACACTGCCCAGATATGGGAAACTCTCCACTCTCTTCACAACTGCCCCATCACCGATTGGGAGTTGTGGGGGTGGAGTATCCGATTATACAAAATACCCAGGCAGGTGCTTAGTTTTGGTGGGGCTGATGGTAAGGCCCCATCTCTTAGTGGCACGCTCCAGTCTCAGCAGCAGCGTCTCCAACTCCTCCTTTGAATGAGCAGCTATTACCAAATCATCGGCATACATAACGTGGTTGAGCAATAGGGAGCCATCCCTTGACCGCACCCGGGCATCGATCTGCCTCCCATTATATCTGTTCCAAATGGAGATTCCCCTAGTACAGCTATTGAAGGCTTAACGAACTACGTGGTCAAAATAGATGTTAAATAATGTGGGAGCCAGAGGACATCCCTGTCGCACCCCAAGGTGTACAGGGAATGGCTCTGACTCCCGGCCACGTAGTTTTACCCGGGCCCGCTCACCATCATGAAGGTCCTTAATGATCGTGAGCAGAGGTTCAGGGACTCCAAAAGCACGAAGAACGACCCAGAGCCCAGGCCTACTGATGGTATCATAGGCCTTGACCAGGTCAATAAAGCAGAGATGTAGGTCTTGTTGGAATTCCCTTCACCTCTGCTATAGCAGACGGGCAGAAAATATGGCATCTGTGCAGGACCGCCCTTTCCTGAAACCGCATTGCTGGACTATGTAGTCCAGCAGATGTTCTTGCTTGGACCCGGCATGCATCCATGATGTTGTTTGGATGCGCCGATGCCGGAACAGCATGTTGACAATTATAAGCCCATGGGCTGCACAAAAATCTAGCGGCCTCCTACCGTTGTTATTGTGCTGATCTGGCCCATGCCCTCCAATCACTCCAGACCAGGTGCCAGCATCATGACCAACTCGGACATTGAAGTCACCCAACATGATGACTCTATCCCGAGGGACCACTTTAGCCAGCACCTGTGACAGGAGGTCATAGAAGGCATCTGACTCATCGGCTTTGCCTGCATCCCTCCACGGATGTTCGTCTTCGGTGGTGCCATAAGTAACCACGACCACCACTCCTCGCCTCCGGTTGATGGGAAGGCGAGCCCAAAGTAGCCTGGGGCTTACAGCTTTCCACACCTCACCGCCACGCTCCCACGCCCCCTTCATTCTTTTGTTCAAAAGAAGAGCCACGCCGTGTTGTTTGGCAGTCTGCTGCCCCGAGTTGAGGACTGTCCGCCCCTCATGGTGGCAAGAGCCAGAACCGGTCCACCGGACCTCCTGAATACCACAGAGATCCAGGCGGTACCGGTCCAGCTCCCGACAGAGGAGTGGCAGCCTCTCCTCCGCAGTGAGCGTTCGGACATTCCACGTGGCCACACGAAGCGGCTTTTCGTCGTTTCTGGAGGAGCCCCCGAGGGTAGTGATTCAATCTCCTGGCTCCGCCAATTGGGGTTTTTTGCCAGGAGACGTCATAGACGCCCGTCCCCGCGGGGCCTCCGCTACCAATCGTCACCCTCGTCGCCAGCGGCCACCGTCCACGTCTAGCACCCTGCACGTCGGACTTCTTCCGCACCGCACGCAGCCATCGTCGTCATGGGCAACTCGAGCGCCACGTGGCACGGAGTCGCCAGCGATTGTCCTCGCGGAACGATGTTGCACCCCTCCCTCCCCCCCACCCATCCCCAGCGCCCGCCATAGAACCGTGGAGTTTCCACCCGCTGCCCCAACCGCTGGGCTACTCCACGTCCAGAGCACTTGGGGGCCCTTCCATAAATGACGTCACGCGAATTTTGGAAGATTTTTTAACCCCCCCTTCTTCGTCACACGGCGTCACGAAAATTCAGACCCCCCCCCTCATATATGACGTCACAAAGCTCTGCCCCCCCCCAACACCAAAGAAAATGAAACATGCTTCACAAATCGCTTAAAACTATTGTCATTGTAGTGCGTGTTTAATGTGGCGCTGCACTCTGATGTTGTAGGAGAAAACATTTATTACAAAGTCAATTTAATTAAGTAGAACGTGTTGTCTATATTTATTTATAAAGTTGCGCATTTTGATGTGACGTCACATTTATCAACCCCGCCCCCCCCCCCCATCGTCACACATCGTCACAAATGTCTGACCTCCCCCACCCCCCAGGTGTGTGACGTCATTTATGTACGGCCCATTGGGGGGTGGGGGGGGGGCAGAGGTGGCTGGCTGGGCCATGCTTCTCTGGAACCATCCCAACACCACCCACACCCCCCCCCCCCAGCTAAGTGGCCTCAACACAGTCAGGGTACTTGCGGATCAATGAGGCTGAAAGGCGACCTCCCTCCGTCTGTCCATGCGCGCGTGTGTGTGTTAGTGTGTGTGTGTTAGTGTGTGTGTTAGTGTGTGTGTTAGTGTGTTAGTGTGTGTGTGTTAGTGTGTGTGTGTTAGTGTGTGTGTTAGTGTGTGTGTGTTAGTGTGTGTGTTAGTGTGTGTTAGTGTGTGTGTGTTAGTGTGTGTGTGTTAGTGTGTGTGTGTTAGTGTGTGTTAGTGTGTGTGTGTTAGTGTGTGTGTGTTAGTGTGTGTGTGTGTGTGTTAGTGTGTGTGTGTTAGTGTGTGTTAGTGTGTGTGTGTTAGTGTGTGTGTGTGTTAGTGTTAGTGTGTGTGTGTTAGTGTGTGTGTGTTAGTGTGTGTGTGTTAGTGTGTGTGTGTGTTAGTGTGTGTGTGTTAGTGTGTGTGTGTGTTAGTGTGTGTGTGTGTTAGTGTGTGTGTGTGATAGTGTGTGTGTTAGTGTTAGTGTGTGTGTGTGTGATAGTGTGTGTGTGTTAGTGTTAGTGTGTGTGTTAGTGTGTGTGTTAGTGTGTGTGTATGTGTTCGTGTGTGTGTTAGTGTGTGTTAGTGTGTGTTAGTGTGTGTGTGTTAGTGTGTGTTAGTGTGTGGGTGTTAGTGTGTGTGTGTTAGTGTGTGTGTGTTAGTGTGTGTGTGTTAGTGTGTGTGTGTGTGTTATTGTGTGTGTGTGTGTTAGTGTGTGTGTGTGTTATAGTGTGTGTGTGTGTGATAGTGTGTGTGTGTGTTAGTGTGTGTGTGTTAGTGTGTGTGTGTTAGTGTGTGTGTGTGTTAGCGGTTAGCGCGCTGCGCTATGAACCTGGCGACCCGGGTTCGATTCCCGCTCACGGCCAACACCAGTGACGATTATCTGAACCGGTCCCGGGCCTCCCCTAGGTCGACTCAGCCTCAAATGAGTACCTGGTGCAGTGTGTAAACATTGCCACTAGGGAGACAAAGGCGGTCGGGCGTGGTGCTGGCCACCCACCCCCTCGTGTACCGTTCCGGCCTTCATAGGTGCTCGCTAACAGCACTTGCCCCTACAGTCTGTTACAGGCTATACGGGGGATCTTTGTCTTTGTCTTTGTGTGTGTTAGTGTGTGTGTGTGTTAGTGTGTGTGTGTGTTAGTGTGTGTGTTAGTGTGTGTTAGTGTTAGTGTGTGTGTGATAGTGTGTGTGTTAGTGTGTGTGTTAGTGTGTGTGTTAGTGTGTGTGTGTTATTGTGTGTGTGTGTGTTAGTGTTAGTGTGTGTGTGTGTTAGTGTGTGTGTTAGTGTGTGTGTGTTAGTGTGTGTGTGTGTGTGTTAGTGTGTGTGTGTGTGTTAGTGTGTGTGTGTTAGTGTGTGTGTTAGTGTTAGTGTGTGTGTTAGTGTGTGTGTTAGTGTGTGTGTTAGTGTGTGTGTTAGTGTGTGTGTGTTAGTGTGTGTGTGTTAGTGTGTGTGTGTTAGTGTGTGTTAGTGTGTGTGTTAGTGTGTGTGTGTTAGTGTGTGTGTGTTAGTGTGTGTGTTAGTGTGTGTGTGTTAGTGTGTGTTAGTGTGTGTGTTAGTGTGTGTGTTAGTGTGTGTGTGTGTTAGTGTGTTAGTGTGTGTGTTAGTGTGTGTGTTAGTGTGTTAGTGTGTGTTAGTGTGTGTGTTAGTGTGTGTGTTAGTGTGTTAGTGTGTGTGTTAGTGTGTGTGTTAGTGTGTGTGTGTGTGTGTTAGTGTGTGTGTGTTAGTGTGTGTGTGTGTTAGTGTGTGTGTGCTAGTGTGTGTGTGTGTTAGTGTGTGTGTGTGTGTTAGTGTGTGTGTTAGTGTGTGTGTTAGTGTGTGTGTTAGTGTGTGTGTTAGTGTGTGTGTGTGTTAGTGTGTGTGTGTTAGTGTGTGTGTTAGTGTTAGTGTGTGTTAGTGTGTGTGTGTGTGTTAGTGTGTGTGTGTGTTAGTGTGTGTGTGTTAGTGTGTGTGTTAGTGTGTGTGTGTGTGTTAGTGTGTGTGTTAGTGTGTGTGTGTTAGTGTGTGTGTGTTAGTGTGTGTGTGTTAGTGTGTGTGTGTGTTAGTGTGTGTGTGTGTTAGTGTGTGTGTGTTAGTGTGTGTGTGTGTGTGTGTTTGTGTGTGTGTTAGTGTGTGTGTTAGTGTGCGTGTGTTAGTGTGTGTTAGTGTTAGTGTGTGTGTGTTATTGTGTGTGTGTTAGTGTTAGTGTGTGTGTGTTAGTGTGTGTTATAGTGTGTGTGTGTGTGTTAGTGTGTGTGTGTTAGTGTTAGTGTGTGTGTTAGTGTGTGTGTGTGTTAGTGTGTATTAGTGTGTGTTAGTGTGCGTGTGTTAGTGTGCGTGTGTTAGTGTGTGTTAGTGTGTGTGTTAGTGTGTGTGTGTTAGTGTGTGTTAGTGTGTGTGTGGGGAGCGATAGTGTAGCGGTTAGCGCGCTGCCCTATGAACCTGGTGACCCGGGTTCGATTCCCGCTCACGGCCAACACCAGTGACGATTATCTGAACCGGTCCCAGGCCTCCCCTAGGTCGACTCAGCCTCAAATGAGTACCTGGTGCGGTGTGTAAACATTGCCACTAGGGAGACAAAGGCGGTCGGGCGTGGTGCTGGCCACCCACCCCTTCGTGTACTCTTCCGGCCTTCATAGGTGCTCGCTAACAGCACTTGCCCCTACAGTCTGTTAAGGCTATATGGGGGATCTTTGTTAGTGTGTATATGTGGGGAGCAGTAGTGTAGCGGTTAGCGCGCTGCGCTATGAACCTGGCGACCCGGGTTCGATTCCCGCTCACGGCCAGCGACGATTATCTGAACCGGTCCTGGGCCTCTCCTAGGTCGACTCAGCCTCAAATGAGTACCTGGTGCGGTGGATAAAAACATCGCCACTGGGGAGACTAAGGCGGTCGGGCGTGGTGCTGGCCACCCACCCCCTCGTGTGCCGGTCCGATAGGTGCTCGCTAACAGCACTTGCCCCTACAGTCTGGTAAAGCTATACCGAGGATCTTTGTCTTTATCTTTGTATGCGTTAGTGTGCGTTAGTGTGCGTTAGTGTGCGTTAGTATTGAGGCTGGCACGTGCCGTGCCAGCCTCAATAGGTGCTCCCAAACAGCACTTGACCCAACAGTCTGTTCAAGGCTATACGGGGGGAGCGGTAGCGCAGTGGTTAGCGCACTGCCACTCTCAAGCCAACGGCTCTCACCGCGGCTACGAACATCAGCGGCCAGTGATGGTCCTGTCCCCTTCACCAACGGCGGTCTCTGTGTGAGTCTCCGATCAGCGTGGCGAGGTTTTGGTTAAACCAATCCAAGGCCGTAATTATAATAAATATTTTGGGGGGGGGGGGGCGCATCCCCTCCAATATTCAAATATGCTCAAAATGTCCCCCCCCCCCCAATATATTGCTATAAAATATAATTCTGTTTATACGATTGTGGTTATGGTTGTACTTTATTAATCCCTAATCTCTGCCATTACATACAATGAAATAAGAAAAGGTAAAACAGTTAAAACAGAGCAATGTAATACAATACACCATTAGACATTATTGTAAAAAAATACGTTAATAGTCCATCCCACGTGTTAGTGATTTTTTAAAATATTTTAGGCAGTAAATTCGTTTTCAAATTTAGATGTTTTTTCTGGGGGGGGGGGGGACCCCCCACAACCGCTGGAAGATGTTGACTCCATCGCTACAGCCTTGAACCAATCCCACATTGAGAAACTCGCATTCATATCGTTTAGATTGTTTGGCTGCTGTAAATGTCCAAACGATGGGCCCACTTTTCTTGAGCGGCTATCATTGGTGACCGGGTCGCTTCTGAAATTTTTTTTTAATACCTCAGCTGTCTCTGTTTGGTAGGATGGTGGATGGTTTAGGTCCATAAATGACGTCACGCGATTTTGGACGATTTTTGACCCCCCCCCCTCCTCGTCACACGGAGTCACAAAACGTCAGAGCCCCCCTCAAATATGACGTCACAAAGCTCTGCCCCTCCACCCCCCCCCCCACCCCCAAAACCATATTTCCATTTTGAAAATAAAACAAGCTTCAAATCGCTTTAAGCTATTGTCATTGTAGTATTACTGGTAGGAAACGTAGTGGACTGGAAGCCCAACTGGGATTAATTAACAGGAGGCAGGGGATTAATTGTGTATGTCTGTGGATGTCTGTCCACGTGTATATCCGGACACCCGGATAAAATGGGAGGGGTGGGGCTGGGTGGGGAGGGGCTGGGTGGGGAGGGGCTGGGTGGGGAGGGTGGGGCTGGGTGGGGAGGGTGGGAGGGGTGGAGCTGGGTGGTGAGGGGCTGGTCACCCCGTGGTGCCCTTATAAAACTCAACGTTTCACCTACTCACGCCGGCTTGTGCCCGTCCTCACAGTCGGGCATACTTACGGAATACACCACGTGGTGGTGCCGTTGACCCTGGCCATTGACCGAGCAACCCGACGTTCCTACCAGCTCCCTCCCGCAGGAGAATGTGTTTAATGTGGCGCTGCACTCTGATGTTGTAGGAGTGTTGTTATAACAATTAGTGTTGTTATAACAATTAGTGTTGTTATATCTTATAACAATTTACATTTATTTAAAGTTGCGCATTTTGATGTGACGTCACATTTATCCCCCCCCCCCCTCGTCACACATCGTCACTAAAATCGGACCCCCCCCGCCCCCCTAGGTGCGTGACGTCATTTATGGACGGTCCATTAGTGTTGTGTTTGTTTTGTGTTTGGGTGACGCTTTACCATTCTGGTACAATGCACTACGATCGTGTTCTTTGCGACTGTTTGTTGTTGTGGCGTTCTTACCCCGTGCTCCTACTGGACATCTGTGCAACAACAAAAAAACCCCAAGAGCTTTATAGCTCATCGGATTCCTCCTGCGATTCTCATTTTCCCCTCCGCGTTTGGGGTCCTCATCACGCGCGTCTCAGAGAGAATCCGTGCGACGCCGACGAGCCCCCCCCCCCCCTGAGGTCGGGCGATCACGTGCGAGGTCGCTTCCGCCCCGCGACACAGACAAATACAGATTCCGGTGGTGAATTTCCAGCGTGGGTGTTGGCAGCGAGGATGCTGTGTTCTCACTGGAAGCAACCACCCCCCCCCCACCACCACTACCATGGGGCATCACGAGAATAGACGGTGGGGGGGGTGCAGATGGGACACGCCGGAAGGGAGATACGCCTCGTGCTGCGCACGTCCCATTCGCAGCCTTCACTGCAGGGGTTGCGCCTAAGAGGCCAGAGGCGCTGAGCCAGCACAGCAGGGAGGCTGGATTCGAAATGCCAGGCTCCTGCCGCTGCCACGCGGTTAAGCCGTCTCGTGCCGTGAGTTGGTGGCGCTCAGAGCGGTCACCGGTGACTCACACAGAGATCCCATAGACTCACACAGAGACCCATAGACTCACACAGAGACTCATAGACTTACACAGAGACCCAACGACTCATACAGAGAACTATAGACTCACACAGAGACCCAACGACTCACACAGACACATAGACTCACACAGAGACTCATAGACTTACACAGAGACCCAACGACTCATACAGAGACCTATAGACTCACACAGAGACCTATAAACTCACACAGAGACTTATAGACTCACACAGAGACCTATAGACTCACATAGAGACCCATAAACTCACATAGAGACCTATAGACTCACACAGAGACCTATAGACTCACACAGAGACCTATAGACTCACACAGAGACCCATAGACTCACACAGAGACCTATAAACTCACACAGAGACCTATAGACTCACACAGAGACCCATAGACTCACACAGATACCTATAGACTCACACAGAGACCTATAGACTCACACAGAGACCCACAGACTCATATACACACCCATAGACGCACACAGAGTCCCAAAGACTCACACAGAGACCCATAGACTCACACAGAGACCTATAGACTTACACAGAGACCTATAGATTCACACAGAGACCCATGGACTCACACAGAGACCCACAGACTCACATATACACACATAGACTCACAGAGAGACCCAAAGACTCACACAGAGACTCATAGACATCACACAGAGACCCATAGACTCACACAGAGACCCATAGACTCACGTAGAGACCCATAGACTCACACAGAGACCCATAGACTCACACAGAGACCCATAGACTCACACAGAGAGCCAAAGACTCACACAGAGACCTATAGACTCACACAGAGACCTATAGACTCACACAGAGACCTATAAACTCACACAGAGACCCACAAACTCACATATACACCCATAGACTCACACAGAGTCCCAAAGACTCACACAGAGACCCATAGACTCACACAGAGACCTATAGACTCACACAGAGACCCATAGACTCACATATAGACCCATAGACTCATACAGAGACCCACAGACTCACACATAGATCCATAGACTCACATATAGACCCATAGACTCACACAGAGACCCATAGACTTACACAGAGACCCATAGACTTACATAGAGACCCATAGACTTACACAGAGACCCAAAGACTCATACAGAGACCTATAGACTCACACAGAGACCTATAGACTCACACAGAGACCTATAGACGCATACCGAGACCCATGGACTCACACAGAGACCCACAGACTCACATATAGACCCATAGACTCATACAGAGACCCACAGACTCACACATAGACCCATAGACTCACATATAGACCCATAGACTCACACAGAGACCCATACACTTACACAGAGACCCATAGACTTACACAGAGACCCATAGACTTACACAGAGACCCAAAGACTCATACAGAGACGTATAGACTCACACAGAGACCTATAAACTCACACAGAGACCTATAGACGCATACCGAGACCCATGGACTCACACAGAGACCCACAGACTCACATATACACCCATAGACTCACACAGAGACCCAAAGCCTCATACAGAGACCCATAGACTCACATATAGACCCATAAACTCACACATAGACCCATAGACTCACATATAGACCCATAGACTCACACAGAGACCTATAGATTCACAAAGAGACCCATGGACTCACACAGAGACCTATAGACTCACACAGAGACCCATAGACTCACACAGAGACCTATAGACTCACACAGAGATCTATAGACTCACACAGTGACCCACAGACTCACATATACACCCATAGACTCACACAGAGACCCAAAGACTCACACAGAGACCCATAGACTCACACAGAGACATATAGACTCACACAGAGACCCATAGACTCACATATAGACCCATAGACTCACAGAGACCTATAGACTCATACAGAGACCCATAGACTCACACATAGACCCATAGACTCACATATAGACCCATAGACTCACACAGAGACCCATAGACTTACACAGAGACCCAAAGACTCATACAGAGACCTATAGACTCACACAGAGACCTATAGACTCACACAGAGACCTATAGACTCACACAGAGACCCTCCGCCCTCCCTCCTCCTTCTGTCTGGGTCACACCCCTCGCAAACGCCCCTTGTGTTTGTTCAATGTTTGGTGCATCGTTCAACTCTGTACAAATATACGTGTGTGTGCATCTACGTATAAATATATCTCAGTGGTATTCACAAAAAAACAAATTGGCAATCCCATGCAGACATCATAAATACCAGAACAGTGGTGGCAACTCTGGCCAAAAGAGTAATTATTGCTTTCGTGGTTGCTGGTGGTAATTGTTCAGTGCTAAAACATGGAGTTGGCGTGGAACCTAAATAAGTTTTCGTTTATTTTACCGGGTGAGGCCCACTGAGCAATTTAGCTCTTTTAAAGAATCGACCTGGCTATCGAAAATCATTGCCCGACGAGAAGTGGCTCATCGCCATCGCGTGGAAATATCTAGCAGCCAAATACTCTCAACGCGTGCATGCTGATTCCAATTGTGGAGGGAAAAATCAGGAGGAATCCGATGAGCTATGAAGCTCTTTTTTTTCCACGGATGTCCAGTAGGGGCACGGGGTAAGATCGTCACAGCAACAAAGAGTTACGACAAAAAAACACGACAGGAGTGTCAAGGTACAAGTAAAGAAATCACCGAGACACAAGCAAACACAACACCACTAAATCATCCCCATCCTAGCAGGCAAAGCCCACTGAGGTGCTAACTGATGTTTCAAAATGCGACATCGCCGCCCTACTAGCCCATGAGCCGACAACTTGGGACCATCGTTCGGACATTTCTGGCAGCTGCCAAAAAAAGTCGTGGAAATCGTCCAAACGCGGTGATGTGTGGAGGGGGAAAAAAATGGGGCATAGGGCCCAACATTAATTACGAACAAAAAAATCCCGATTAATTGTATTGTCTTGAAGTAAATATCACCCGATTTTAAAATTCACGTGCAAATTCCATCTCTAGCCCGGCCCACTGACCCTTGGGCTACAGCCATCTCAAATCTTTTAAACTCCCTGCCTTAGCAGCGCTCCCGACGTATACTCTTGCATGCCTCAGCAGCTCTCCCGCTATATTTTTCACCTGATGACGATTGCTTGTGGTGCGATCGAAACGTCGTGATATCGTTAATTATTTTTTTTAATTATCTTTATTATTTTTTTTCTATCTACGTGGCTTTACCGAAATACCCAAAGAATACGTAAATATCAGTAACGTGTCCTTTTTCTGAGTCTCTAAGCGGCCGTCCATAAATGACGTCACGCGATTTTGGACGATTTTTGACCCCCCCCCCCTCGTCACACGGAGTCACAAAACGTCAGAGCCCCCCTCAAATATGAGGTCACAAAGCTCTGCCCTCTCGCCCCCCAAACCATATTTCCATTTTGAAAATAAAACACGCTTCAAATCGCTTTAAACTATTGTCATTGTAGGGCGCATTTAGTGTGGCGCTGCACTCTGATGTTGTAGGAGTGTTGTTATACAAATTAGTGTTGTTAGAACAATTAGTGTTGTTATAACAATTCTATATTTATTTAAAGTTGCGCATTTTGATGTGACGTCACATTTATCACCGCCCCCCTCCCTCGTCACACATCGTCACAAAAATCTGACCCCTACCACCACCCACCACCTAGGTGCGTGACGTCATTTATGGACGGCCCCCTAATCTGGCACCGGTGCCAGAGTTGGGCGCGCATGGTGTGAGGTGCGTGGGGAGGGGTGTGGGGGAAGGTGTGGTGGTGGGTGGGGGGGGGGGCCCCGAGGTGGTGGTGGCTGGGTGGGTGGGGGGCGGCTACTCCCATCGTCCCCGCTATGTACGGAAACTTCTTTCGCACCGTACGTAGGGCAACTGGGGCCCTGTGGGCAGACGAGCACGGGCGGGCGGGGAGTGTAGCCTCGGCGTGTCCGCTGGGCTTGCTTTAGGCCCCAGGGTCTCGTTGCCCTCCGGCGTTGGTGTTTAGCGGCCCCCGACAGCCACCATCCATCGGCCTGGGCGTTCGAATTTCGTTTTAAAAAGAATTTACACAGAGCCTCGGGTAAGGCGCTTTTTTGGATGAGGCCCTTTGTAAATTCGTGCACGGGATTAACAATCGTACGACGTGCGGAGGTGACGGTGGAGAATGATGACGAATGGATTCAACGAACGAATGGATTTGGGAGTTAACGAGTGGGAGCAAAGCGTGAGTTTTGAGATCACGAAGATTGTAACCCGTTACAATCTTTGAATTTCACGTAAGATCAGAAGCGTGTTTTTTTTGTTGTTGTTTTGTTTAATGGTGAGACACAATTATTGCATTGTAACGGTTTGACGAGAATCGCTGTTAACTAAGAGAAGCCTGAATCGCTGGGCAGCAGTTTACTAAAGCAAGCGAAGATGAAGACGCAACTCCCTCCCCTCTCTCGGTACAGCCTGAACAGGCTGATATGGACAAGTCCTGCTCGCGAGCATCTATTAAAGGGCTGAGCCCGGCCGCCTTTGTCTCTCCAAGCGCGCGTTCTTGACACGCATACACAAATGTTTACACTCTACTTGTATGCAGAGTCAAAAATGTATATGCAGGACTTTGATTTAAAAAAATGTAATTATACTATGGTTAGGCGTCATAAGGCATAATAACAGTGAAATGTTAATATTGACCGTGCTACATAATCGATGTACGTGTAGGCCACATTATGTAGGTATATATTGTGTGTCTAAAACACAATGCGCCTTAATATATTATTACAATGTGCGCGCTTGGTACATTAATTTACCTAACAAATGTATATGCATCGTAACTATATTATTCATGGGATATGTCTAAATGTAACAGAGCAGCTGATACATATTTTACATCCTCTATTTCTCTGTGAGTTTAGATAAAGCATGTACTGTATGTACAAATGCATAAATTTCTCTCCCCTTAAATGAATTATGTCGTGTATTGTGGCAGACATTATATATAGATTACTCGCTTAACTACCCGGCTTCGCCCGGGACATGGATCCACCACGCCCGGCCGCCTTTGTCTCCCCAGTGGCGATGTTCACACACCGCACCAGTTACTCGCTTGAGGCTGAGTCGACCTAGGGGAGGCCCAGGACCGGTTAAAATAATCTTCACCGGTGGTGGCCGTGAGCGGGAATCGAACTCGGGTGGTCGGCTTCGTAGCGCAGCGTAGCGCTAACCGCTACACTACAATGCGTTACGCTTCCACGTGCGCGGGTCACGTGACAGATGTGACGTCACAGATCACTTGCCGTGCAAAAAATAAATGCATTTTTGAGCTTCCCCCCCCCCCAAAAAAAAAGTGTACTTTAATAATTGTTGCATGGTGTACATTCTGGAAAGTACCCACATGGCAAATTTCAAGTTTGTTGCATATCGGGAAGTACCCTAAACATTTTGAACAGACACACATAATCACAACTTTGCCTTTTATATATATGGAGATATTAATATTACATATTGTATTCTGTATTTCACTGACGTAAGGTGTGAACAGCTGTGCGCCATTCAAATATAATCATCATTACCATCAGCCATGGTCAATCCACTGCTGAATGAATGCTTCCCCAAATCTATATATATGTTTTAGCATATGCTGTAAATAACAAATGAATGTTCGTTATATACTCATGAGCAGCGGCATAGCACAGTAATCTTCACGTCTGAAATGTTTGAGTGATTGTCAAGTGATGTCCAGGGAGTGTACATGCCTTAATGTGTGTGTGCCTAGGTATGTCATCATCCCTAATCGAGGTTGTTGGGGTAGATGGCGTAAATATAAACGCCGTAGTCGTGAAACCCGCCACCACCCGACACAGGCAATTGGTAAGGTTTGTCACGTGAAGACAACGAGCCAATCCGTTACTATAGCACAGCACGTGAACACCTTGCTAATTGGCTGTGTCGGGTGGTGGCGGGTTTAGCGACACATTTACATTCACGCGATGTGACCTCAAGATAAACTCTGTTATGGATAATATTCAACGCGACATCCTACGTGTGCAGAATCATGTAATTCATACGTAAGTGTGTATTTCGAATGTATCTCGATTATGCATGTCATCTGTACGTGATTTCGTGTATGGATGCGTTGCGTGTACGTGTGTGTTGACGTGTACGTGTGTCCGCGCGTGCATGCGCTTTGTGTTCATGTGTAGCGCAGTGTGGGGATGTGGTCGTGCAGTGGTTAGCCCTGCGCTACAAACACAATAGCGGTGGCGAATGTTTGACCTACTGGGTATCCCCAGAGGTCGACTCAGCCTAAAGTGAGTACCTGGCGCGGTGTGTAAACATCAGCACTGGGTATGACGTGGGGTGGGTGGCCAACAACAGCACTTGCCCCAGCAGTCTGTTGAAGGCTATACCGGGGAAATGTGTCATTGTATTTATATGTCCCTGTGTATGGACCCATGTGTGTACGTATCTTTGCATGTGCTTGCTTGTATGAATCCAACATTGGGAGGGACCAAATCATCCAGGGGGTCTGGGGGTCCCAACCCAGAAAAAAATATCTACATTTGAAAACGAATTTCCTGCCTAAAATATTTTTAAAAAATTCACTAATACGTGGGATAGACTTTGTATGTATTTTTTTTACAATAATGTCTAATAGTGTATATTGTATTACATTGCTCTGTTTTTACTTTTTTACCATTTCTTGTTTCATTGTATGTAATGGCAGAGATTAGGGATAAATAAAGTACAACCATAACCACAATCGTATAAACAGAAATCTATGCATTTCTAGATTTAAAGCTTTCGTGACTGCAAGGATCCATACTCTTTGGTTCTATTGGGTAAAGTCACGTAGGTAAAAAATAAAATAACAAAAAATCACGACGTTTCGGTCACAACGCAAGCGGCCTTCATCAGGTGAAGGGACGAGACTGCGCTGTCCTCCAGACAGTCTCGTACTTTCACCTGATGAAGGCCGCTTGTGTTGTGGCCGAAACGTCGTGATTTTTTGTTATTTTATTTTTTACCTACGTGACTTTACCCAATAGAACCAAAGAGTATAGAAATCTATGCGTTGATTTATATGAAGACAAGTCCGGATATTGTGGCCAAGGTTTAGCAAATTGTTGTTTTTATTTACGTAGCATAGCAATTAAATTTATTTTATAGCAATATAGTGGGGAGGACATCTTGAGCATATTTGAATATTGTGGAGGATGTGTCCCCCCCAATATATTATAATTACGGCCTTGTATTAATCCCATTACGTGTCTGTAACATATATATAGGTACGTGTCTGTAACATCTATATTGGTACGTGTCTGTAACATTCTGTATATATTGGTACGTGTCTGTAACATTCTGTATATATTGGTACGTGTCTGTAACATTCTGTATATATTGGTACGTGTCTGTAACATTCTGTATATATTGGTACGTGTCTGTAACATTCTGTATATATTGGTACGTGTCTGTAACATTCTGTATATATTGGTACGTGTCTGTAACATTCTGTATATATTGGTACGTGTCTGTAACGGTCTCCTCACTCAAACCCATGGCAGCGAGCCTTCGGCACGCCGAGGGTGCACCTAGCTTGGCACAGACGTCCTGGTGACGTCACCTTCACTTACTGGCAAACTGCGCTTGTTGTTGTTGTCGTTGTTAGTGTTGTTGTTGTCGTTGCAGCTATGACCACCGATAAACACTGACACAGCACAGCAACCACGCCCGGCCGCCTTTAAATACCCAGTGTTCGACGTTTATGTTGCACCAGGAACTCGTTTCGGGCTGAGCTGACCTAGGGGGAGGCCGCGTACAGGTCTTTCAGATATTCACCACTTCATAGGTGCTCGCTAACAATCACTTGCCCCGAGAACCTACAAAAAAAGCGGCTTATATGGGGGATACTTGCTCTTGCATGCACAACAATATATACAGGGTGGTGCTTCAAAAAAATGTGAACACTTCCGAGAATTCGCGACAACACCACGAGAAGTGTGCTGACTCCTCCGGGCTCTGGAGACCACCGGGAGAAGATTCCAGGCACGCGTTGACATCGATGGCGAACAAGCGGTGAGACTCTTGGACTTTTCGAAGCGATTAGCGATTAACATTACATTTGCTGTCATGTTACAGTTCCATTTAAAAAAACGATAGTCCCATGCAAAGTGTTAACATTTATTTGAAGCACGCTGGATATCAACAACCACGTGGATATTCCACTCTGTATGCTCGTATGTGCGTCGCGGGTGTTTGTACGTTTGCAGTGTCATCATCACACGCCCTGTGCAGGCGATCTCACCGAACATGCCCAGGTGTCCTTTGGTGATTGGGTTAAAGTCTCCGTAGGTCAGCAGGATGATGTGTGGAGCCATCCGCTCGCCCATCTCTGCACCCAGCAGAGCCACCACCACCACCACCAGCAAATACCAGCACCGCAAACAGCACCAGAAGCAATACCAACACTGCCTACAGCAACAGCAGCAGCAATAGCAGCACTGTCAACAGCAGCACTATCAGCACTGCCTACAACAGCAATACTAGCACTGTCTACAGCAGCAATAGCAGCACTGTCTACAGCAGCAATAGCAGCACTGCCTACAACAACAGCAGCAATAGCAGCACTGTCTACAGCAGCAGCAGCAATAGCAGCACTGACTACAGCAGCAATAGCAGCACTGACTACAGCAGCAATAGCAGCACTGTCTACAGCAGCAGCAGCAATAGCAGCACTGCCTACAGCAGCAATAGCAGCACTGTCAACAGCAGCACTATCGGCAGCGGCGCTGTGGGGTCCTCTCGTCAGCTGGGTGTGACGGCTGGGCTGTGAACCAATGCGGCACTGGCCAATCCGAGCACGAGAGGAGAGGAGAAGGGGAGAGAGGAAACGAGAGAGAGAGAGTCACACAGGGAGGGCCCGTGGGGGATGTCGAGATGAGAGAGAGGGGGGGTGTAGGAGAAGGGACAGAGGGGATGGAGGGAGAGGCAGGGTGGTGGCCACTGGGTGATGAGGGAGATGAGAGCGGACAGAGACGTGGGGGAGAGAGGAGAGAAGGGAGGGAGTGGAGGGGGTGCAGTGCCTTGAGGATGGAGCGAGAGGGGGGCGGTGTGGACCCATTACGTCACCTCGGATGAGATTGCGGGCAGCCAGGGATGAGAGTCGTCCGTGATGCCAGATCGGAGGGATTCACCTCGCGATCGGGGATTCCGGCAGCGGTGTGTGTGATGGGGCTGAACGATTTGGGGAGAATATCTAACTGCGATTTTTCTGACATTGCGATTTCATTAGCGATTTAAAAAAATGTAAGCAAGCTTCAGTTCAATACTCACTGTGTAATAGATTTAAAACACGTGATGGAGCATTACCACGTGATACCATCAGAATATGAACTGCTCTATATATTCTAATGCAAAGGATGAGAACTTAAAATATATGAATTGCTTCCAACGTGCATTTATTAAAATGTTTTAATTGAAACAGAACAATCGCACATAGAACAATTGTTAATTTAAATAAATAACGTTATAATAATAAAAAATAACAATTCCAATAAGACAATAATAGGAGTTTTCAAATCGCAAACCATCGCAGCCTTTGCGATTGGCTAATCTTGTTGTTTCAAATTGCGATTTCGATTTCAAATCGATTATTCGTTCAGCCCGAGTGTGTGGTGGTTCGCACGCCGGACTTGCGATGCACAGATGTCACCGGTGATTCCCAACTCCTGGGCACACTGCTGCACAACATCAGCAGCAGCAGCAGCAGCGTGGGGTGAGCACATTGCTGCACTCATCATCAGCAGTGCGTGTCGTGGGAACATTGCTGCACTCAGCACCCGCAGCAGCGTGTGGTGGGTTCAGCCGCCGATCGTCTCGTCGGCAGCTCGCCTGCGCTGGGGTGAAGCTTGTGGGGTAAAATCCCGCGCCTCTTCCGAGACGCGCTTGGCAAGCGTTGAAGAGGAGGCCGAAGTAGCCTCTCGGGCAGTGCTTCTTCTTCTTGACCTGGGGGTGCGAGATGCCCTTTCTGGGTGGTGGCGAGACGTGGCCAGATTGTTTTCGTCGAAGGTAAAGCATCGAAAACGCAAATTAAACACGGGGCACGTCAAGTAACAAATTTGTTTAATAAAACCCGATGTATTTATGAACGTTGTACATTTTTTTTTTTACGATTGTTTCAGTTTCATTTATTTGGCATAGCCCTGTGAGCCATCCGGCTCTTGAATCGTGTGCAACCGCTACAAAAAAAAAACATTAACAAGAAAACATCTTAAAGTGACTACCCGCAAACCACAGTGGTGTAAGTCTGCGGTGAAGGTGATAAGAACCACTGCTCTACTAGACAGCTCCCTCTGGTCACGGAGCAGTGGATCTACTACCACAAGTGGGCGTGAGCGGGCACTCGCAGGGCTGCGCCTTTGCCCGCGACTTTCGCGGTCGAGGCGTCGGCTCGGTGTTCCCCCCGCGTGGAAATTCCACATTCCATCGGCAAGGGGCCATCGTATGAGGCACACGCGCAGCCACTGGCTTAAAGTGCACGTCAGTGCCAGGTGAGGCGAGGCTTGTATAGCATGACGCTATAAAGGGGCCCTAAATAAAAGAAAAACACGCAAATATTCAAACACAAATGTTTTACTTACAGTAATTGTATATATATATTTTTTTCATTTGCCGTACAGCCAGATAATACGACACATCTCTAACCTTAAACACCCTGTCGTCCGTAAAAGTTGAAGGCGGTATTGTACCGTAGTAATAGACCAAGTGCAGAATCACTGAACCGGAATTGATAGCTCGAAAGCGATTAGCGCGGGGCCCTTGAAAGTGCGGGGCCCGTAGCACGCGCAGCAGCTACTTGTGCCACTGGGGTTAACCCGGCACTGTCAATCCACTGCTCGATGAAGGAGGGGACATCTCCGCTCCCACGCCGTGCCGGTAGTCGTGGGGGTTGGTGGAGGTGGGGGTTGGTGGAGGTGGGCGCGGAGGGGTGGCGGTAGTCGTGGGAGCATAGAAGTGCAGCGCAACAATGAGCGCAGGCCGCTGTCCGCCCCCAACAGCGCAGACCGCTGTCGAAGTGGCCTGGAAACATGTATTGGGTCGTGCGGTGGAACGTTGACAGCAGCCGATTTAAGGAAAGTGTCACGTGGGGCGGCAGCATTGCAGGCACAGGTGCTGCTGGGCACGGACGTGATTATAAAACAATTTTTTAATAAAAAAAATAATAATAATTGCTATGCTATGTAAATAAAAAGAACAATTTGCTAAACCTTGGCCACAATATCTGGACTTGTCGTCATGTAAATCAACGCATAGATTTCTGTTTATATGATTGTGGTCATGGTTGTACTTAATTAATCCCTAATCTCAAACAATTTTTTTTTTACAATATAACAAGAAAAGGTCAAAAAACTAAAAACAGAGCAATGTAATACAATATACACTATTAAACATTATTGTAAAACATAAATGAAAAGTCCATCCCATGTGTTCGTGATTTTTTTTTTAATATTTTAGGCAGGAAATTCGTTTTCAAATTTAGATTTTTTTTCTGGGGGGCGGGGGGAGGGGGACCCCTAGACTCCCTGGAACATTTAGCCCCCCCCCCCCCCCAATGTAGACTCCATGGCTACGGCGTTGTTGCTCGCTAATGTTGGCCTGGTAAGCCGATTGGCCGACGGACGGACTCGACAGTTATCTTCGGCACAACGTACAACGTTGTTGGACCCAACGTCGCGTGTCCGACCGGGTTACTGCAGTACCGATCGTCAGCAACGTATCGTATTCTCTCAGCAACGTATTGCTACCAGATTCGCATTGCTATCACAGCGATGTAGAACGCGGGCATGAAACGCTTCAGGAAAATAATGGGTAGCATTTTTCACCCCGCGAGGTACCGATGTGATATTTTTTTGGGGGGCGCGCATGGCTTTAATGACCAACACAGTCCATGTGCGTTGCTTCTTTTTTGTATTAACACGTTCCTTCGGAGTGGGCAGGTAGGAACTTGGTTGGACAGCGCGTTCGCGCAGACAAATAATCCCTGGTGGGCAGTGCGGAACCTGTTGTTCCCACCTGTAAAATGTGTATATATGTACGCAATCTCCACACAACTCTTTTAAGAGCTATGGTTAGGAATGTTTGGAGATGTACTATGGTTTATATGGTATTTTATTGGTGTAAGCAGCGCACGCCAATTCCGAAACCAAGTTTTCATTCTTCCTCGCGGGCTCTAAATATGATTTGCGTATTTGCGTACGGAGGATATCATACTTTGTTCAAGCTAAAAAAAACAACACTCACCAAATACGGTTGAATATTAATGCCGAAACTCCAATTGTGCGGATGGAATTCCGGATATGCACGACAGACAGACAAATAATCCCTGGTGTATTTCACGCTTTTATTTAACTCTGTCTGTTGTTGTTGTAGTATCCTCAAATCTTGTAACTCAATTTTAACCCACTTCCCAATGTGGTATCGACTGAAAACTTGGTATACTTATGTCATACTGATGACAATACTATATTCTATAATAAAAAAAAATATTTTTTAAACGTTATTTTTTTAATTGTTATGTTTCGGCTTGGGTCTAATTGTCCACGCTCAACTGACGTTGGCTGTAAATCACCACGGTCCACTTAGGTTATGGCAAAGCTTTGCGGCCACTTCCTGGAGTTGTGGAGTTCTGCCATTACGAGTACGGTACATTTCATTAAAGCGTGTTTTAAAAAAAAAAGTATTTTTTAAATATTACTTATTACCCCAAAGGCCAGTGCCGGATTATCCAAGTAGCAAAAGTAGCTACATATGTAGTATATGTATATATGTAGTAGCTACTACATATGTACTACATATGTAGTAGCTACGGGCCCCGCACTTTCAAGAGCCGTGCGCTAAATGGTTTCAAGCTATCAATTCCGGTTCAGTGATTCTGCACTTGCTCTATTATTATAGTACTATAGCGCCTTCAACTTGTATGAACGACCGGGTGTTTAATGGTTAGTGATTTGTCGTATCATCTGGCTGTATAGCAAATAAAAAAATACAATTACTTTACTTTGCAAGTTAAAAATGTGTGTTTTAATATTTAAGTGTTTTTTTATGTATTTAGGACCCCTTTATAACAGCATGCTACAGGCCCCGCACGAGGTTCATCCGGCACCGGCTAAAATCACCCACCCAGCAGGAATTTCTACCCCCCTCCCCGCCTTCCTTCCCCTCCTCCCCACCTCTTGAGTATGACCCACATCTTAAAGAGATGGCCTTTGCCTTCAACTAACTGCCAGTTCATATTCTTGGTTCTTTCGGTAAAGTCACGTAGAAGGGAAACAATAAAGCAATAAAAATATGAAGCAATTATTTTATTGTTTCCCTTCTACTACGTGACTTTACCGAAAGAACCAAGAATATGAATCCCTGCAGTCACGGAATCTTTAAATCAAAATCTGCCCGACTTCTGCCTATGCAGCGAGGCAGTAATTATAATATATATTGGGGACACACATCCCCCCCAATATTCAAATATGCTCAAGATGCCCCCCCCCCAACCCCCCAATATATTTCTATAAAATAGATTTCTGTTTTTACCATTGTGGTTATGGTTGTACTTTATTAATCGCTGCCATTACATACAATGAAACAAGAAAATAAAAATAAAAAAAACAGAGCAATGTAATACAATAACACTATTAGGCATTATTGTAAAAAAAAAAGTCCATCATATGTGTTAGTGAAGTTTTTAAATATTTTAGGCAGGAAATTGCAGGAAATTTATTTTCTAAAATTGAGATTTTTTTCTGGGGGGGGGGGGGGGAGGGCCGAGACCCCCTGGAAGATTTGGTTCCCCCCAATGTTGACTCCATGGCCACGGCCTTGCTATGCAGACACTGAATATCGAGCACGGGTCCAGAGTGTCGGCTGCTTGTCACTGACCCAGCGCTGCTGCACCCCGAGAAGGCCCCTCCCCCAACCCCTCCCCCCCCCCTCCGGGTTCTCTGGAGAGAAGAGAACGAGAGAACGACTGGGAAAGGGATGGAGACCTGGAAGACAGCTGGGTCGACTGAGACGAGGAGAGAGATCCAGGGGGCTAACAGCGGGGCCTCGACGCTGCTGTCTGTTCTCAGAGAGGGCGGCGTGGAGAGATTCAGGGTTGGGGGTGTGGCCACAGAGTGGTCACGTGCTTTACGGGAGGCTTGAGCTATATGCCTGAACAAAACATGATTTAGGGTTCATTTTCTTGTTTGCCTTCTACGTGGTGGTGATTTTACCGAAAGAACCAAGAATATGAATCCCTGCAGTCACGAAAGCTTTAAATAAAAAAAATGATTTAGGGTTTTTTTTTGTTATTCATAATCTTTCTAACAATACAACGGGAGGTGTTAAGGGGCCGTCCATAAATGACGTCACGCGATTTTGGACGATTTTTGACCCCCCCCCCCCCCCGCTTAGTCACACGGCGCCACAAAAAGTCAGACCCCCCTCAAATATGACGTCACAAAGCTCTGCCCCCCCCCCCCAAAAAAAAACATGCTTCAAATCGCTTTAAACTATTGTCATTGTAGTGCGTATTTAATGTGGCGCTGCACTCTGATGTTGTAAGAGATGACATTTATTTAAAAGTCTATTTAATTAAGTAGAACGTGTTGTCTATATTTATTTAAAGTTGCGCATTTTGATGTGACGTCACATTTCTCAACCCCCCCCCCCTCCCCTCGTCACACATCGTCACAAATGTCTGACCCCCCCCCCTCCCAGGTGCATGACGTCATTTATGGACGGCCCCAAATGTGTTCAAAGACCGGGTAGATATATCTTTCGCAAGGAATGAAGTCACTGCATGAACCACACACGGCACTTGTGTTGAGCATGCAAACAAGCATGCCTCTGATCACGTACGCATTGCCTTTGAAACTGATTGGCCTATACCAAAGACAATCCATTTATTTTCAGAGTCATGTTTTGTTTGCATGTGTCACCGCAACTATAGTGTGTGTGTGGTTAATACAGTCACTTGATTCCTTGAAATAGGGTCAATCTATTCGGTGTTTGAACATCTTAACACAACTACTGTTTGATTGGCAGATATGATTTAAAAAAAAAAATTGTTGTTATTGTTCATACTTTGATACTGGCAAAAAAACATTTTTTCCCGCGATGTTGCTATTCTGTGTCTGTGTGGTGGACTTCTTTCGCACCGTACATAGCTAACCGTGCGGCGGAATGACACCAAACTGAAACACGCGAAAATCCGTTCTCAAGAAGTCTACGCATGATAGGTATTTAGAGGCTTGAGCTGATTTAGATCGGAGAGAGATATGTATATGTATGTGTGTGTGTGACAGGGACGTGCGGTCAGGGGAGGCAGTGGAGGCTGAGCCTCACCTGTCAAACTCCGATGAAAATAGCTGGTACGAAAAGTAAAAAAAAGAATTATCAAATAAAACAAATATTAAGATTTTTCCACTGATCTGTGTTATAAATGTCATTTCTGTACGATTGCAATCATTTTGAGAGTCAAAATCGCCAAATTTGCGGAGCTCCGCTGCAAATACAGGGAGGGACGAGAGGTGAGGCAGCGACTAGCTCAGCCTCCCCTGTGATTGCGCAACCCCTCAGTAACTGGATGGAGCGCGGGCAAAAAGCGCGTGCCTGTTACTATCTCTCTGTGTGTCACCAATGTAATGTTTGTAGACCCCTTCATTTCATTCCACACTCCAGGTAACTTATTTCACGTATGTGTATAAAGATATTTAGGCTCGCTGGTCTCGGCACCAGGGGAGGCAGCTATCACATCTGCCTCACTGAGGGGGCTGCTGCAACAAGAGGCTTTATAGGTAAGAGAAGGGGGGAGGAGCCAGGGAGGAGAGACAGGGAGGGTGGCTCCTCCCCCCTTCTCTTGCCAATATGGCCTCTTATAATTTATTTATGTAGTTTATTGTTTAAAAATTTGGTCACGGTCCCTATGATCACTGTTACATTGCATTAATGGCTTTTATTTTGGTGATTTCGAAAACGTTTTTTTGTTTGTTTTGCCCATGTTTTTGTTTATTGTAGTACGGAGTTAGACCGATGGCCTTAATCTTAGTTGTCTTGTGGTTGTTGTTGCTGTTAGTTGACTTGCATCCAACTGGGATTTTTGCACACAGCGTTGGTGTACGGTGTTTTTTCTGGAATATTTTGATGTTTTTTTTCCCTGGATTTTCTGTTTGCACAGTCACACATAGTCACTTTAAGATGTTTTCTTGTTCATGTTTTTGTTTTTGTTTGTCGCGGTTGCACCCGATTCAAGAGCCGAATGGCTCACAGGGGCTATACCAAAATAAATGAAACTATGAACTATGAACTATTTCGATTTAAAGCTTTCGTGACTGCAATGATTCATCTTCTTTGGTTCTTTCGGTAAAGTCACTACGTAGAATGAGAATAAAATAATAAATTGATAAGATAAAATAACACAATAATATTCTCGCGACGTTTCGGCCACAACACAAGCGGCCTTCATCAGGTGAAGGGACGAGACTGTCTGGAGGAAGACAGCGCTGGAGTGAAAGAGCCACGTTCAGATCACGGCCTGTCCTCCTACCAGACAGTCTCGTCCCTTCACCTGATGAAGGCCGCTTGTGTTGTGGCCGAAACGTCGTGAGAATATTATTGTGTTATTTTAAATTTCGATTTAAAGCTTTCGTGACTGCAATGATTCATCTTCTTTGGTTCTTTCGGTAAAGTCACGTAGAATGAGAATAAAATAATAAATTGATAAAATAAAATAACACTCCAGCGCTGTCCTACCAGACAGTCTCGCTCCCTTCACCTGATGAAGGCCGCTTGTGTTGTGGCCGAAACGTCGTGAGAATATTATTGTGTTATTTTATTTTATCAATTTTCTATGAACTATTGTTAGAGCAGCCCTTTTGCCCACTTCAGAAGTTTGTTTCTTGCTGTGGTTGTCCCACCTGATGACGGACGCTTGTGTTGTGCGCCCGAAACGTCACGTGAGTTAATTATTTAATTTATACCTCCGTGACTTTACCGAAAGAACCGTGGAGTCTGGGTCCATTGCATTTATTTGCTTTATTTTGGTGATTTCTAAAAGTGTTTTGGTTTGGCCATGTTTTTGGTTATTGTAGTACGGAGTTAGACTGATGGCCTTAATCTAAGTTGTCTTGTGGTTGTTGTTGTTATTTGACTTGCATCCCACTGGGATTTTTGCACACAGCGTTGGTGTACGGTGCTATTTTCAGGAATATTTTGATGTTTTTTTTTCCTGGATTTTCTGTTTGCACAGTCAACACAAAGTCACTCTAAGATGTTTTCTTGTTCATGTTTTTGTTTTTTTGTTTGTTGCGGTTGCACCCGATTCAAGAGCCGAATGGATCACAGGGGCTATACCAAAATCAATGAAAACTAAACTATGAAACCCTGCAGTCACGAAAACTTCAAATCTAGATTGAGGGGAACGTGTCTAACACGCCCCCCTTCTCCGTGAGGCCACGCCCCCCCCTCCGTGAGGCCACGCCCCCCTCCGTGAGGCCACGCCCCCTTCAGTGTGTGAATCTGGCTCTGACACGTGCCAGTACCTCCCCAGCCATTGACCTCACCCCACGTGACTGATGTGTGTGTGTGTGCGCGTTGAACTTCTTGGGCCACGTACGTATCCGGCCGTGCTAATCGCAGGCGCGGCGGTGATGGACGACAAACGAAACACACACAAACGCAGTTCTAAATAAACACGTTCATGAGAGGCATTCAGAGTTGAGGGAGGGGGGGGTGGTGTGCACGCACAGAAGTCACGTGATTTGCCGGAGGCAAAGGGGCCGTCCATAAATTACGTCACGCGATTTTGGACGATTTTTTTTACCCCTCCCCCATCGTCACACGGCGTCACAAAAAGTCAGACCCCCCCCCCCGCTCAAATATGACGTCACAAAGCTCTGCCCCCCCCCTCCAAAAAATAAAACATGCTTCAAATGGCTTTAAACTATTGTCACTGTAGTGCGTATTTAATGTGGCGCTGCACTCTGATGTTGTAGGAGAAAACATTTCGATTTAAAGCTTTCGTGACTGCAAGGATTCATCTTCTTTGGTTCATTCGGTAAAGCCGTCACGTAGAATGAGAATGAAATAATAAAATAAGACAATACAATTCTCACGACGTTTTGGCCACAACACAAGTAGCCTTCTTCAGGTGTCAAGGCTCTCCGCGCCTCTCACCGAGCTTAAAAGACGCTACGAATCTTAACAGCGTTCATTCAAGCGCTGTCGTCCCGACAGTTCTGTTCTTTCACCTGAAGAAGGCAATTTGTGTTGTGGCCGAAACGTCGTGAGAATTTTATCGTCTTATTTTATTATTTTATTCTCATTCTACGTGACGACTTTACCGAAAAAAACAAAGAAGAGAAAACACCTATTAAAAAGTTTATTTAATTAAGTAGAACGTGTTGTCTGTATTTATTTACATTTCTCAAATCCCCTCCCCCATCGTCACAATTGTCTGACCCCCCCCCTCCCCCCTCTAGGTGCGTGACGTCATTTATGGACGGCCCCTAAAGAGATGCTTGTTCCTTTTGCATTGTGTAAACATGGAAGTCAAGGGGGGATCGGTGATGGGGTGGAGGAAGGGCCTGCGAGCCCTCGGCCAGCATGGGGGAGGGAGGAGGACGCGCGTCTCGCTGTGGTGGCACGCCGTGAACCCAGCGCGTGTGTCTGTGTGTGTGTCTGTGTGTGTGTGTCAGTGTGTGTGTGTGTGTGTCTGTGTGTGTGTGTCTGTGCGTGTGTGTGTGTCTGTGTGTGTCTGTGTGTGTGTGTCTGTGCGTGTGTGTGTGTCAATGTGTGTGTGTCTGTGTGTGTGTGTCTGTGTGTGTGTGTCTGTGTGTGTGTGTCCTGGCAAGGATTATTCAGCATCGCCTTGCCAGGCACGCTGAGGAGAGGCTTGCGGAGCCCCAATGCGGTTTCAGGAAAGGGCGGTCCTGCACAGATGCCATATTTTCTGTCCGTCTGCTACAGCAGAGGTGTAGGGAATTCCAACAAGACCTACATCTCTGCTTTATTGACCTGGTCAAGGCCTATGATACCATCAGTAGGCCTGGGCTCTGGGTCGTTCTTCGTGCTTTTGGAGTACCTGACCCTCTGCTCACGATCATTAAGGACCTTCATGATGGTGAGCGGGCCCGGGTAAAACTACGTGGCCGGGAGTCAGAGCCATTCCCTGTACACCTTGGGGTGCGACAGGGATGTCCTCTGGCTCCCACATTATTTAACATCTATTTTGACCACGTAGTTCGTGAAGCCTTCAATAGCTGTACCGGGGGAATCTCCATGTGGTACAGATATAATGGGAGGCTAATCGATGCCCGGGTGCGGTCAAGGGATGGCTCCCTATTGCTCAACCACGTTATGTATGCTGATGATTTGGTAATAGCTGCTCAGTCAGAGGAGGAGTTGGAGACGCTGCTGCTGAGACTGGAGCGTGCCACTAAGAGGTGGGGCCTTACCATCAGCCCCACCAAAACTAAGCACCTGCCTGGGTTTTTTGTACCATCGGACACTCTACCCCAACAACTCCCAATCGGTGATGGGGCAGTTGTGGAGAGAGTGGAGAGTTTCCCATACCTGGGCAGTGTGCTTATGACTGGCTCCAGTTTAACAGCAGAGGTCTCACTCCGAATCAGTCGAGCGGCAATATATTTTCATCGGTTGCGTAACGCTGTGTGGAAGCTACCTGGTCTGTCGCTCCGCACTAAGCTTCAGGTCTTCTCGGCCACGGTCATTCCCTCCCTTCTCTACGCTTGCGAAACGTGGACCCCCCTAATGGAACATCTTCGCCGGTTAGAAACATTTAGGCTGGCCTGCCTACGATCCATCCTGGGTTTAACCAGACTGGATTGTGTGAGGAGCTCACAAATCTTTGAAAGATCTGGGCAGGGTCCCATCGGTGAGCTTCTCCGGCAGGCAAGGCTGCGATGGCTGGGTCATGTAGCCCGCATGCCCAGCCACCGCATGCCGAAACAGCTTTTGTTTGGCCGGATTGAGGGGGCTAAGCGGGCGCGGCACGGGCTAGAGAAGAGATGGAGTGATGTGGTACAGGAGGACGTGGAGCTGAGTGGACTTGCCGATGACTGGTACCAGCGGTGTCAAGATCAAGATCGGCCTCTGTGGAGGAGGCTCGTGAAGGATGCTACTGGGCAGTTGGAGGCAGTCGCCCTCCAACAACAACGGAGGGCGGAGGAGCGACGCTCACAACAGCGAGCAGAGCGCCGGGTGGCTAAAGCACAGCAGGTTGGCACAGTAGGGGGCACAGGTGGTGCATCAGCCAGTCATCTCAGTCAGTCGACCCGTGGCACCTGGGTCTGCCCCGTGACCTCCTGCCAGCGGGCGTTCGACACTTCACGTGGCCTCAGGGTGCACATAGCCTGGCACAAGCGTCGTGGTGACGTCACCGCCACTTAGTGGCGAATGGCGGTTGTTGTTGTTGTTGTTGTTGTGTCTGTGTGTGTGTGTGTCTGTGTGTGTGTGTCTGTGTGTCTGTGTGTGTGTGTGTGTCTGTGTGTCTGTGTGTGTGTGTATGTGTGTGTGTCTGTGTGTGTGTGTGTCTGTGTGTGTGTGTCTGTGTGTGTGTCTGTGTGTGTCTGTGTGTGTGTGTCTGTGTGTGTTTCTGTGCGTGTGTGTCTGTGTGTGTGTGTGTCTGTGTGTGTGTCAGTGTGTGTGTCTGTGTGTGTCTGTCTGTGTGTGTGTGTGTCTGTGTGCGTGTGTGTCAGTGTGTGTGTGTCTGTGTGTGTGTCTGTGTGTGTGTCTGTGTGTGTCTGTGCGTGTGTGTCTGTGCGTGTGTGTGTCTGTGCGTGTGTGCACTACGAACCTGGCGACCCGGGTTCGATTCCCGCTCACGGCCAACACCAGCAGTGACAATTTTGTGGGCCTCCCCTAGGTCGACTCAGCCTCGAATGAGCACCTGGTGTGATGTGAGAACATCGTCACTGGCTAGACAAAGGCGGCCGGGCGTGATGTTGGCCACCCACCCCCTCGTGTGCCGTGCCGGCATTCATAGGTCCTCGCTAACAGCACTTGCCCCAACAATCTGTTAAGGCTACACGGGGGATCTTTGTCTTTGCACTCAAATTGCCCCCCCCGCCCCACCCAATAAAGTTGATGTAGGCATTGTGTGTGTGTGTGTGTGGGGGGGGTCTCCCTCTCTAAATTTGCCTCTGTGCGTCGTGTGAGTGCGTGCGGGGAGCAGAATGCAAGCGGGAGCGGTGGTGAAGCGGTTAGCGGGCTGTGCGCAACGTCCCCAGGGCATCCCGAGGAGTTCCTCCCCTAGGTCCACTCAGCCTCAAATGAGTACCCGGTGCGGTGTGCAGTAAGCATCGCCACTGGGGAGACAAAGGCGGTCCCGACGTGGTGCCGGCCACCCACCCCCTCGTGTAACGTTGCCGGACTTTTAAAAGTGCTCGCTAACAGCGCTTGCCCCAACGATCTGGTAAGGCTACACGGGGGACCTTTGTCTCGTGAGTGAGTGAGAGAGAGAGAGACGGAAGCTGCTGGGCAGTTGGAGGCAGTCGTCCTCCAGCAACGACGATGCTCACAACAACGAGCGGAACGCCGGGCGGATAAAACACAGCGAGTTGGCACAGTAGGGGGTTACACCTGGTGGTGCATTTGCCGGTCATCTCAGTCAGTCGATCCATGCCACGTGCTTTGTCTGCCCTGTGACCTCCTGCCGACAGCTCACGTGGCCTCGGGATGAACCTAGCCTGGCACAGGCGCCTTGGTGACGCAACCGCCACTTTGTTGAGAGAGCGGCGTGCAAAACGGAAGCACTGGGGAGACAAAGGCGGTCGGGCGTGGTCCAGGCCACACCATCCCTTGTTATTCCGTATCGGCCTTAATAGGTGCTCGCTAACAGCACTTGCCCCAACAGTTAATGTCGGATATACGGGGATCTTTGTCTGTGTAGGGGTGGGATGTAGGGGATGGGGGTAGGGTTTTTTTGCATTTGCCCCAAGGTCTATAATCCTGAACAGGGGGGGTCTTTGTCGCTGTGTTGTGTGTGTGAATATACAGCTGTGTGTGTGTGTGTGTGAATATACAGCTGTGTGTACTTGTATGTGTGTGTGAATATACAGCTGTGGTGTGTGTGTGTTAATATACAGCTGTGTGTACTTGTATGTGTGTGTGTTAATATACAGCTGTGTTGTGTGTGTGTGTGTTAATATACAGCTGTGTTGTGTGTGTTAATATACAGCTGTGTTGTGTGTGTGTGAATTTACAGCTGTGTTGTGTGTGTGTGAATATACAGCTGTGTGTACTTGTGTGTGTGTGTGTTAATATACAGCTGTGTGTACTTGTGTGTGTGTGTTAATATACAGCTGTGTTGTGTGTGTGTGTGTTAATATACAGCTGTGTTGTGTGTGTGTTAATATACAGCTGTGTTGTGTGTGTTAATATACAGCTGTGTTGTGTGTGTGTGAATATACAGCTGTGTTGTGTGTGTGTGAATATACAGCTGTGTGTACTTGTGTGTGTTAATATACAGCTGTGTGTACTTGTGTGTGTGTGTGTTAATATACAGCTGTGTTGTGTGTGTGTGTGTTAATATACAGCTGTGTTGTGTGTGTGTTAATATACAGCTGTGTTGTGTGTGTTAATATACAGCTGTGTTGTGTGTGTGTGAATATACAGCTGTGTTGTGTGTGTGTGAATATACAGCTGTGTGTACTTGTGTGTGTGTGTGTTAATATACAGCTGTGTGTACTTGTGTGTGTGTGTGTTAATATACAGCTGTGTTGTGTGTGTGTGTGTTAATATACAGCTGTGTTGTGTGTGTGTTAATATACAGCTGTGTTGTGTGTGTTAATATACAGCTGTGTTGTGTGTGTGTGAATATACAGCTGTGTTGTGTGTGTGTGAATATACAGCTGTGTGTACTTGTGTGTGTGTGTGTTAATATACAGCTGTGTGTACTTGTGTGTGTGTGTGTGTGTTAATATACAGCTTGTGAACACATCGCTGCCACTGCTCGTGAACACATCACTACTGCCACTGCTCGTGAACACATCACTACTGCTGCTGCTCGTGAACACATCACTACTGCCACTGCTCGTGAACACATCACTACTGCCACTGCTCGTGAACACATCACTACTGCCACTGCTTGTGAACACATCACTACTGCTGCTGCTTGTGAACACATCACTACTGCCACTGCTCGTGAACACATCACTACTGCCGCTGCTCGTGAACACATCACTACTGCTGCTGCTCGTGAACACATCACTACTGCTGCTGCTGCTCGTGAACACATCGCTACTGCTGCTGCTCGTGAACACATCACTACTGCTGCTGCTCGTGAACACATCACTACTGCCACTGCTCGTGAACACATCACTACTGCTGCTGCTCGTGAACACATCACTACTGCCACTGCTCGTGAACACATCACTACTGCTGCTGCTCGTGAACACATCACTACTGCCACTGCTTGTGAACACATCACTACTGCCGCTGCTCGTGAACACATCACTACTGCTGCTGCTCGTGAACACATCACTACTGCCACTGCTCGTGAACACATCACTACTGCCACTGCTCGTGAACACATCACTACTGCTGCTGCTCGTGAACACATCACTACTGCCGCTGCTCGTGAACACATCGCTACTGCTGCTGCTCGTGAACACATCACTACTGCCACTGCTCGTGAACACATCGCTACTGCTGCTGCTCGTGAACACATCACTACTGCTGCTGCTCGTGAACACATCACTACTGCCACTGCTTGTGAACACATCACTACTGCCACTGCTCGTGAACACATCACTACTGCTGCTGTTCGTGAACACATCACTACTGCCACTGCTTGTGAACACATCACTACTGCCACTGCTCGTGAACACATCACTACTGCTGCTGTTCGTGAACACATCACTACTGCCACTGCTCGTGAACACATCACTACTGCCACTGCTCGTGAACACATCACTACTGCCGCTGCTCGTGAACACATCACTACTGCCGCTGCTCGTGAACACATCACTACTGCCACTGCTCGTGAACACATCACTACTGCCACTGCTCGTGAACACATCACTACTGCTGCTGCTCGTGAACACATCACTACTGCCACTGCTTGTGAACACATCACTACTGCTGCTGCTCGTGAACACATCACTACTGCTGCTGCTCGTGAACACATCACTACTGCTGCTGCTCGTGAACACATCACTACTGCCACTGCTCGTGAACACATCACTACTGCTGCTGTTCGTGAACACATCACTACTGCTGCTGTTCGTGAACACATCACTACTGCCACTGCTCGTGAACACATCACTACTGCTGCTGCTCGTGAACACATCACTACTGCTGCTGTTCGTGAACACATCACTACTGCCACTGCTCGTGAACACATCACTACTGCTGCTGTTCGTGAACACATCACTACTGCCACTGCTCGTGAACACATCACTACTGCCACTGCTCGTGAACACATCACTACTGCCACTGCTCGTGAACACATCACTACTGCTGCTGTTCGTGAACACATCACTACTGCTGCTGCTCGTGAACACATCACTACTGCTGCTGCTCGTGAACACATCACTACTGCCACTGCTGCTGCTCGTGAACACATCACTACTGCTGCTGCTCGTGAACACATCACTACTGCCACTGCTCGTGAACACATCACTACTGCCACTGCTCGTGAACACATCACTACTGCTGCTGCTCGTGAACACATCGCTACTGCTGCTGCTCGTGAACACATCACTACTGCTGCTGCTCGTGAACACATCACTACTGCTGCTGTTCGTGAACACATCACTACTGCCACTGCTCGTGAACACATCACTACTGCCACTGCTCGTGAACACATCACTACTGCCACTGCTCGTGAACACATCACTACTGCTGCTGCTCGTGAACACATCGCTACTGCTGCTGCTCGTGAACACATCACTACTGCCACTGCTCGTGAACACATCACTACTGCCACTGCTCGTGAACACATCACTACTGCCGCTGCTCGTGAACACATCACTACTGCCACTGCTCGTGAACACATCACTACTGCCACTGCTCGTGAACACATCACTACTGCCACTGCTTGTGAACACATCACTACTGCTGCTGCTCGTGAACACATCACTACTGCCACTGCTCGTGAACACATCGCTACTGCTGCTGCTCGTGAACACATCACTACTGCCACTGCTTGTGAACACATCACTACTGCTGCTGCTTGTGAACACATCACTACTGCCACTGCTTGTGAACACATCACTACTGCCACTGCTTGTGAACACATCACTACTGCCACTGCTTGTGAACACATCACTACTGCTGCTGCTCGTGAACACATCGCTACTGCTGCCGCTGCTGTCATCATGCGAGTGAACAGCAACAGAGACGGAGCGGCAGTAGCCGTGGGCTGCCACTGCTGCATTGGCGGAGTTTTGACTTCTTAATTGTAAACTACTTACCCCACTACGTACACGTTATATTCTTGGGTATTTCGGTAAAGTCACGTAGATAGGTTTAAAGAAAATAACAAAAAAATATAACCTATCTACGCAACTTCACCGAAACACCCAAGAATATGAATTCCCGCAGTCACGAAAGCTTTAAGTCAATATGCTACTTACACATACGTTACACATACGTTACACATAAGTTACACATAAGTTACACATACGTTACACATAAGTTACACATAAGTTACACATACGTTACACATAAGTTACACATACGTTACACATACGTTACACATAAGTTACACATACGTTACACATACGTTACACATAAGTTACACATACGTTACACATAAGTTACACGTAAGTTACACATAAGTTACACATAAGTTACACATACGTTACACGTAAGTTACACATACGTTACACATAAGTTACACATACGTTACACATAAGTTACACATACATTACACATACGTTACACATACGTTACACATAAGTTACACATACGTTACATATAAGTTACGTATACATTACACATACATTACACATAAGTTACACATACATTACATATACGTTACACATACGTTAATGAAGGTGCCCAGTTTTGGGTGGGGCATTGCCCCCCCCCTCCTCCTCGTGCCCCCCCCTCCCCCCCGGCCACCTCCGCCCATGGCAGGCAGAGCCACTCAGTGCCCACCGTGTGCCCTGGGGGCAGGGGGGGGGAGCGTGGGGGGGGGGCACGGTACAGAGATGGCAAACTGGGATAAGGCGGGCGGCGTGGGGGGTAGGGGGGGGTAGGGGTGGGGGTGGGGGGGAGTAGGCGGGTGGGGGTAGGGGGGTGGGGGTAAGGGGGGGTAGGTGAGTGGGTGGGGGTAGGTGGGGGGGAGTAGGCGGGTGGGGGTAGGGGAGGGGGTGAGTGGATGGGGGTAGGGGGGTGGGAGTAGGGGTGGGGGTGAGTGGGTGGGGGTGGGAGTAGGGGTGGGGGTAGGGGGGTGGGGGTAGGGGTGGGGGTGAGTGGGTGGGGGTGGGGGTAGGGGGGTGGGGGTAGGGGTGGGGGTGAGTGGGTGGGGGTTGGGGTGAGTGGGTGGGGGTAGGGGTGGGGGTGAGTGGGTGGGGGTGGGAGTCGGCCCACTGGATAAGTGTTTGGAATTTTTGTAGAGAGAGAGAGAGGTGGGGGTTGGTGGGGGGGTTGGTGGTGGGGGGGGGTTGGTGGTGGGGGGGGTAACACAAAAACCAACCTCTCCAACTCTCCCCGTCCCATTGGTCCGGTTCAACACCAACCCCGCGTCGACGGTTTGGTGCGTGACCTCCCCCCCCCCCCCAGCCGAGGGGCTCCCTCTCTCCCCATTGGTCGTCCGGGAGGCCTAAGAGGGCAGTGTTCACGTTTCAAAGTGGCCAGACCACCAAGAAGCAGAAGCAGAAGAAGAAGAAGACGACGACTAAAACGCCTTCATAGTCTTGACCCCAGGGAGCCTGGCCAACAGTTCCATTCCACCCTCCCTCCCCCCGGTTAATTATAAAACTGCAAATCGCCTCTCACGGTGGCGAATTACATCGTGGCAAAGCGCTGAGGAATTCACCACTTTGTGGGTCGCCCTAGCCACCACCACCACCACCACCCCCCCCCCCTCCCCCAAAGCGGTGAATCTACAACTTGACATCCGTTCTGGGGCTGGCCGCTTCTCCTGCCCCTGACGCATCGAGTGCCCCCCTCGACGATCGGCGTTGACCCCCACGAATGCCGAGGGGATGAAGTGAGGAGGTGGTGCAGGAGGAGGTCACCGCACGTCAAAGGCGCGGGAAGGATTTCGTCGTCAGGAATCGGACAGAGGCACGAGGTAAGGGTCCTGTGTGTGTGTGTGTGTCTCACCTTTGTATTGTGTGTGTGTGTGTATTGTGTGTGTGTGTGTATTGTGTGTGTGTGTTGTGTGTGTGTGTATTGTGTGTGTGTGTATTGTGTGTCTGTGTCTCACCTTTGTATTGTGTGTGTGTATTGTGTGTGTGTATTGTGTGTGTGTATTGTGTGTGTGTGTATTGTGTGTGTGTATTGTGTGTGTGTATTGTGTGTGTATTGTGTGTGTGTGTATTGTGTGTGTGTGTGTATTGTGTGTGTGTATTGTGTGTGTGTGTATTGTGTGTGTGTATTGTGTGTGTGTATTGTGTGTGTGTGTATTGTGTGTGTGTGTTGTGTGTGTGTATTGTGTGTGTGTGTGTATTGTGTGTCTGTGTCTCACCTTTGTATTGTGTGTGTGTATTGTGTGTGTGTATTGTGTGTGTGTGTATTGTGTGTGTGTGCATTGTGTGTGTGTATTGTGTGTGTGTATTGTGTGTGTGGTGTGTGTGTGTGTATTGTGTGTGTGTATTGTGTGTGTGTATTGTGTGTGTGTATTGTGTGTGTGTATTGTGTGTGTGTGTTGTGTGTGTGTATTGTGTGTGTGTGTGTATTGTGTGTCTGTGTCTCACCTTTGTATTCTGTGTTTATTGTGTGTGTGTGTATTGTGTGTGTGTGTGTATTGTGTGTGTGTGTATTGTGTGTGTGCATTGTGTGTGTGTATTGTGTGTGTGTATTGTGTGTGGTGTGTGTGTGTGTGTATTGTGTGTGTATTGTGTGTGTCTATTGTGTGTGTGTATTGTGTGTGTTGTGTGTGTGTGTATTGTGTGTGTGTATTGTGTGTGTGTATTGTGTGTGTGTATTGTGTGTGTGTATTGTGTGTGTTGTGTGTGTGTTGTGTGTGTGTTGTGTGTGTGTATTGTGTGTGTGTATTGTGTGTGTTGTGTGTGTGTGTATTGTGTGTATTGTGTGTGTGTATTGTGTGTGTGTATTGTGTGTGTTGTGTGTGTGTATTGTGTGTGTGTATTGTGTGTGTGTATTGTGTGTGTGTATTGTGTGTATTGTGTGTGTGTATTGTGTGTGTGTATTGTGTGTGTGTATTGTGTGTGTGTCTCACCTTTGTATTGTGTGTGTGTATTGTGTGTGTATTGTGTGTGTGTGTGGCTCACCTTTGTATTGTGTGTGTGGCTCACCTTTGTATTGTGTGTGTGTATTGTGTGTGTATTGTGTGTGTGTGTGGCTCACCTTTGTATTGTGTGACTGTGCATTGTGTGTGTGTATTGTGTGTGTGTATTGTGTGTGTGTGCCTCACCTTTGTATTGTGTGTGGCTCACCTTTGTATTGTGTGTGTGGCTCACCTTTGTATTGTGTGTGGCTCACCTTTGTATTGTGTGTGTGGCTCACCTTTGTAGTGTGTGTGTGGATTACCTTTGTATTGTGTGTGTGTGGCTCACCTTTGTATTGTGTGTGTGTGGCTCACCTTTGTATTGTGTGTGTGGATTACCTTAGTATTGTGTGTGTGGCTCACCTTTGTATTGTGTGTGTGTGGCTCACCTTTGTATTGTGTTTGTGTGTGTATTGTGTGTGTGTGCGTATTGTGTGTGTGGCTCATCTTTGTATTGTGTGTGTGTATTGTGTGTGTATTGTGTGTGTGTGGCTAAAACTTAGTATTGTGTGTGTGGCTCACCTTTGTATTGTGTGTGTGGCTTACCTTTGTATTGTGTGTGTGTGTGTGGCTCACCTTTGTATTGTGTGACTGTGCATTGTGTGTGTGAATTGTGTGTGTGTATTGTGTGGCTTGTCATTGTGTTCTGTGTGTCTTACCATTGTACGTGTGTGTTACCAACATACTATGTAGCTTGTCTTTGTATTGTGTAGCTTGTCATTGTATTGTGTAGCTTGAGTCTATGCGCTGCTACGGCTCAAATTCTGTTTCAAATGGTCGGGTGTGTATAGATGATGATGGTGATGATGATGGTGACGATGATTGTGATGATTCTGCCTGACTTACATAACAAGGCGTTCGTGAATGTGGCGGTGTCACGGTCACCGCACGGGACTGTGCAGCGGCAAATTCAAACAACGTGGAGGGGGCGAGAAGTTTATTGACCCCAGCCCCCCCCCACAAACCACCCCAGCCCCCACCGCCTCTGTCCACACAGCCGCAGTGTCAATGGGTTAATGCCCCCCCCCCCCCCGCCGCCCCCCACTTTGCACAAGAGCGCAGAAGCGTGGTCACCACATCTACGCCTCTACGTAAGGAACGAGACAGGAAGACTTCTCCACAAATCTGGCTCTCGCCTGATGAAGCTGGTTGTAATTACTGGCGAAACGTCGTACTTTAGATTGTAAATGTCGTGGCTTGGCTCTCCAACACACAACCGGTGTGCTGTATTAGTACACTATACACTATACACTACACTACTATACACTACACTACTATACACTACACTATACACTACACTACTATACACTACACTATACACTACACTATATACTACACTATACACTACACTATACACTACACTATACACCACTACTATACACTACACTATACACTACACTATACACTACACTATACACTACACTATATACTACACTATACACTACACTATACACTACACTATACACTACACTATACACTACACTATACACCACTACTATACACTACACTATACACTACACTATACACTACACTATACACTACACTACTATACACTACACTATGCACTACACTATACACTACACTATACACTACTCTACGATACACTACACTATACACTACACTACTATACACTATACACTACACTATACATTACACTACTATACACTATACACTACACTATACATTACACTACTATACACTACACTACTATACACTACACTATACACTACTATATACACTACACTATACACTACTATACACTACACTATACACCACACTACTATACACTACACTATATACTACTATATACTACACTACTATACACTACACTACTATACACTACACTATACACTACACTACTATACACTACACTACTATACACTACTATACACTACTATACACTACACTACTATGCACTACACTACTATACACTATACTATACACTACACTATACACTACACTATACACTACACTACTATACACTACTATACACTACACTATACACTATACTACTATACACTACTATACACTACACTACTATACACTACACTATACACTACTATACACTACACTATACACTACACTACTATACACTACTATACACTACACTACTATACACTACTACACAATACACTACACTACTATACACTACACTACTATACACTACACTACTATACACTACACAATACACTACACTGCTATACACTACACTACTATACACTACACTATACACTACACTACTATACACTACACAATACACTACACTGCTATACACTACACTACTATACACTACACTATACTACACTATACACTACACTACTATACACTACACTATACACTACTATACACTACACTATACACTACACTACTATACACTACACTACTATACACTACTATACACTACACTACTATACACTACACTACTATACACTACACTACTATACACTACACTATACACTACACTACTCTACACTACACTACTATACACTACACTATACACTACACTATACACTACACTACTATACACTACACTATACACTACACTACTATACACTACACTACTATACGCTACACTACTATACACTACACTATATACTAATATACACTACACTATACACCACACTACTATACACTACACTTCTATACACTACACTACACACTACACTACATTACACTACACTATACACTTCACTATACACTACACTATACACTACACGACTATACACTACACTATACACTACACTACTACAGTATACACTAGTGCTGTACTAGTGACGAACTGGCCACGTTCTGTTTACGCGACACAACCCTTACTGCTTGGCTGTGTCGGGTGGTGGCGGGTTTTAACGACACAACATTTATATACTTACGCGATCTAACCCCCCAAAAAATCAACCCCCTCTTTAATGGATGATGTTGGTCGCGAAAGACCCTCTGCGTGTTAGACTGAGTGTCTTCGCCGTAGTGAGTCGATCGGGCAAGTCAAGTACGACGGTGTAAAGCGTTGGAACTTTTTATTCCAATTCGTTGCTCCGCGAGAATGTGGAGTGACGCGGGGCGATCGTGACCGCGATTGGAGTCCTGTCACCACCCCCCCACCCCCACCCACCCACGTCCCCCTCCCTCTCCCCCTCCGCCACTGACGAAGCCGAACGTCCGGAACGTCGTGCCGAACGAACGACGGAACGAACGCGCGGTAGAGGAGACGAGGGCCAGAGGGGAGTTTCGGGGCGGCTCTTAGTTGGTGGTGATGATTAAGGGCGAGGCCAAGCGCGGTCGCTCTCAGGGCCAACCCGTGCCACCACGTGCCAATTGTCCTCGCGTTACTGTCAACCCTACCTCGTTGCGGAACAATCGAGAACCCCTACCGCTCACCGCCGTGCGCCTTATACATCTCAACGCTCACCCGGCAGAGTCCCATCATCACGAGGGAGACACGCGCACAAACAATTAGGCGCATTTTTTTTTTCACGTCGCGTTCACCGCTTTGAAACTGCTGTACGCCGTATGGACCTGATAACTCAATTTCCCTGCACACGACTCGGGAGAATGCCGTATGGGTTGACAGGGAGTGTGATCGGTAGGGCAAGTACGGTTGCGTGGACCTGCATCTGCCTCTTGTAGGCTTTCCACAATATTTTCGGTTTGTAAAAAAAAAGAGACAACCCGTACTGACCGGGGCGTGGTGAAGCATGCTCAAGGAAGAACGCTCATTCGAGGTGGCGTGTGGGAGGTCATTCATCTAGCGGTGGAGTCACAAAGGTCTCCGTTTAAAAAAACATTCGAAGGGACTTTCCCCCTTACCCCCCCGCCTCCGCAAACCCAAAATCTAAAAAAATATCGATCCTTAAAAAAAAGTTATCCTTAAAAAAAGTTATCCTTAAAAAAAGCAATCCTACAAAGAAAGTGAGTGACTTTATAATGAAAGTCGATTTCACATTTTAACGACGACAGTCTGGTCAACACACAAGACACACAGACACACAGACAGCGAAGTCGTCAATCCACTGCTGGATGGTCTCCCCAAACCGGGTACGGTCACGGCGGTGACGGAGTGGCGGGAGACAGAAACCTTTGACCATGCTTCGCGACGTTCCGAGGGCTGCACCTCTGAGACATCTCGCCACCCCTCGCAGGCGGCCTGAGCCATCAGCTGGGTGAATTATTGAAAACGGCCGGCACTGTACCGGCTCCCGCCGCTCTTCGGCCCGGTTTGCGGGGCGGCAGGAATGTGGAATTCAAATGTGGCACCGCACGATTTAAATGTTGCAAGGAGGGACCGCACAAACAACGGCTGTGCACGTTATGGGCGGTGAGAAATCAACGCAACCACGCGCTCTATCCTGCATTGTCACGCGCGTGTCTCATCCGTTCTCCACAAACAAAGGTAGACGTTTCGGGCACACACCCAACCACCACCACCACCACCCGTTTTGGCCGAGCAGCGCTTCGCAACGGCACGTAACAAAAGCAATGAGACGCTCGTGCAATGCTGTACAGTGTGCGGAAGGGCTCGTTGCCCGAAACGTCGCGTGATTTGTGTAACGTTGTCCGTGTGGGGCCAAGGACACCAGGAGGGAGGCAGGGATGAGGTTGGCAATGCGGCTACGCGTGGGCGTTTTACAGAGAGGGCATTTTTGTTTTTACATCGTCGTCGTCGTCATCATCATCATCATCAGCCACGCTCAGTCCACTGCTGGATGAGTGTCTCTCCAAGCAGTCCACTTCATTACAATTTTTTTTTTAAAAAATTCAATCGGCATCGCGCCGAGGGATAAGATTCGGTGCCCACGCTGGGACGCAGCGAAACGCGCCAACGTTGGGCGGACGTTCGTTGGCATGAGACGAACGTCGGGCCCGGTGCAGCGAAACGTCGGACACGGCGCACCCGAGAGCTGCCCGCACTCTCTCTCTCCTCGCCACGGTCAACGATGGCGCGGCGGAGCTTACTCGCGTTGTGGTGGTTACGTTGTGGTGGTTACGTTGTGGTGGTTACGTTGTGGTTACGTTGTGGTGGTTACGTTGTGGTTGTTACGTTGTGGTGGTTACGTTGTGGTGGTTACGTTGTGGTTACGTTGTGGTGGTTACGTTGTGGTGGTTACGTTGTGGTGGTTACGTTGTGGTGGTTACGTTGTGGTTACGTTGTGGTGGTTACGTTGTGGTTGTTACGTTGTGGTGGTTACGTTGTGGTTGTTACGTTGTGGTTGTTACGTTGTGGTGGTTACGTTGTGGTTGTTACGTTGTGGTTATGTTGTGGTTGTTACGTTGTGGTTACGTTGTGGTGGTTACGTTGTGGTTACGTTGTGGTTACGTTGTGGTTGTACGTTGTGGTGGTTACGTTGTGGTTACGTTGTGGTGGTTAAGTTGTGGTTACGTTGTGGTGGTTACGTTGTGGTTGTTACGTTGTGGTTACGTTGTGGTTACGTTGTGGTTGTTACGTTGTGGTTACGTTATGGTGGTTACGTTGTGGTT
Source organism: Petromyzon marinus (assembly GCF_048934315.1). NCBI lineage: Eukaryota > Metazoa > Chordata > Hyperoartia > Petromyzontiformes > Petromyzontidae > Petromyzon > Petromyzon marinus. The sequence goes on along the minus strand of NC_133725.1, from coordinate 8,134,125 downwards.
GTTACGTTGTGGTTACGTTGTGGTTACGTTGTGGTTGTTATGTTGTGGTGGTTACGTTGTGGTTACGTTGTGGTTGTTACGTTAAGGTGGTTACGTTGTGGTTTAACGTTGTGGTTACGTTGTGGTTACGTTGTGGTTGTTACGTTGTGGTTTTACGTTGTGGTTACGTTGTGGTTGTTACGTTGTGGTTGTTACGTTGTGGTGTTACGTTGTGGTTACGTTGTGGTTGTTACGTGGTGGTTGTTACGTTGTGGTTACGTGGTGGTTGTTACGTTGTGGTTACGTTGTGGTTACGCGGTGGTAGTTACGTTGTGGTTGTTACGTTGTGGTTGTTACGTGGTGGTTGTTACGTTGTGGTGGTTACGTGGTGGTTGTTACGTTGTGGTTACGTTGTGGTTACGTTGTGGTTGTTACGTTGCGGTGGTTACGTTGTGGTGGTTACGTGGTGGTTACGTGGTGGTAGTTACGTTGTGGTTACGTTTTGGTTACGTTGTGGTTGTTACGTTGTGATTACGTGGTGGTTGTTACGTTGTGGTGGTTACGTTGTGGTTACGTTGTGGTTGTTACGTTGTGGTTGTTACGTTGTGGTTGTTACGTTGTGGTTGTTACGTTGTGGTTACGCTGTGGCGGTTACGTTGTGGTTGTTACGTTGTGGTGGTTACGTTGTGGTTGTTACGTTGTGGTGGTTACGTTGTGGTTACGCTGTGGTGGTTACGTTGTGGTTGTTCCGTTGTGGTTACGTTGTGGTTGTTACGTTGTGGTTACGTTGTGGTTACGTTCAGCCTTCGACGCGGCGTAAATCCTTTTCCACATTCGCCCCCTCCTCCCCACTCCCATTCATCCACCCCACCGCTCCCAACAACCGATTTATTCACCATTCATTCATCATTCATTCATCATTCACCATTCATTCATCATTCATTCATCATTCACCATTCATTAACCATTCATTCATCATTCACCATTCATTAACCATTCACCATTCATTCATCATTCATTCATCATTCACCATTAATTCATCATTCACCATTCATTCACCATTCATTCATCATTCACCATTCATTCATCATTCATTCATGATTCACCATTCATTAATCATTCACCATTCATTCACCATTCATTCATCATTCACCATTCATTCATCATTCACCATTCATTCATCATTCATTCATGATTCACCATTCATTAATCATTCACCATTCATTCATCATTCACCATTCATTCACCATTCATTCATCATTCATTCACCATTCATTCATCATTCACCATTCATTCATCATTCATTCATCATTCACCATTCATTCATCATTCATTCATTATTCACCATTCATTCACCATGCATTCACCATTCATTCATCATTCACCATTCATTCATCATTCGTTCATCATTCACCATTCATTCATCATTCACCATTCATTCAACATTCATTCATCATTCACCATTCATTCATCATTCATTCATTCACCATTCATTCATCATTCACCATTCATTCCTCATTTCACATTCATTCTTCATTCATTCATCATTCACCATTCATTCACCATTCATTCACCATTCATTCATCATTCTCCATTCATTCACGATTTATTCATCATTCACCATTCATTCATCATTCATTCATCATTCACCATTCATTCACCATTCATTCACCAATCATTCATAATTCACCATTCATTCACCATTCATTCATCATTCACCATTCATTCAACATTCATTCATCATTCACCATTCATTCACCATTCATTCATAATTCATTCACCATTCATTCATCATTCACCATTCATTCAACATTCATTCATCATTTACCATTCATTCACCATTCATTCACCATTCATTCACCATTCACCATTCATTCATAAATAATTCTTCATTCGTTCATCATTCATTCACCATTTATTAATTTCTCCGCCTCAATCCACTGCCTGCAATGAGCTCAGCTGGGCAGCTGCATCGGAATGAATTGGTGGTGGTGGTGGGGTTGGTGGGTGGACGGTGGTGGTGGTGGTGGGGGGTGATGGGGTTGGTGGGTGGGTGGTGGTGAGAGGTGGGGGGGTGATGGGGCTGGTGGGTGGACGGTGGTGGTGGTGGTGGGGGGTGATGGGGTTGGTGGGTGGACGGTGGTGGTGGTGGTGGTGGGGGGTGATGGGGTTGGTGGGTGGTGGTGAGAGGTGGGGGGGGGTTGGTGGGTGGACGGTGGTGAGAGGTGGGGGGGGTTGGTGGGTGGACGGTGGTGGGGGGGTGGGTGGGCGGTAGTGAGAGGTGGGGGGGGTGGGTGGGTGGTGGTGAGAGGTGGGGGGGGATTGGTGGGTGGACGGTGGTGGGGGGGTTGGTGGGTGGACGGTGGTGGTGGGGGGTTGGTGGGTGGACGGTGGTGGTGGGGGGGTTTGGTGGGTGGAGGGTGGTGGGGGGGGGTGGACGGTGGTGGGGGGGTGGTTGGTGGGTGGATTCCCGCGTCGCTCACTGCTCACCTGTCCGTGAACAGCTGCGCGCGCGTGACAAGAACAGAAATCTGCGCAGCCTGGCGGTTTGCCGCCTGCATTTACGTGCCACGATGAAGGCTCGATGCCCGAAACGTCGCCTGTTGTCCTTGTAAGGGCACAACATTGTCTTGTTGACGACGACGGATGCGTCAAGTCGATTCGTCTGTAGAGAAAATCTGTCTCCCTGTCTCTGTGTGTCTCTGTCTTCTTGTCTATCTGTCTATGTGTGTCTCTGTCTCCCTGTCTCTGTGTGTCTCTGTGTGTCTCTGTCTCGTTGTCTCTCTGTCTCTGTGTGTCTCTGTCTCCTTGTCTCCCTGTCTCAGTGTGTCTCTGTCTTATTGTCTCTCTGTCTCTGTGTGTCTCTGTCTCCTTGTCTCCCTGTCTCTGTGTGTCTCTGTCTCCTTGTCTCTCTGTCTCTGTGTGTCTGTGTCTCCTTGTCTCTCTGTCTCTGTGTGTCTCTGTCTCCTTGTCTCTCTGTCTCTGTGTGTCTCTGTCTCCTTGTCTCTCTGTGTGTCTGTCTTCTTGTCTCTCTGTCTCTGTGTGTCTCTGTCTTATTGTCTCTCTGTCTCTGTGTCTCTGTCTCCTTGTCTCTCTGTCTCTGTGTGTCTGTGTCTTCTTGTCTCTCTGTCTCTGTGTGTCTCTGTCTCCTTGTCTCCCTGTCTCTGTGTGTCTCTGTCTCCTTGTCTTTCTGTCGCTGTGTCTCTGTCTTCTTGTCTGTCTGTCTCTGTGTGTCTCTGTCTCCTTGTCTCCCTGTCTCTGTGGGACTCTGTCTCCTTGTCTCTCTGTCTCTGTGTGTCTCTGTCTCCTTGTCTCTCTGTCTCTGTGTGCCTGTGTCTTCTTGTCTCTCTGTCTCTGTGTGTCTCTGTCTCCTTGTCTCTGTGTCTCTGTGTCTCTGTCTCCTTGTCTCTCTGTCTCTGTGTGTCTCTGTCTCCTTGTCTCTCTGTCTCTGTGTGTCTCTGTCTCCTTGTCTCTCTGTCTCTGTGTGTCTCTGTCTTCTTGTCTATCTGACTCTGTGTGTCTCTGTCTCCTTGTCTCTCTGTCTCTGTGTCTCTGTCTTCTTGTCTCTCTCTCTCTGTGTGTCTCTGTCTTCTTGTCTATCTGTCTCCCTGTCTCTGTCTCCTTGTCTCTCTGTCTCTGTGTGTCTCTGTCTCTCTGTCTCTGTGTGTCTTTGTCTAATTGTCTCTCTGTCTCTGTCTCTGTCTCCTTGTCTCCCTGTCTCTGTGTGTCTCTGTCTCCTTGTCTCTCTGTCTCTGTGTGTCTGTGTCTTCTTGTCTCTCTGTCTCTGTGTGTCTCTGTCTCCTTGTCTCCCTGTCTCTGTGTGTCTCTGTCTCCTTGTCTCCCTGTCTCTGTGTGTCTGTGTCTTCTTGTCTCTCTGTTTCTGTGTGTCTCTGTCTCCTTGTCTCTCTGTCTATGTGTGTGTCTGTCTTCTTGTCTGTCTGTCTCTGTGTGTCTCTGTCTCCTTGTCTCCCTGTCTCTGTGTGTCTGTGTCTTCTTGTCTCTCTGTCTCTGTGTGTCTCTGTCTCCTTGTCTATCTGTCTCTGTGTGTCTCTGTCTCCTTGTCTCTCTGTCTATGTGTGTCTCTGTCTTCTTGTCTATCTGTCTCTGTGTGTCTCTGTCTCCTTGTCTCTCTGTCTCTGTGTGTCTCTGTCTCCTTGTCTCTCTGCCTCTGTGTGTCTCTGTCTTATTGTCTCTCTGTCTCTGTGTGTCTCTGACTTGTCTCTCTGTCTCTGTGTGTCTCTGTCTTATTGTCTCTCTGCCTCTGTGTGTCTTTGTCTTATTGTCTCTCTGTTTCTGTGGGTCTCTGACTTGTCTCTCTGTCTCTGTGTGTCTCTGTCTCCTTGTCTCCCTGTCTCTGTGTGTCTCTGTCTCCTTGTATCTCTGTCTCTGTGTGTCTCTGTCTCCTTGTCTCCCTGTCTCTGTGTGTCTCTGTCTCCTTGTCTCTCTGTCTCTGTGTGTCTCTGTCTCCTTGTCTCTCTGTCTCTGTGTGTCTCTGTCTTGTCTCTCTGTCTCTGTGTGTCTCTGTCTCCTTGTCTCTCTGTCTCTGTGTGTCTCTGTTTTCTTGTCTCTCTGTCTCTGTGTGTCTCTGTCTCCTTGTCTATCTGTCTCTGTGTGTCTCTGTCTCCTTGTCTCCCTGTCTCTGTGTGTCTCTGTCTCCTTGTCTCTCTGTCTCTGTGTGTCTCTGTCTCCTTGTCTCTCTGTCTCTGTGTGTCTCTGTTTTCTTGTCTCCCTGTCTCTGCGTGTCTCTGCCTCCCTGTCCGCTTGCCCATCAGTTAGAAGCTGATACGACCCCAAGTGCGTTCACACAACAACAAACACCACCACCGTGACCACCACCACCACTACCACTGCCGTGACCACCATCACTACAACCACTACACCACCACCGCCGTGACCACCACCACTACAACCACTACACCACCACAACCGCCACCACTACAACCACTACACCACCACCACCGCTACCACCACCACTACAACCACTACACCACCACAAACGCCACCACCACCACCACACATCTGGTCATGATTAACGTCAGCCGTTGGCATTTGGACGGCAGCAAACCCCCTCACCCCTCCCTCTCCCCTCCTCCTCCCTCCTCTCTCCTCCTCCTTCACGCTCTGAGTCAAACCCTGGGCACGATTTGAATCCAAACATCTGACGACAAACAACAACAACACACATCTCAACAGCAGGGAAAGGGAGGAGGAGCCAGGAGTCGTGACCTTTTTGAAAAAACAAATAGTTTTAGTTATTTTTTAAACGGCATCTGTCGCCCAATCGGATGCCAGATCCATCGGAGAGATACGCAAGGAATGAGGATGATGGTGGTGATGGTAATAATGCTGGAACACGCCCAGAGTGGGATTTGTACGCTTTATCTGTTGCCTGCCCAGGTTCCTGTTTGTCCAGCAGATCTTTTCGTGAGCGAGTAGTGGAGTAAGCCGGGCTAGCCAAGAGACACTACTGATTATTATTATATTACTAGCTGTACTACCCGGCTTCTTCCGGGACTTTGAATCCACCACGCCCGGCCGCCTTTGTCTCCCCAGTGGCGATGTTCACACACCGCAGCAGTTACTCGTTTGAGGCTGAGTCGACCTAGGGGAGGCACAGGAGCGGTTGAAATAATCGTCACCGGTGGTGGCCGTGAGCGGGAATCGAACTCGGGTCGCCGGGTTCGTAGCGCAGCGTAGCGCTAACCACTACACTACCGCTCCCCACACACACACAGATACACACACAGATACACACACAGATACACACACAGATACACACACAGATACACACACAGATACACACACAGATACACACACAGACACACACACAGATACACACACACAGATACACACACACAGACACACACAGACAAACACACAGACACACACACAGACACACACACAGACAGCGTGCTAACCACTACACTACAATGCGTTACGCTTCCACGTGCGCGGGTTACGTGACAGATTTGAGCTCCCCTCCCCCCCCAAAAAAAAATCCAAAGTGTATTTTTATAATTGTTGCATGGTGTACAGTCTGGAAAGTACCAACATGGCAAATTTTAAGCTTTGTTGCATGTCGGGAAGTACGCTAGCACCTATAAAGGCCGGCATGACACACGAGGGGGTGGGTGGCCTCCACCACGCCCGGCCGCCTTTGTCTCCCCAGTGGCGATGTTTACACACCGCACCAGGTACTCATTTGAGTCGACCTAGGGGAGGCCCAGGACCGGTTCATATAATCATCACCGGTGTTGGCCGTGAGCGGGAATCGAACCCGGATCGCCGAGTTCGTAGCGCAGCGTAGCGCTAACCGCTACACTACCGCTCCCCACACTTCACCAACAACAACAACCGCCATTCGCCACTAAGTGGCGGTGACGTCACCACGACGCTTGTGCCAGGCTATGTGCACCCTGAGGCCACGTGAAGTGTCGAACGCCCGCTGGCAGGAGGTCACGGGGCAGACCCAGCAGGTGCCACGGGTCGACTGACTGAGATGACTGGCTGATGCACCACCTGTGCCCCCTACTGTGCCAACCTGCTGTGCTTTAGCCACCCGGCGCTCCGCTCGTTGTTGTGAGCGTCGCTCCTCCGCCCTCCGTTGTTGTTGGAGGGCGACTGCCTCCAACTACCCAGTAGCGTCCTTCACGAGCCTCCTCCACAGAGGCCGATCTTGACACCGCTGGTACCAGTCATCACCACCACATGTACAGCTGGGGTGACGGTCTCTGTGGGATCGTGCCCTTTCGTTCAGGGCCATCACTCTCAACTCTGCTCGTCGCTCAGCGAACGTGGGGACGTTGGGCCCATGTTAGCTCAACGTTGGGTCAACGTCGGGCACACTTTGGGCGCACTGTGGGCCAACGTTGAAGCACGCTGGGCCAACGTTGGGCCCACACACACGGGAACGTTGGCTCAACGTTGGGCCCACGTTGGTGCCCACGAAGATGGGAACGTTGGCCCAACGTTGGTCCCAGTGTTGGGTTGGCCCAGCGTTGGGCCCACGTTCGTGCCCACGGACATGGGGGACGTTGGCCCAACGTTGGGCCCAGTGTTGGCCCAGCGTTGGGCCCACGTTCGTGCCCACGGACATGGGGGACGTTGGCCCAACGTTGGTCCCAGTGTTGGGTTGGCCCAACGTTGGGCCCACGTTGGTGCCCACGGACATGGGGGACGTTGGCCCAACGTTGGGCCCAGTGTTGGCCCAACGTTTGGCCCACGTTGGTGTCCACGGACATGGGGGACGTTGGCCCAACGTTGGTCCCAGTGTTTGGCCCAACGTTGGGCCCACGTTGGTTGCCACGGACATGGGGGACGTTGGCCCAACGTTGGTCCCAGTGTTGGGCCCAACGTTGGGCCCACGTTGATGGCCCACGGACATGGGGGACGTTGGCCCAACGTTGGGCCCAGTGTTGGCCCAACGTTGCGCCCACGTTGATGCCCACGGACATGGGGGACGTTGGCCCAACGTTGGTCCCAGTGTTTGGCCCAACGTTGGGCCCACGTTGGTTGCCCACGGACATGGGGGACGTTGGGCCCAGCGTTGGGCCCAGCGTTGGGCCCACGGTGCGGACCACTGTCGCCCGGGCGTCCCGTGTTCACAGAGGCCGCTGCGTCCGCGCGCGTCTCCTCCTCAGGCCCCCCGATGGCCGAGGCTCCGGTGAAGTTCGCGCGAGTCAAGCGCCTTCGGCCCCTCTCGTGCCACGAGGGGACGCCGCTCGGGACGCGAGCGCCGGGACGGCGGTCGCCGCGGCTGCCGGGACGGCGGTCACCGCGGCTGCCGGGCCGGCGGTCACCGCGGCTGCCGGGACGGTCACCGCGGCTGCCGGGACGCCGGTCGCCGCGGCTGCCGGGCCGGTCACCGCGGCTGCCGGGGAGGTCACCGAGAGTCGACCTCTCCGCACGCACGCGCAGGCGCCAGCACGTCCCCTACACCGGCACCTGCGGCAGAGGTGGGGCTCCGGCACCGCGTGTGGAGGTGGCAGCGGCGAGGGGTTGGTGGATCGCCGCACGCGCGCGCATGCTGTGGACCCCGGGCTGTTCCGTCTGCGTGGGATCGAGCGTTTCCACCTCGCGTGCGCCGGCTGTCTCGGGGTCCTACGGTTTCCTCCCACGCCTAAGCACTCGTCATTAGTTGTGGCGAGGACACCTCGATACGTAGAGGACCGCGGAGCTTGGCGGGCGATCGTTGGTAGCGGCGGCTCCTCGGCACCGCGTGGCTGCTGCTGCCTTCACGCTCCTCGTCTGTGGCTTAAAAGTCTCTCTCTCTGAGTCGTCCTCTCTCTGTCTCTAAGTCGTCCTCTCTCTGTCTCTGAGTCGTCCTCTCTCTCTGAGTCGTCCTCTCTCTCTCTATCTGAGTCGTCCTCTCTCTCTAAGTCGTCCTCTCTCTCTCTCTGAGTCGTCCTCTCTCTGTCTCTCTGAGTCGTCCTCTCTCTCTGAGTCGTCCTCTCTCTCTCTCTGAGTCGTCCTCTCTCTGTCTCTCTGAGTCGTCCTCTCTCTCTGAGTCGTCCTCTCTCTCTCTCTGAGTCGTCCTCTCTCTCTCTCTGAGTCGTCCTCTCTCTCTGAGTCGTCCTCTCTGTCTCTCTCTGAGTCGTCCTCTCTCTCTGTCTCTCTGAGTCGTCCTCTCTGTCTCTCTCTCTGAGTCGTCCTCTCTCTCTCTGAGTCGCCCTCTCTCTCTCTGAGTCGTCCTCTCTCTCTGAGTCGTCCTCTCTCTCTGAGTCATCCTCTCTCTCTCTGAGTCATCCTCTCTCTCTCTCTGAGTCGTCCTCTCTCTCTGAGTCATCCTCTCTCTCTCTCTGAGTCGTCCTCTCTGTCTCTCTCTGAGTCGTCCTCTCTCTCTGAGTCGTCCTCTCTGTCTCTCTCTGAGTCGTCCTCTCTCTCTGAGTCGTCCTCTCCCTCTGAGTCATCATCTCTCTCTCTGAGTCATCCTCTCTCTCTGAGTCGCCCTCTCTCTCTCTGAGTCGTCCTCTCTCTCTCTGAGTCGTCCTCTCTCTCTGAGTCGTCCTCTCTCTCTCTGAGTCGTCCTCTCTGTCTCTCTCTGAGTCGTCCTCTCTCTCTGAGTTGTCCTCTCTCTCTGAGTCATCCTCTCTCTCTCTGAGTCGTCCTCTCTCTGTCTCTCTCTGAGTCGTCCTCTCTCTCTGAGTCGTCCTCTCTCTCTGTCTGTGAGTCGTCCTCTCTCTCTCTGAGTCGTCCTCTCTCTCTCTCTGAGTCGTCCTCTCTCTCTCTGAGTCATCCTCTCTCTCTCTGAATCGTCCTCTCTCTCTGAGTCGTCCTCTCTCTCTCTCTGAGTCGTCCTCTCTCTCTCTCTCTCTGAGTCATCCTCTCTCTCTCTCTGAGTCGTCCTCTCTCTCTGAGTCATCCTCTCTCTCTCTCTCTCTGAGTCATCCTCTCTCTCTCTCTCTGAGTCGTCCCATCTCTCCATAAGAGTGAGGATCGGATGCCGTGCAGCAGCGGCGGTGGCGACCGTGCTTCACGCGTTGACTTCATGTTTTTTTCATCAATTGATCGCGTGAGCGAGCAATCGCAGAAGCATTTCAGGCAATAACATGACGGTTTAATGCAGCAACATCATTTATGCATCTGCACAATCTTTAACACACTGAGGCGCGTGAGTTTGTGTCTGTGTGTGGTGGGAGCGGTGGTGCAGCGGTTAACACGCTGCACTTATGAACCCGGCCAACGCTGGTGGCGATTATCTGAACCGGTCCTGGGCCTCCCCTAGGTCGACTCAGCCTCAAATGAGTAGCTGACGCGGTGTTTTAAAGATCGCCACCGGGGAGACAAAGGCGGCCGGGCGTGGTTGCTGGCCACCCACCCCCTCGTATGCCGTGCCGGCCTTCATAGGTGCTCGCTCACAGCACTTGTCCCGACAGTCTGTTGAACGCTACACGGGGGACCTTTGTCTTATTATCGTTCATATTAAGGCGTTCTTGATCACGTACGGAAGGGACGGATGATGCGACTCCACTCTTGGCTGCTGCTGCCTTCTGGCGACCCAGGGGATGGTGCAGGGGTGGGCAAATGTTTTGACTCGCGGGCCACAATGGGTTCTCAAATTTGACAGAGGGGCCGGGCCAGGAAACAGATGGATGGAGTGTTTGTGTGAACTTATATATAAATGACGTGTTAAAAATCATTACGTGAAAGGATTTGGCCTTTAACAGGTAGCAAAGCATTTATTTGCAAGGCGAAGTGCGCCATCTAATGGGGAAATGGGGGCATTACAGGAGAAAGGTAAAATTTAGTTGAATAATAATATTTGGACAAGTTCGACGGACCGGATTAAAAAGCCCAACGGACCGGATACGGCCCGGGGGCCGTATACGGCCCGGGGGCCGTACTTTGCCCATGTCTGGTATGGTGCCTCCTTGATGCCAGCCACGGTGGAGAGATGTCAACAACCTCGCCTGGTACACAGGAGGTCGTGGGGTCGATCCCGACCCTGACGCCTGCTGCTGCTGTATATTTGAAGTTGGTGTGTCTCTCTCTCTCATCACCATCATCACGGTGGCTAGGAGATGTTAACAACCTCGCCTGGTGTACAGGAAGTCGGGGGTTCGATCCCGACCCTGACGCCTGCTGCTATATATTTGGAGTTTGCGTGTCGCTCTCTCTCATTATCATCATCATCATCACGGTGGCTAGGAGATGTTAACTACCTCGCCTGGTATACAGGAGGTCGTGGGGTCGATCCCGACCCTGACGCCTGCTGCTGCTGTATATTTGTAGTTTGCGTGCCTCTCTCTCTCTCATCATCATCATCACGGTGGCTAGGAGATGTTAACAACTTCGCCTGGTGTACAGGACGTCGTGGGTTCGATCCCGACCCTGACGCCTGCTGCTGTATATTTTGAGTTTGCGTGTCGCTCTCTCTCATTATCATCATCATGGTGGCTAGGAGATGTTAACTACCTCACCTGGTGTACAGGAGGTCGTAGGGTCGATCCTGACGCCTGCTGCTGTATATGTGGAGTTTGCGTGTCTCTCCCCGTGGTCACGTGACTTTTTATCCGAGTCTTTCGGTTTGTCCCTCCTCATTTAGAATCAACGTCACCCGTTCGGAGTGTTTGGCCGCTGCCAGGAATTCCCACGTGATAAGCCACTTCGTTGACCAATCATTTATGACCAGGTCGTTTTTTTATGAAGAGCAAATAGCTTTGTAAATAATAATAATACTATTTGGCTGGCTATATGGCTGTACTAATTGGTGGCGGGTTTAACGGCACATTTATTTTCACACGACCTAACACCCAAAAGAACCTGAATAATACATTGTTTATAAAAACAAATATTCTGTGTGTCATCCTTCAAGCCCTCGCTGCTTCCTCCCCCGCACAGCGTCGCATCCCGGTCACGTGCGGCAGCGTAGCCACCACCGCCACCACCACCGCCACCGCCACCACCACCACCGCCACCACCGCCACCACCACCACCGCCACCACCACCACCGCCACCACCGCCACCACCGCCACCACCACCGCCACCACCACCACCGCCACCACCGCCACCACCGCCACCACCACCGCCACCACCACCGCCACCGCCACCACCACCACCACCGCCACCGCCACAACCACCACCACCACCACCGCCACCACCACCGCCACCGCCACCACCGCAGCCACCACCACCGCCACCACCACCGCCACCACCGCCACCACCACCGCCACCACCACCGCAGCCACCACCGCCACCACCACCACCACCACCACCGCCACCACCACCGCAGCCACCACCACCACCGCAGCCACCACCGCAGCCACCACCACCGCCACCACCACCGCCACCACCACCGCAGCCACCACCGCAGCCACCACCACCGCCACCACCACCGCCACAACCACCGCCACTACCGCCACCGCAGCCACCACCCTTGTGGCTTGTAGCGCTCTGTCCGCCGTGAGATGCTGTTTTGACTCGGAGACATTCGAGACACCGGCCACACGTTGGGAGACTTCGGCCTCAGGGGTGGCGTTCTTGGCAGGAGGAGAATAATAATACTTAATCTTAGCTCTTTCGGTAAAGTCACGTTGAAGGAAAACAATAACATAATAAAATATATATAAAACAATAAAAATTCTCACGACGTTTCGACCATGATGCATGCAAACCGTCACACCTGATGACGACCGTTTGTGTCATGGTCGAAACGTCGTGAGAATTTTTATTGTTTTATATATATATTTTATTATTTTATTGTTTCCCTTCAACGTGACTTTACCGAAAGAGCTAAGAATATGAATTACTGCAGTCACGAAAGCTTTAAATCAAAATAATAATACTCTTTGGTTCTTTCGGTAAAGTCACGTAGGTATAAAATAAAATCAATTAATCTTCTTTGGTTCTTTCGGTAAAGTCACGTAGAATGAGAATAATAAAATAAAATAAGACAATAAAATTCTCACGACGTTTCGGCCACAACACAAGTAGCCTTCTTCAGGTGAAAGAACAGAACTGTCGGGACGACAGAGCTTGAACGGACGCTGTTAAGAGTCGTAGCGTCTTTTAAGCTCGGTGAGAGGCGTGGAGAGCCTTGCCAAAGGAGTTTACCTTAGAGTCGCGGCATCTCTTCAGAAAGGTGAGAGACAATAAAATTCTCACGCCGAAACGTCGTGAGAATTTTATCGTTTTATTTCATTTTATTATTTTATTCTCATTCTACGTGGTGACTTTACCGAGAGAACCAAAGAAGATGAATCCTTGCAGTCACGAAAGCTTTAAATCGAAAAATAAATCAAATCACCACGTTTCCATTGCAACACAAGCAATCATCATCAGTTGGGAAAAACCAATGCAAGACATTTTTTTTGCTGAATTGGGAGAGAGAGAGTTGCCGTGGTAAGAGGTTTTAGAGGCAAGAAAGGGGGAGGATCAAGGGGGGAGAGGGAGGGGTGGAGTGTGGGGTAGGGGGAGGGCGAGCGCTGAGTGGTGTAGTAGTACCTGGCCGATATGATTGACGACAAAAACAATACCATGCAAGCCCACAGCGTTATAACAATGGTCAGCCACGGCAGAGGTATTGTTAGAACGCTGTGGGCTCGCATGATATATAACAATGGTCAGCCACGGCAGAGGTATTGTTAGAACGCTGTGGGCTCGCATGATATATAACAATGGTCAGCCACGGCAGAGGTATTGTTAGAACGCCGTGGGCTCGCATGATATATAACAATGGTCAGCCACGGCAGAGGTATTGTTAGAACGCCGTGGGCTCGCATGATATATAACAATGGTCAGCCACGGCAGAGGTATTGTTAGAACGCTGTGGGCTCGCATGATATATAACAATGGTCAGCCACGGCAGAGGTATTGTTATAACCCTCTGGGCTCGCATGATATATAACAATGGTCAGCCACGGCAGAGGTATTGTTAGAACGCCGTGGGCTCGCATGATATGTAACAATGGTCAGCCACGGCAGAGGTATTGTTATAACGCCGTGGGCTCGCATGATATATAACAATGGTCAGCCACGGCAGAGGTATTGTTAGAACGCCGTGGGCTCGCATGATATATAACAATGGTCAGCCACGGCAGAGGTATTGTTAGAACGCTGTGGGCTCGCATGATATTGTTTTTGTCCGAGACCAAGGTACTCTTCAAACCTTCGGGCTACTGTCAAAGGTTTGTTCATGAAGCCGTCCAGATATATAAACACAGACACAACTTCAACCGAGAAGACGGATACAAATTGAGCAATCATTGGCAGGGTGTTATTAACCAGGTAAATACCCTAACGGCTTTGTAGTGGTTGCCGTCTACCATATCTGCCGGGTACTACGACACCACCCAGCCCTACCCCCCCCCACCCACCCCTTGCTCCTCCTCCTCTCTTGCCTCTAAAACCTCTTACCACGGCAACTCTCTCTCTCCCACTTCAGCCTAAAAAATTCTCGCTTGGGTTTTCCCACCTGATGATGATTGCTTGTGTTGCAATCGAAACGCCGTGATTTGATTTATTTTATATTTTCTACCGTACGTGATTTTTCCCGAAGCAACCAAAGAGTACGGATCCCTGCAGTCGCGAAAACTTCAAATAATAAAAATAATAATACTACTTGGCTGGCTACTTAGCTGTTCTTTTCTTCTTTGGTTCTTTCGGTAAAGTCACCACGTAGAACGAGAATAAAATAATAAAATAAGACAATAAAATTATCACGACGTTTCGGCCACAACACAAGAAGGCTTGCTTGTGCTGTGGCCGAAACGTCGTGAGAATTTCATCGTCTTATTTTATTGTTTTATTCTCATTCTACGTGGTGACTTTACCGAAAGAGCCAAAGAAGATGAATCCTTGCAGTCACGAAAGCTTTAAATCGAAAGATACCTGGCTGTTCTCATTTGGCTTTTGCCGGGAGGTCGGGTGCTGGCGGGTTTAGCGACACACGTTTATATTCGCGCCACCAAACCCGAGCGAAAACTTCGCCCTCAGGGGTGGCGTTGTTGGCCAGGAGAAAAGCGGCGCCCGTCAACTCCACCTCGCCGGCCTGATCTCTCTCTCTCTCTGGGTGGGCCGGCGAGATCGCCATGGGAGGGGGTGCCGGATTTCCATCGCGACTCAGCACCGCGCGGCCCCCCCATCAACCCCACGTGCTGCCTTAATAGCTTTGACAGCGATACTCTTTGGGCTCTTTCGGGTAAAAAATCACGTGGGTAGGAACAAATTAAAATAATAATAATAATAGATCACGACGATTCGGTTTCAGCAACGAGCGGCCGTCTTCGGATGAGAGAACGGTCGCTCGAACGTCGCGATCTATTATTATTATTATTTTTATTTTGTCTACCCACGTGAGTTTTTGGCCGAAAGAACCGAAGCGTATGGATTCCTATGGGCAGTGTTGAGTCGCGAAAGCTTCCGAATCACGACTGAACAGTGACGTCGGGACCGAAAGGGGCTCTCGGCGAGTCGCCGTCGCCGCGTCGGCCGGCCGGCGACGCCCTCCGCCGGTGGCGGCGTTCACCGCTCGGCGTGCCAGCTGCTCGTTCGGAGGCTCCGTGCCGACAGCAGCGGCGTTACAAAGGGGCACGCGCGTAAGCGGGCGACGGGGCCTCAGTGGCTCGTGCGTCGGCGTGCGGGTGCGCGTGGGGTTGGGGTGGCTGGAGCCGGGGCGACGAAATCGGCGCTCAGCTGCCCGTTGACAGCCCTGCGAGAGAGCCCGTCTTGTTTCATGCTCGTCATCGTCGGAGCGTCTTGCCTCAAGGCGCTCTGATGAATTTAAAATGAGGCGGGGACGTGGGAGTTTTACGCCACCGTGATGGAGGTTTTTTTTTGGGGGGGGGCGGGGGGGGGTGGGTTTAAAGAAAGAAAGCCGTAATAGAAAGTAAGTATCGAGTCATTCAGATGACGGGAGGGGGGGGTGGGCATGCAAGAGCAGAGGAACGAGCGACAGCGCTAGGGGGCACGTGGGGGGGCACGTGGGGGGCACGCGAGGGCTGCGGGAGAGGGAGGGGGAGGAGTGGAGGGGCGAGGGGAGGGGAAGGTGGCGAGGGAGCAGAGGAGGGGAATGGAAGGAGGTGAAGGAGGTGAAGGGAAGGAGGTGAGTCTGCTTCATGAACGTGTGCGTTGAACTTCTTTCGCATCGTACGGAGCCAAACGTGCTAATTGCAGGTGCAGTGCTGAGTCTATGGTGTAGTGTTGAGTCTATGGTGTAGTGTTGAGTCTATGGGTAGTGTTGAGTCTATGGGTAGTGTTAGTCTATGGTGCAGTGTTGAGTCTATGGTGCAGTGTTGAGTCTGTGGGTAGTGTTGAGTCTATGGGTACTGTTGAGTCTATGCGCAGTGTTGAGTCTTTGGGCAGTGTTGAGTCTATGGGCAGTGTTGAGTCTGTGGGCAGTGTTGAGTCTATGGGCAGTGTTGAGTCTGTGGGCAGTATTGAGTCTGTGGGCAGTGTTGAGTCTATGGGCAGTGTTGAGTCTATGGGCAGTGTTGAGTCTATGGGAAGTGTTGAGTCTATGGTTTAGTGTTGAGTTTATGGGCAGTGTTGAGTCTGTGGGCAGTGTTGAGTCTATGGTTTAGTGTTGAGTTTATGGGCAGTGTTGAGTCTTCGGGCAGTGTTGAGTCTATGGGCAGTGTTGAGTCTATGGGCAGTGTTGAGTCTATGGTGCAGTGTTGAGTCTCTGGGCAGTGTTGAGTCTCTGGGCAGTGTTGAGTCTATGGGCAGCGTTGACTCTATGCGTAGTGTTAGTCTATGGGCAGCATGTACACTTGTTGAACTTCTTTCACATCGTACGTAGCCAACCGCGCTAATCGGAGCTGCCGGGGGAGTGGGTTCCAGTCGATTTCTAGCAGGGAGGGGGGCGAGAAATATCCGGAGGACGACCGCCTTTGATCTTCCCCGCAAAGTGGTGATCATTTTATGTTATTTTTTGTTCATCCACTTTGGAGGTAGGGGGCGTGCGACGGGGCCGAGTGAACCACCCCTGAGAACCAGGGGTGCGATTTTAACTTCGCAAACTTTTTTCGTCCGACTGATCGCGAGGCCGCTCACACTGAGAGTGAAGAGCTGCCGTCGTGACCGAGAGCGCTGCCGTGCGAGACGTGGCGGCAGCGGTAGGCCCATTGAGCCGGTGAAATAATAAAAAAAAAACATTCGGATTGCGGCTTTAGATCGCGCCGAGCACGGCATGGCACGGCAAGGCATAACGCAAGTGAGGAAATGAGTGAATTATAAATAAATAGTGGAAACCCGCAAAAAGGAAAAAGAGAGTGAGGTGCACTGAGCAGGATCGTCGTCATCGTCGTCATCCCTTGCACCAAGTCATTCATCATCATCATCATCGTCATCCCTTGCACCAAGTCATTCATCATCATCGTCATCCCTTGCACCAAGTCATTCATCATCATCGTCATCCCTTGCACAAAGTCATTCATCATCATCGTCATCCCTTGCACAAAGTCATTCATCATCGTCGTCATCCCTTGCACCAAGTCATTCATCATCGTCATCGTCGTCATCCCTTGCACCAAGTCATTCATCATCGTCATCATCGTCATCCCTTGCACCAAGTCATTCATCATCATCGTCATCCCTTGCACCAAGTCATTCGTCGTCATCGTCACCCCTTGCACCAAGTCATTCGTCGTCATCGTCACCCCTTGCACCAAGTCATTCATCATCGTCGTCATCGTCGTCATCGTCGTCAACCCTTGCACCAAGTCATTCATCATCGTCGTCATCGTCATCCCTTGCACCAAGTCATTCATCATCATCGTCATCCCTTGCACCAAGTCATTCGTCGTCATCGTCACCCCTTGCACCAAGTCATTCATCATCGTCGTCATCGTCGTCATCGTCGTCAACCCTTGCACCAAGTCATTCATCATCGTCGTCATCGTCATCATCCCTTGCACCAAGTCATTCATCATCGTCATCATCCCTTGCACCAAGTCATTCATCATCATCGTCATCCCTTGCACCAAGTCATTCATCATCGTCATCATCCCTTGCACCAAGTCATTCATCATCGTCATCATCCCTTGCACCAAGTCATTCATCATCATCATCATCCCTTGCACCAAGTCATTCATCATCGTCGTCATCCCTTGCACCAAGTCATTCATCATCATCCCTTGCACCAAGTCATTCATCATCGTCGTCATCCCTTGCACCAAGTCATTCATCATCATCCCTTGCACCAAGTCATTCATCATCGTCGTTATCGTCGTCATCCCTTGCACCAAGTCATTCATCATCATCATCATCGTCGTCCCTTGCACCAAGTCATTCATCATCATCATCATCGTCATCCCTTGCACCAAGTCATTCATCATCATCATCCCTTGCACCAAGTCATTCATCATCATCGTCATCCATTGCACCAAGTCATTCATCATCATCCCTTGCACCAAGTCATTCATCATCGTCATCATCGTCATCCCTTGCACCAAGTCATTCATCATCATCGTCATCCCTTGCACCAAGTCATTCATCATCGTCATCATCGTCATCCCTTGCACCAAGTCATTCATCATCATCATCATCATCGTCATCCCTTGCACCAAGTCATTCATCATCATCATCATCCCTTGCACCAAGTCATTCATCATCGTCATTCCTTGCACCAAGTCATTCATCATCCCTTGCACCAAGTCATTCATCATCATCATCGTCATCCCTTGCACCAAGTCATTCATCATCATCGTCATCGCTACCCCTCCTCCCCACCCCCAGCTTTCCTGTCAGGCACGGAGCTCCCTCCTTTGTCTGCCGTTCCCTGTCCGGCCTCGCTCGTCTCGCCAGTCACTCCGCTGATGCAGTGCCACGTCTGTTCTCTAATCCGCGCGCGCCCTCCTCTCCCTCCTCTCTCTCCCCTCACTCCTCTCTCCTCTATCTCCTCCTCTCTCCTCTCTCTCCTCTCTCCCCTCTCTTCCCTCTCTCCCTCACTCATCTCTCTCCTCTCTCTCCCCTCACTCATCTCTCCTCTCTCCTCTCTCTCTCTCTCCTCTCTCTCCTCTCTCTCCCCTCTCTCCTCCCTCTCCCCTCTCTCTCCCTCCTCTCTCCTCTCCCCCTCTCTCCTCTCTCTCCCCTCTCTTCCTCTCTCTCCCTCTCTCTTCTCCCTCCTCCTCTCCTCTCCTCCTCTCTCTCCCTCTCTCTCTCTCTCTCCTCTCTCTCCTCTCTCCCTCTCTCTCCTCTCTCTCCCTCCTCTCTCCCTCTCTCCTCTCTCTCCTCTCTCTCTCTCTCTCCCCTCTCTCCTCTCCCTCTCTCTCCTCTCTCCTCTCTCTCCCTCTCTCTCGACTCTCTCTCCTCTCTCTCTCTCCCTCTCTCTCCTCTCTCTCCCCTCTCTCCCTCTCTCCTCTCTCTCCTCTCTCTCCCTCTCTCCTCTCTCTCCTCTCTCTCCCCTCACTCCTCTCTCTCCCTCTCTCCTCTCTCTCCTCTTTCTCCTCTCTCTCCCTCTCTCCTCTCTCTCCGCTCACTCATCTCTCTCCTCTCTCTCCTCTCTCCTCTCTCTCCCCTCTCTCCCTCTCTCCTCTCTCTCCCCTCTCTCCTCTCTCTCCCCTCACTCATCTCTCTCTCCTCTCTCTCCTCTCTCTCTCTCTCTCCCTCTCTCCTCTCTCTCCCCTCACTCATCTCTCTCCCCTCACTCATCTCTCTCTCTCTCTCCTATCTCTCCTCTCTCTCCCCTCACTCATCTCTCTCCTCTCTCTCCTCTCTCTCCTCTCTCTCCCCTCTCTCCTCTCTCTCCTCTCACTCATCTCTCTCCTCTCTCTCCTCTCTCTCTCTCTCTCTCCCCTCTCTCCTCTCTCTCCGCTCACTCCTCTCTCTCCTCTCTCCCCTCTCTCTCTCTCTCTCTCTCTCTCTCCCTCTCTCCTCTCTCTCTCTCTCTCCTCTCTCTCCTCTCTCTCCTCTCTCTCCCTCTCTCTCTCTCTCCTTTGTAACGATCAACAGAGGAAACAAGAAGATGCTCGGTGTAAGTCGGCACTTTGCTTCGTTCATCATTTTTTTTTCAATGCTTTTGCTTTATGTGCCCCTAATGCTTTGCTTTATGTGCCCCCTCCTGTTTAAATGAAATATTTCACGAAAGATTTCACTTCTCTCTCTCTCTCGTCTCTCCTCTCTCTCTCCACGTCTCTCGCTGTAATTCTCCAAACATCCCCCCCCCCTCCCCGCGCGTCTTCTTCTAATTCTTTGCTTTTGCTCCGTTTCGCTTTTGGCGAAGATTCTCAACCCCGCGTCTCTTACTGATCCGCCCTCCCGTCGCAGCCTCATTCCGAGCCAACACAGCCACCACGCCCAGCGCAGCAGCAGCTGCCCCGTCTATAAATACACACACACACATACACCCACTGCTCAAATAAACCTATCATTAAAATTATAGACTGATCATTTCTTTGTCAGTGGGCAAACGTACAAAATAAGCAGAAGATTAAATATTTTTTTTTTCCCTCACTGTACACACACATACACACATATACATACATATACAACAACAACTGCCATTCGCCCAAGTGCCACGGGTCGACTGACTAAGATGACTGAGATGACTGGCTTATGCACCACCTGTGCCCCCTTCTGTGCCAACCTGCTGTGCTTTAGCCACCCGGCGCTCCGCTCGTTGTTGTGAGCGTCGCTCCTCCGCTCTCCGTTGTTGTTGGAGGGCGACTGCCTCCAACTGCCCAGTAGCGTCCTTCACGAGCCTCCTCCACAGAGGCCAATCTTGACACCGCTGGGACCAGTCATCGGCAAGTCCACTCAGCTCCACGTCCTCCTGTACCACATCACTCCATCTCTTCTCTAGCCCGTGCCGCGCGCGTTTAGCCCCCTCGATCTAGCTGAACAAAAGCTGTTTCGGCATGCGGTGGCTGGGCATACGGGCTACATGACCCAGCCAACGCAGCCTTGCCTGCCAGAGGAGCTCACCGACGGGACATTGCCCAGATCTTTCAAGGATTTGTGAGCTCCCCACACAATCCAGCCTGGTTAAACCCAGGATGGATCGTAGGCAGGCTAGCCTAAATGTTTCTAACCGGCGAAGATGTTCCATTGGGGGGGTCCACGTTTCGCAAGCGTAGAGAAGGAAGGGAATGACCGTTGCCGAGAAGACCTGAAGCTTAGTGCGGAGCGACAGACCAGGTAGCTTCCACACAGCGTTACACAACCGATGAAAATATATTGCCGCTCGACTGATTCGGAGTGAGACCTCTGCTGTTAAACTGGAGCTGGTCATGAGCACACTGCCCAGGTATGGGAAACTCTCCACTCGCTCCACAACTGTACACACACACGCACGCACACACACGCGCGTACACACATGCGCGCGCAGACATGCACACACACACACATGCCGCATTATCTTTTTAAGATTTCCTCTAGCGGGACGGCACTGTGAGACCTGTCACAGCTTGTTCTTGTCTACCAGGGAGGGTTTATATTTAATTGTAGAGTGTGTGAGAGTGTGTGTATGTGAGTGTGAGAGAGTGTGTGTGAGTGTGTATGAAGAAGAGCCACATCCTGCTGTTTGGCAGTCTCCTGCCCCGAGTAGAGGACTGTCCACCCCTCATGGTGGGCAGGAGCCAGAGCCGGTCCACCGGACCTCCTGAATGCCACAGAGATCCAGGCGGTACCGGTCCAGCTCCCGACAGAGGAGTGGCGGCCTCTCCTCTGCAGTGAGCATTCGAACATTCCACGTGGCCACCCGTAGTGGCTTTTTGTTGTTTCTGGAGGAGCCCCGAGGGTAAAGATTCAATCTCATGGCTCCGTCAGATGGGGTTTGGCCAGGAGACGTCATAGACGCCTGTCCCCCCGGAGCCTCTGGCACAAGCTTATTAATTTGATATTTTTTACGCGGTTTAGTGGTAATTTATTGAATGTGGAGGGGTTATCAGCCCCTCGCACCCATCCAGGGCCCCTGATTAGCCGCTGTGGTGGTCAAAGATGCCATGGGGGGAAAGGCCAATCGGAATTGGCCCTCCCCCCTACAGCACTGTCCACGACTCCGTTGCCAGTCCGCCACAACGGGGAGGTAGGGGGTTATTTTTGCCAGACACCAGGACCTAGCGTAGAGCTGATCTGCCCTCTGACGATCGACTTGTCATCTGTAAGATGCGCCTGCCATTCTTCCACTCCGGTGGTGGGTGTACACCCAGGACCCCATTTCAATCGAAGGTGGCCTGGTCTCAGCTAGCTGATGAAAGTTGCAAGCGAGAATTTCATCATCGTTTGCGGCTGGGGTTGGCATCGTCCCCCACTCCTCCTGATGTCGAGGGTAAAGGGGCGAGGTTTAGGACTGTGAGTCATGCAACTGCAATGGCTGCAGAGGAGGTGTTAAGGATGGTTGAGAAAAAGCGACAGGTCCACTCGAATCGTTTACAGCATCCCACGTCAGAGAATGAGGAGGCTTACCGCAGCGCCACACCTATTACCATCATTAGGGAAAAGAACGGTGATCCAATCTCCGACCCCCAGGAACAGGTTTGCAGATTTGCTGAGCATTTCTGTGAGGTCCTGGCGGAGGGGGAATCCCTCAGCCTGGAAAACATCGTGGCACAAAGTGAGGATGACCCTGCTGAGGCTGCGGTGCCTCAAATATTGGAGGAGAAAGTCACCCCCTGTGAGTGGCTGGCTGAGGTACCATCTGTTGAGGAAGTACTGAAGGCGATCCAGAGTCTGAGACCAGGAAAGGCACCGGGGAGAGATGATCTCCCAAGCGAAATGCTGAGGGAGGGTGGCGTTTGTGCGCAGACTGACTTGCATGACATCATAACAACAGTCTGGGCCACTGGGTTCCGCAGGATTGGAAGGGTGCCCCGGTGGTCCCCCTCTTTAAGAAGGGATACAACTTAGACTGTAACAACTACAGGGGCATCTCACTCCTCAGTGTACCGGGAAAGGTCCTGGAAAGGATTATTCAACATTGCCTTGCCAGGCACGCTGAGGAGAGGCTTGTGGAGCCCCAATGCGGTTTCATGAAAGGGCGGTTCTGCACAGATGCCATATTTTCTGTCCATCTGCAACAGCTGACAAGACCTACATCTCTGCTTTATTGACCTGGTCAAGGCCTATGATGCCATCAGTAGGCCTGGGCTCTGGGTTGTTCTTCGTGCTTTCGGAGTCTCTGCTCATTAAGGACCTTCATGATGGTGAGCAGGCCCGGGTAAAACTACGTGGCTGGGAGTCAGAGCCATTCCCTGTACACCTTGGGGTGCGACAGGGATGTCCTCTGGCTCCCAAATAATTTAACATCTATTTTGACCACGTAGTTCGTGAAGCCTTCAATAGCTGTACCGGCGGAATCTCCATATGGTACAGATATAATGGGAGGCTGATCAATGCCCGGGTGCGGTCAAGGGATGGCTCCCTATTGCTCAACCACATTATGTATGCTGATGATTTGGTAATAACTGCTCATTCAGAGGAGGAGTTGGAGACGCTGCTGAGACTGGAGCGTGCCACTAAGAGATGGGGCCTTACCATCAGCCCCACCAAAACTAAACACCTGCCTGGGTATTTTGTACCATCGGACACTCCACACCCACAACTCCCAATTGGTGATGGGGCAGTTGTGGAGAGAGTGGAGAGTTTCCCATACCTGGGCAGTGTGCTTATGACCGGTTACAGTTTAACAGCAGAGGTCTCACTCCAAATCAGTTGAGCAGCAATATCTTTTCATCGGTTGCGTAACGCTGGTGTGGAAGCTACCTTGTCTGTCGCTCCGCATGAAGCTTCGGGTCTTCTCGGCCACAGTCATTCCCTCCCTTCTCTACGCCTGCGAAACGTGGACCTCCCTAATGGAACATCTCCGCCGGTTAGAAACATTTAGGCTGGCCTGCCTACGATCAATCCTGGGTTTAACCAGGCTGGATTATGTGAGGAGCTCACAAATCCTTGAAAGATCTGCGCAAGGTCCCATCAGTGAGCTCCTCCCGCAGGCAAGGCTGCGATGGCTGGGTCATGTAGCCCGCATGCCCAGCCACCGCATGCCGAAACAGCTTTTGTTCGGCCGGATTGAGGGGGTTAAACGGGCGCGGCACGGACTAGAGAAGAGATGGAGTGATGTGGTACAGGAGGACGTGGAGCTAAGTGGACTTGCCGATGACTGGTACCAGCGGTGTCAAGATCGGCCTCTGTGGAGGAGGCTCGTGATGGGTGCTACTGGGCAGTTGGAGGCAGTCGCCCTCCAACAACAACGGAGGGCGGAGGAGCGACGCTCACAACATCGAGCGGAGCGCCGGGTGGCTAAAGCACAGCAGGTTGGCACAGTAGGGGGCACAGGTGGTGCATCAGCCAGTCATCTCAGTCAGTCGACCCGTGGCACCTGGGTCTGCCCCGTGACCTCCTGCCAACGGGCGTTCGACACTTCACGTGGCTTCAAGGTCCACATGGCCTGGCACAAGCGTCGTGGTGACGTCACCGCCACTTAGTGGCGAATGGCGGTTGTTGTTGTGTGTGAGAGTGTGTGAGAGTGTCTGTGTCAGAGTGTTTGAGTGTGTCTGTGTGAGAGCGTGTGAGAGTGTGTATGTGAGAATGTGTGTGAGTGTTTGAGAGTGTGTGTGAGTGTCTGAGAGTGTGTGAGTGTGTGAGAGTGTGTGTGAGTGTGTGAGAGTGTGTGTGTGTGTCTGTGTGAGTGTGCGTGTGAGTGTGTGTGAGAGTGAGTGTGTTCAGAGTGTGTGTGAGTGTGTCTGTGTGAGAGTGTAAGAGTGTGTGTGTTTGAGAGTGTCTGTGTGAGTGTGCGTGAGTGTGTATGTGAGAGTATGTGAGTGTGTGTCTACGTGTATGTGTGTGTGTGGAGCGATAGTGTAGCGGTTAGCGCGCTGCGCTATGAACCTGGCGACCCAGGTTCGATTCCCACTCACGGCCAACACCAGTGACGATTTTCTGAACCGGTCCCGGGCTTCCCCTAGGTCTACTCAGCCTCAAATGAGTACCTGGTGCGGTGTGTAAACATTGCCACTAGGGAGACAAAGGCGGTCGGGCGTGGTGCTGGCCACCCACCCCCTCGTGTACCGTTCCGGCCTTCATAGGTGCTCGCTAACAGCACTTGCCCCTACAGTCTGTTAAGGCTATATGGGGGATCTTTGTCTTTTATCTTTGTGTGTGTAGGGAGCGGTGGTGTTGTGGTTAGTGATACGCTGCACTACGAACCCCGGCAACGAGAGTTCGATTCCCGATCACGGCCAACACCGGCGACGATTATCTAAAGCGGTCCCGGGCCTCCCCTAGGTCGACTCAAATGAGTACCTGGTGCGGTGTGTAAACATCGCCACTAGGGAGACAAAGGCGGCCGGGCATGGTGTTGGCCACCCACCCCATCGTGTGCCGTGCCGGCCTTCATAGGTGCTCGCTAACAGCACTTGCCCCTACAGTCTGTTACAGGCTACACGGGGGATCTTTGTTCAGCCAGCCCACGACCCCCCCCCCCTCTCCTCGTCCCCCCCCCCCCTCTCTACCCACACCCCCCTCGCCCCGCCCCCCTCTCCTCGCCCCCCCCCCTCTCTCTACCCACACCCCTCCTTCCTCTCCCCCTCCCCCCACCGCCCCCTCCCTTCGGCAGCCTCTTGAGGAGGCGCGATCCCTCTCCCTCACCTGGCACAGAGAGAGAGAGGGGGGGGGGAGGAGGGGAGGGGGCCGTGGGGTGTTACTCACCCGGCACTCGCTAACCTGTGAACGTCCATTGAACGTTCATTCATTTGCGGGGTTTGTGATTGGATTGCAAAGCCGGGTGGTTTGTTAAAAGGTTACAAAAAAAAAAGACTTGGAGTTTATGGGGGAGAGTTCCTGTAAGTGGACGTCAGTGGGCTGTGTGCCAGTCACTCTCTGCTCTCAGCCACTGCGGTGTCCCCTGTCCTCTGTGCGTGGTGGAGACACGAAGACAACGCTCCCCCGTGTAGCCTGCACAGTGGCTGTCGTGGTGGTGGTGGAGGTGGTGGTGGTGGTGGAAAGGGGATAAGCAGCGAGGAGCCAAGCGGAATAGTCTCACGCTTAGATTTTGATTTAAAACGTGACTTTACCGAAAGAACTAAGAATATATATATAGTCTCACGCTTGTTTGGGTTTCGATGTAAAAAAAATATATAATCCAACAACTCAGAGCGGGGTAGATCTGCGAGCGAGGCTGGTGAGAGTAGTTGAGCGTGGGCGAGGGTGGTGAGGGTGGCGAGGGTGGTGAGGGTGGGTGAAGATGCACGTGCCGAGTCGGCGTGCCGGTGGCCGGGTGAGACGCGTCTCTCTGCAGGGCTGCGCGCCACACAGCACCCCAAACAGCTTCGTGCTGAGCACGCACGGTGAGTCCGCCTGGTCTCGGAGGAGAGGCCCGCATCCAGCAGTGGATATAGACGATGGCTCGTGGTAATGATACTTGTGGGGTTATCGTTTAAAAAAAAAAACACGCGCCTTTCGAACGTCTTTTGCCTTTGTTTATTTCTTGCGTGAACGCTTTGACTTAAGACTCTTAGCCCGTGTATTTGGAGTTTGCGGTGTCTCTCTCCCCGTGGTCGCGTCGGCTTTCATCCGGGTCCTCCGGGTTTTTCCCCTCCGCAATGTTTAGAATCGCGTTTAGAGTGTCTGGCCGCTGTACATTTCCACGTGATGGATAAGCCACTTTTGTTGAGCTATCATTTGTGGCAGACTAGGTCGGTTCTGTAGTTCAGTTGAGCACTTACCTGGGAGAAAAAAAACTAAGTTTTTCAGTAACTTAATTAACCGATATTTAATACTATTTAAAGTTTTCGTGGTTATTTCGGTAAAGTCACGTAGAAGGGAAATAATAAAATAATACAAATAAAACATTATACAATTCTCACGATGTTTCGGCTGCTTGCGTTGTGGCCGAAACGTCGTGAGAATTTTATCATAGTTAATTTTTATTATTTTATTATTTCCCTTCTACGCGACTTTACCGAACGAATCAATAATATTTAATACTAGTTCGTAACGCCTGTCTTCGCCAGGCAAAAGTTTTCAATAAATAGTAATCATCATTAACCTGATTAGATTTTTTTTTTTTCAAATTGTTTTCTACGATCAGACACTAACAAACAAAAAATTGTGTTTGAATATTTACGTGTTTTAAAAAAAAAAAAAATTCAGGGCCCCTTTATAACGTCATGCTTACAGGCCCCGCACTAACCTCATCCGGCACCGGCCGTGGGTTGACCGATTAAGGCGACAGGGAGGTGTGCATCGGCGGTGCTACCGCCCTCTGCGAGCAGTGGAGGGGCCTTCATCCAGCAGTGGATTGACAATTGGAGCTGTAAATTATTGTCGTCGTCGTTGTTGTTGTGTAGTTAATGGTTGTCACGCTGCTGCTGTCTGGTAGGAAATTCCCCGTGTGTTTTATTCGTGAGATTGTGATGAGTGCTTTTGTGCTTCCGATGGTCTGGCCCTAGACTCAGCGAGTCGTTGTCGGTGAATGAGTAAACCCACAATTTGTACACGGCAGCAGTCATTTGTGAATTGGGAAAGTCTGCCCCCGTTAAGCCGGTCGTCTTTTAAGATTACTCCAATGTAGCAATGACGGTGACTAATCTGCGACCCTTTGTGAAAGCGCTGGTCTGTGGGTGTAAGGGGCCTGCCTCAAATGCTGCGTTGGCTGTGGGTTTTTATTTGGCCATACATCACCACGCCGGTCAATGCGGGATTAATGAAGGGTAACAAAACCCCCACAAACCACCGCACCGAATGAGGTCTTCCTCGCCGTCTGTTCGGTCTGAACATCGGAACCGATTCCATGGCCGAGGGTAATTATTTAGGATTATTGCAATTGAGGCCGTGCAATCCAATCTATGTACTGTACAGTAAACTCATAGCGATACCATAGGGATACATAGGCACACAGATACCCATAGTAATACATGGAGACACATAGAGGCATAGATGCATACTGTACATCTATGAACCTACTGGACACAGTTTAACACGTAGGCTTTCACGACCAATATCATCCTTAATAGATGTTTTTTGGGTTAGATCGCGTAAATATATAAATGTTTCGTTAAAACCCGCCACCACCCGCCACAGCTAACTAGTAAGGGTTGTCACGTAAACAGAACTGGGCCAATTCATCACTAGCACAGCAGTAAAGCACACCGGTGTGCTGGAGAGCCAAGCCACAACATTTACAATCTGAGTACTTCATCGCCTGAGGAAGCAGGTTGTAATTACTGGCGAAGCGTCGTACTCAGATTGTAAATGTTGTGGCTTGGCTCTCCAACACACCGGTGTGCTGTACTAATACACTATACACTACACTATATACTGCACTATACACTACACTATACACTACACTATATACTGCACTATACACTACACTATATACTACACTATACACTACACTATACACTACACTATATACTACACTATACTATACACTACACTATATACTACACTATACACTACACTATATACTACACTATATACTACACGATACACTACACTATACACTACACTATACACTACACTATATACTACACTATACACTACACTATATACTACACTATACACTACACTATACACTACACTATACACTACACTATATACTACACTATACACTACACTATATACTACACTATACACTACACTATACACTACACTATACACTACACTATACACTACACTATATACTACACTATACACTACACTATATACTACACTATATACTACACGATACACTACACTATACACTATATACTACACTATTCACTACACTATACACTATACTATATACTACACTATACACTACACTATACACTACACTATACACTACACTATACACTACACTATTACAGTATACACTAGTGCTGTGCTAGTGACGAATTGGCCACGTTCTGTTTAGGTGACAACCCTTACTATTTGGCTGTGTCGGGTGGTGGCGGGTTTAACGACACAACATTTATTTATTTACGCGGTTGAACCCCCCAAAAAAAACACTACAGGACACAGTACAAACTAGCTTAATAGCTCATGGGATTCCTCCAGTGTAAATACATATTACGCTCCTGGTTCATAGCTACATATACGTAGAGACACAGAGATGCATGGAGACCTATCGCCCTCACAGAGACTCACAGAGACATTAAAGACGCAGCCACAGCCGTGCCACTGTGGCCATGCAACCCACAGCTACGGACCGCACGACGAACCCGCTGTGGCAGTCTGGGCTCCTTCAACGCAGGAGGAGGAGGAAGAGGAACAGCGACACGACACGAACTCTCTCTGTTCGCTGAAGCCATCTCTGATCGTGGCCAGCAGCAGCAGCATCAGCACACCGCCACATGGGCATCGAGCTACTGAGCACATTGCTGCGCCTGCTGCTGTCGCTGCCATGAGCAATTTTTCGAATTGCGCAGAATCCTTCGTGATGAGCAACTATCAAAGTCTAGTTCACAGCGTTGCGAAACAGGAGGCCTTCATCCAGCAGTGGGTCGACAAAGGGACTGGACATCATTGCGTTGTTTTTGTAGGTTAATCATTAACGCGCCGCTGCTGCTGTTGTTGTTGTCTAGTAGAACAGCCTCGCGTGTTTGTTTGTGGGACTGTGATTTGCGGTCCTAGACTATTTGAGTTGTGGATTCCGTGGTTGGTCAGCGGGACAAACTGCGATTAGTGAATGAGGTCGACGTTTGTTAATTGGGGAAAGCGTTATCCAGCTAAGTCGGTTGACTCTACGATTATTATTATTCTGGTGGCCGGCTGGCTGGGAAGTTACCGACGGTGTCCTGAACGATTGTTTAGCCCAGGAGGGCCTCACTGGATCATCTCACGACTGCTCATCAGGAGGGTGCTGTCAAGTCTTAACACTTAGCTGAAGCGTTCGGGGGGGGGGGGCAGGGGGGGCAGGGGGGGGCAGGGGGAGGGGGGGGCGATGTTTACTGCTGTTGCATAATTTCAACGGGAGTCATCCTGCGGCGTATTTTTTTGTTTTGGACAAAAAAAATTTTTTCTTAAAATTCGCCAAATCTGCAGTCAGCGTGATTCCGGCACGCGCGGCGAACTGCGTCGCGGGAGGGGAACCTTGCCACGTCCACGGAGGGTGAAGCGGACGGCGACGCACGCCACCGCGCTCGTCAGAGGAGGAATCCGATGAGCTACGGAGTTCTCTCTCTCTCCCTCTCTAGTTTATTTTTTTATTTACACGCTTTCCATGAACTCACTCTGTCTGTTGTCGTCGTCGTTGTATCCTCAAATCTTGTAGCTCAATTTTAACCCACTTCCCAATGTGTTATCGACTGCAAACTTGATGATGATACTTTATTCTATCTTTTTTTAATAATCTTTTTTACATGTTATGTTTTCGTCTTGGTGGGTCTAATTGTCCACTGTCAACTCACGTTGGCTGTAAATCACCACGGGCCCCTTACGCTGTGGAAAGCTTCGGGGCCACTTCCTGGAGTCGTGGAGTAGTGTTGAGTCTATGGGTAGTTTCGATTTAAAGCTTTCGTGACTGCAATGATTCATCTTCTTTGGTTCTTTCGGTAAAGTCACGTAGAATGAGAATAAAATAATAAATTGATAAAATAAAATAACACAATAATATTCTCACGACGTTTCGGCCACAACACAAGCGGCCTTCATCAGGTGAAGGGAGCGAGACTGTCTGGTAGGACAGCGCTGGAGTGAGAGAGCCACGTTCAGATCACGGCTTTTAAGCTGTGTGAGAGGAACAAAGAGCCTTGACGAAGGAATTAGCATAAAATTTAGCATTGAAAAGGCTAAATGATTAGCTTGTGACTGGTCACAGAAATAGCTATGTTAAAAGTTAAAGCATACACATCCGCAGAGGCACCCATTGTTAAAAGGAATTAGCATAGAATTTAGCATTGAAATAGCTAAATTAAGGCATTCGCTTGTAACTGCTACAGAAATAGTTACGTTGAAGTCAGAGCATACACATTCACCGAGGCACTTAGTACAAATCAAAACAGGAGAATTTAGCATTGAAATAACTAGGCGAATTTAGCATTGAAATAACTGGGTGATTTGCTAGTGACTGGTCACAGAAATGACTACACATCTGAGCTATTCACAGTACTATATAGTGAACCAATAAAAACTAAAATATAAATTACCTTCATGTTATCAATAAACTCTATATTCTCCAATCAGCTAAGCTACCAACCATAAGTCGATATATATCACAATGCTATATGGCGAAAAAATGGGTGGATTCTTACCCTCAAATTTCCGTACCACGGATAGCTACGGGCCCCGTTCAGACGGACGAGTTCGTCCATGGTCGGAACAGAGGAGGGGGAGAGAGACAGCTGCGAAGCCCTAGTATACTCCATGTTGTAAACCATACCATTAACCGTGGTGTGAGAGGTATTAAGAGGCAATGCTGGCGAAAGAGCTGCGGTCTGAAGGTCATCGTAAAATTACAATTAATTAAGAACAGAAATGATTTAACACATCTTTCCAGTGGTTACTAAGCCTGAATCCATCTTCTCGGTTGAAATTGTCTCTGTGCTTGTATATGTGAATGGCCTCATGAACGAATCTCTCATGGTAGCCAGTTGGTTTGCAAAGAACCTCCGTCTTGGAGAAGTCAATGTCATGTGAGCCCACTGAATTGTAACAGTGATCTGCCACGGCAGAGGAGTTCGTCTTACCGTGTTTCAAGTCTGCTTTATGTTCGCGGATGCGGTCCGAGATATGTCTTTTGGTTTCTCCAATGTAGCTACTACCACAGAGGCACTTTAGTTTGTAAACGCCCGGGTACTGTATGTCTGGAAGAGCATCTTTTACAGATGGAACTAAATCACGGATTTTGTGTACTGTATTGAATCGGACCTGGATCTTGTGTTTATTCAGGATTTTGGAGATCTTTTTAGTGACCCCTGCAATGTAGGGTAAGGTGATGGTTTTGAGTGGCTCCACAAGAGGATCCTTCTTCATGACTGGAGTGATGGCTTTGCGGATTGTGTAGTCGGAGTAGCCATTAGCCCTGAGAGCCTGGTGTACGTGCTTGAGTTCACTGGTAATGTGTTCCTGGTCGGAAATGCATTGGGCTCTATGGTATAGAGTCTTGATGAGGCAGTTCTTCTGGGATGGATGGTGGTGGGAATCCGGTTTCAAGTAAGCATCTGTATGGGTAGCTTTCCTGTAGACAGAGTGCCTCATTGAACCATCATGTCTCCTTTTAATTAAGACATCCAGAAAGGGTAGTTTGCCATCTTTTTCGACCTCCATGGTAAATCTGATGGCTGGGTGTATGGAATTGATGTGGTCGCGGAATTGGTCTAGAGCAGGCTGGCCATGTGGCCAGATGACAAAGGTGTCATCAACGTACCTCTTCCATAAGGGTAGTGCTGAGTCTATGGGCAGTGCTGAGTCTATGGGCAGTGCTGAATCTATGGGTAGTGTTGAGTCTATGGGCAGTGCTGAGTCTATGGGCAGTGCTGAGTCTATGGGCAGTGTTGAGTCTATGGGCAGTGCTGAGTCTATGGGCAGTGTTGAGTCTATGGTGGAGTGTTGAGTCTATGGGGAGTGCTGAGTCTATGGGCAGTGTTGAGTCTATGGTGGAGTGTTGAGTCTATGGGGAGTGCTGCGTCTATGGTGGAGTGTTGAGTCTATGGGTAGTGTTGAGTCTATGGGCAGTGTTGAGTCTATGGGCAGTGTTGAGTCTATGGGCAGTGTTGAGTCTATGATGCAGTGTTGAGTCTATGGGTAGTGTTGAGTCTATGGGTAGTGTTGAGTCTATGGGTAGTGTTGAGTCTATGGGCAGTGCTGAGTCTATGGGCAGTGCTGAGTCTATGGGCAGTGCTGAGTCTATGGGCAGTGCTGAGTCTATGGTGGAGTGTTGAGTCTATGGGGAGTGCTGAGTCTATGGGCAGTGCTGAGTCTATGGGGAGTGTTGAGTCTATGGTGGAGTGTTGAGTCTATGGGGAGTGCTGAGTCTATGGGCAGTGCTGAGTCTATGGGTTGCCCCAACATTCTGTTAAGGTTATACGCTGGAGAGGGGGGGGGTGTCTTTGTTTTAAACTTTGGAGGGGGGGTGGCGGTGAATAAAAACCACGAACGATTTGAGCGGAGTGCAATGGGTGTGCGATGCGTTGCAGGCCAACTGAAGCTCTCCATTGACGTGAAGGAGTCGACGCTGGGCGTGCACGGTGAGTTAAGGGCCCCTGGTCGGTGTCCACCTCCAGCGGGAGACCTTCTGCTAGCGGCGGCTCCACCGTCACCACTGTGGTCAACAACAACCACCACCACCACTGTGGTCA
Source organism: Petromyzon marinus (assembly GCF_048934315.1). Classification (NCBI taxonomy): domain Eukaryota; kingdom Metazoa; phylum Chordata; class Hyperoartia; order Petromyzontiformes; family Petromyzontidae; genus Petromyzon; species Petromyzon marinus. Next base: position 8,101,492 of record NC_133725.1, on the reverse strand, counting down.
ACCACAACCACCACCACTGTGGTCAACAACAACCACCACCACTGTGATCAACCACCACCACTGTGGTCAACAACAACCACCACTGTGATCAACCACAACCACCACCACTGTCAGCAACCACCACCACTGTGATTAACCACAACCACCACTGTGGGCAACCACAACCCCCACCACCACTGTGGTCAACCACAACCACCACCACCACTGTGGGCAACCACCACCACTGTGATCAACCACAACCACCACCATCACTGTGGTCAACAACAACCACCACTGTGGTCAACCACAACCACCACCACCACCACTGTAGTCAACCACAACCACCACCACCACCACCACTGTGGGCAACCACCACCACTGTGGTCAACCACAACCCCCACCACCACTGTGGTCAACAACAACCACCACTGTGGTCAACCACCACCACCACTGTAGTCAACCACAACCACCACCACCACTGTGGTCAACCACAACCCCCACCACCACTGTGGACAACCACAACCCCCACCACCACTGTGGTCAACCACCACCACCACTGTGGGCAACCACCACCACCCCCACCACTGTGGTCAACCACAACCACCACCACTGTGGTCAACAACAACCACCACCACCACTGTGATCAACCACCACCACTGTGGTCAACAACAACCACCACTGTGATCAACCACAACCACCACCACTGTGGGCAACAACAACCACCACCACTGTCAGCAACCACCACCACTGTGATTAACCACAACCACCACTGTGGGCAACCACAACCCCCACCACCACTGTGGTCAACCACAACCACCACCACCACTGTGGGCAACCACCACCACTGTGATCAACCACAACCACCACCATCACTGTGGTCAACAACAACCACCACTGTGGTCAACCACAACCACCACCACCACCACTGTAGTCAACCACAACCACCACCACCACCACCACTGTGGGCAACCACCACCACTGTGGTCAACCACAACCCCCACCACCACTGTGGTCAACAACAACCACCACTGTGGTCAACCACCACCACCACTGTAGTCAACCACAACCACCACCACCACTGTAGTCAACCACAACCACCACCACCACTGTGGTCAACCACAACCCCCACCACCACTGTGGTCAACCACAACCCCCACCACCACTGTGGTCAACCACCACCACCACTGTGGGCAACCACCACCACCCCCACCACTGTGGTCAACCACAACCACCACCACTGTGGTCAACAACAACCACCACTGTGATCAACCACCACCACTCTGGGCAACCACCACCACCACTCTGGGCAACCACCACCACCACTGTGATCAACCACAACCACCACTGTGGGCAACCACAACCACCCCCACCACTTTGGTCAACTACAACCAACACCACCCCCACCACTGTGGTCAACCACAACCACCACCACTCTGATCAACCACAACCACCACTGTGGTCAACCACAACCACCACCACTGTGGGCAACCACCACCACTGTGGTCAACCACAACCACCACCACCAGCGGTTAGCGCGACGCCGTGCTAGGAACCCGGCGGCCTGAGTTCGATTCCCGCTCACAGCCAACACCGGTGATGATTATCTGAACGGGTCATGGGCCTCCCCTAGATCGACTCGGCCTTAAATAAGTACCTAGTGCTGTGTAAACATCGCCACTGGGGAGACAAAGGCGGTCGGGCGTGGTGCTGGCCACCCACCCCCTCGTGTGCCGTTCTGACCTTCACAGGTGCTCGCTAACAGCACTTGCCCCAACAGTCTGTTAAAGGCTCGACGGGGGATCTTTGTCTTTGTGTGTGACTCAGTCATGGAAGCCAAGGGGCTGATGGGAAAGGAGTTCCAGACCTGCAACTCGTACGTCAAGGTACCATTATTCTTCTTATTATTATCGGCCCTTCGCAAATCAGTTGCTGGAAGGGAGCGGGGGATGAACGGGAGGTCGAAGGGACAGGACGGAAAAGGAACGGTGATACTGGAGCGGGAGAGGCTGCATCAGGAGGTGCAGGGGGAGGAAGAATAGGAGGGGGATCGGAGAGGAGGAGGGGGAGGGGAGAGGAGGAGGGGGATGGGAGAGGAGGAGGGGGAGGCAGGGGGCGGAGGAGGGGGATGGATGAGGATGGTGGAAGTGGAGTTGGTTGGTGGGGAAGGAGGGAAAAGAGCAAGAGGAGGAGGGGCAGGAGAGGGAGGAGGGGGAGGAGTTTGTTTTTACAGCGGGCGGTGACGGTGGGAGGGGTTCAGAATGGGGGGGGGGGGGTGAGCACATGTAAGTCACGTGGTTTATGGGAGGCTCGATCCTTATAGAGAGAGAGAGAGAGATTGGGTAAACAAACGGCACCAACGCCTACGGGAACACGGGGGAGACGATGGAAGTGAGACGATATTTAAACGATTGAACCAAGTTGGGGCCATGAATCGTGACAACCAAACCGCAGGAGATGAAGGTCGGAAGTGGGGCGGCGGGGGGGGGGGGGCGGGGGCGTTAATCCGATGGCCCCCTCGTGTTGAGCCGGTGCTCGCGATCAGACCGACGGACGGCACTGCACCTCCAGTGCACCTCCAGTGCCGTCGCCCTCCGCTCACGGCGCCGGCCCGAACGACGCGACGGCGATCTCTAGGCCCCCTCGCCGTGTAGTGGTAGGCTGCGCGGTGGCGGTCGCCGCGGCGAATGCCAGCCGCGGCATTTACCAGGGCGGTCCCCTGGGGCTAGAACCGTGACGCCCGCAAGAAACTCCCGCCTGGGGCCGAGTCGCCCCGTCGCGACTCTGACGGTCACTCCGCCTCTTTCCCCCCCCCCCCCCACCCCTCCCTTTTAGTTGGCGCTGGTGCCAGATCTGGAGCGGAAGCAGCGCTGCAGAACGAGGACGGTGCCCGACTGCAAGGGCCCGGTCTTCCACGAGCACCTCGCCTTGTAAATCGCCGACCCCCAAACACCGACCGCCCCCTCTCCCCCACGTGCTGTGGTCACACCATTCAAAGCGACGCTATTGGCTGCGTCGATAACACGAGGCCCTCCTGGATCGACAACAGCAGGGAAGGCAACATCGGAGCCAATGCACGAGCTCGGTCACATTGGTTAGCCGCGGGCCTTTTGCTCTGCGACAAGTGTTGAATTCGTGACGGTGACGGTGATGACAACAACGGCGACAGCGACAGCGGCGTCACTGCCCGAGCTTCCTCCCTCCGTGACGTCACCGCGGCGTCGAGATGACGCCACTGTGACGTCATCGCAGAGGGAGGGGAGATGCGCGCCCACCCTGTGACATCATCGCCTGGGCCTGAGCAAGCGCCGGAGGTTTCTTCCATCCCTCTCGGCATGTGGCCGGTCAGCTTGCCCGGTCACTCAGAGGGCGCCGCAAAAAAACACTCAGCAAATCCGCCAATAACAATGCATAGCCCTCAATGGAAGAGGATTTAATACCCGATGCTTCGGGGCAATGGTCCTTCTTGATGTCTGAGACATCACCCATTTTATAAATATTTTTTTGTTCCCTCTTTAAAGCCAAAGTGTGTATTGACGTGGGACACGTTGAGCAGTATTGCTGACTGCGCTTGTGCACCGCTGGCAAACGCAGCGGCAGCATCACCACCACCAGGGGTTTTGCTTAATGGCATCGAAGCTTTACACTCGAAATCTCTATCGTGCTGGGTGACCTTGACGGGAGCCGTGGTGACCCCGCGATGCACACACGTGACCTCGCGGAGAGGCAGGCGGATGGAGACGAACGATGATTTATCTTCCCGCACGCAGCGTCCTGCAGGCGGAGGATGAACAGAAGAGGCTACTCATCGGCGTGTGGAGCTTCGATCGGCAAAGCCGGTGAGTCCCGGTCACAACGAGCAAGGAGGGCACGTGGAGGGGGAGTCGAGTGAGATGAGAGGGGAGAGGTAGGAGAGTGCGTGGAGGGGAGTAGAGTGAGCTGAGCGGGGAGAGGTAGGAAAGTGTGTGGAGGGGAGTGGAGTGAGATGAGAGGGGAGAGGCAGGAGATTGCGTGGAGGGGAGTGGAGTGAGATGAGAGGGGAGAGGTAGGAGAGTGAGTGGAGGGGAGTGGGGTGAGAGGGGAGAGACAGGAGAGTGTGGGGAGGGGAGTAGATTGAGATGAGAGGGGAGAGGTAGGAGAGTGCGTGGAGGGGAGTGGAGTGAGATGAGAGGGGAGAGGTAGGAGAGTGCGTGGAGGGCAGTAGAGTGAGGGGAGAGGCAGGATAGTTCGTGGAGGGGAGTAGAGTGAGCTGAGCGGGGACAGGCAGGAGAGAGCGTGGAGGGGAGTGGAGTGAATCCGGAGCATTCAGCGGTGCCCGTTTTCCGTCGCAGGCACAGCGAGCTGCTGGGATGCATGAGCTTTGGCGTCCGTTCGCTGATGATGGCGGCCAAGGTACGCGCGGGCACTGGGGGCGCACCGCACGTTTCGCTCGCCTTCACGTGGGTCTGGCCACGTTGTAGCAGTTGGAGTCTTGAGGCCTCCCCCCCCCCCCCACAACTCGCTTATTGGAGAGTGGCGAGGTCAAGCTGTTGCTAGAGGATTGGCTCAGCACCACCATCATCACCACCACCTCCGAAATTATCACCAGCATCACCTTTCGATGCATGCACCTACCCACCAACCCAAACACCATCACCTCCACCACGGACCACCACCACCACCCTACCCACACACCGACCCACCTTAACACCACCACCTACCACCAAAACCACCCTACCCAGACACCCACCCACCAGAACACCATCACTGCCACCCACCTTCCATCACTTTGCCCCCCACGCACCCGCCCACCACTACTCAACCATCAATCCACCACAATCACCCAACCACCACCACCACCCAAAAACCATCCAACTATACAGGCACTTCAACCACCACCCCCTCACCTCAAGAGACGTCACCCACCCACCAATTTCCCCCACCCACCCACCCACCATCACCACCACTGTCCCCCACTGCCCCCGCCCCCCCTTGCTGTAGGACGTGAGCGGCTGGTACTACCTGCTGGCCGAAGAGCTGGGCCGCACCAAGCACCTCAAGTTTGCCACGCGGCGCTTCAGGAGCCACAGAGGTGAGGATGTCATTAAAAAAAACACACGGATGGCGGCGCTGCACGTGGACACCGGTTCACCCAGGGGTCAGAGACGCGGACCGGCACGGCGGAGAGACCCGGTTCCACTCCGGGTTTCGGTCGCTTCCTGTGGTTAAACCGGGTTCTCTGGTGAAAGTGAGTTTATGGTCTCAGGCCGGTCACTAAGGACTTGCACAGAGACCCATAGACTCACGCAGAGGCCCCATAGACGCACACATACCCATAGACTCACACAGAGACCCATAGACACACATAGAGACCCATAGACTCACACAAAGACCCATAGACTCACACAAAGACCCATAGACTCACACACATCCATAGACTCACATAGAGACCCATAGACTCACACAGAGACCCATCACCTCAGATAGATAACCATATACTCACACAGAGACCCATAGACTCACATAGAGACCCATAGACACACATTGAAACCCATAGACTCACACAAAGACCCATAGACTCACACATATCCATAGACTCACACAGAGACTCATACTCACACATAGACCCATAGATTAATATAGAGAACCATAGACTCACACAGATACCCATAGACTCACACAGAGACCCATAGACTCATACAGAGACCCATAGACTCACACAGAGACCCATAGACTCAGATAGAGAACCATAAACTCACACAGAGACCCATAGAATTTCACAGAGACCCATAGACTTTCACAGAGACCCATAGACTCACCTAGAGACCCATAGACTCACACAGAGACTCATAGACTCACATAGAAACCCATATACTCACATAGAGACCCATAGACTCCCATAAAGACCCATATACTCAAATAGAGACCCATAGACTCGCATAGAGACCCAAAGAAGACCCACTGACCGATTTCGCTATGGATGGAAAGCGGAGATCCCGGAGAAAACTGAACGTATTCTGCTTCGTTTTAGTTGATGTATCATGAATTGTGCTGCCAACACGGTCGCAGCAGCAGCAGCAGCGGCAGCGGCAGCAGCGGCGGCGGCGGCCATCTGTTTGAATGAATCCGATGATTTTTACGACTCCAGACAGGCTCGGGCAAATTTCATGGCCGGCATCAGCGAACGTCTCTTCCTGTGGCCAGCGCACGGTGAAGGTGAGCGCCTGCAGGCGCGCACCGGTTATCGCCGCAATGTTCCGACTCGCGAGTGAATTCACGGCATCTTTTTTTTTTTCTTTAATGGGGCTACGTCCCCGGCGTAACGGTGTGTACGAAAACACGCGCTTGTGTGGGCGCCGCGGAATCCGCATGCGATTCCCTCCCCGACTTGTCCGTTTTGCCCAAGGTCATGGTGTCGCGCGGCGCTGACGGCTTTGGATTCACGATCCACGGCCAGGATCCCGTGCGCGTTCAAAGCGTCGACTCGGGCAAGTGGGACCTCTGTCTGCGGGGGCTCAGCAAGGGGGACGCACGCACGCACGCACGCACGCACGCACGCACGCACGCACGCACGCGGACACGCACGCACGCACGCACGCACGCACGCGGACACACGCACGCACGCACGCACGCACGTGGACACACGCACGCACGCACGCACGCACGCACGCACGCACGCACGCACGCACGCACGCACGCGGACACACGCACGCACGCACGCACGTGGACGCACGCACGCACGCACGCACGCACGCACGCGGACACGCGGACACACGCTCGGCGGGCCGGCGAATCCTCCCCCGCCGTTAGCAACCCCCACCCGCTCGTAACTCGGACCGACGCCCAGTCGCCCGCCACCGACCGGGGCCCCAATCGCGTTGGCCGACGGCACCGAGGCCTTAAGGGGATAGAGGGGCGACTTTTTTGCGCGCGACGGCCCTGACGCAGGGCGACGTAAATAGAGGGAGGGCGGGAGCATCACCGCCGCGTGATTGCTCGGCCGATGGAGGGGTCGGTGGGGGAGGATTGGGGTTGGGGGTTGGGGGTGGGCGGGGCTGTGTGGGGGGGGGGGGGGCTACCCCATCGTTGTCATCGTCGTCGGGTGTAAAGAGGCGGGGCGATCGAACGATGACGTCGGCGTCGGTGCTCGCCGCGTGCAGGGAGCCCGGCCGAGGGCGCGGGCCTGCGGCCGCTGGACGCCATCGTGGAGCTGAACGGGCGGCCCGTGTCCACGTGGAGCTGCGAGGAGCTCGCCTTCTCCATACAGTGAGCAGCGGAGAGAGCACGCGCGTGCACACGCGAGCACACGCGAGCACACGCGCGCACACACACACGTTCACACGTTCACACGCACACACACGCACATACGCACGCACTCATGCCCAAAGTGCCACAACGAATTTTTGAGCCGGCAGCTCCGCTCTTACACAGTCGCGCCCACTGATCAGGGAACCCCGCCCACTACCCAGATAGCCCCCGCCCACTATTCAGATAACCCCGCCCACTACTCAGATAGCCCCCGCCCACTACCCAGGTAGCCCCCGCCCACTATTCAGATAACCCCACCCACGACTCAGGTAACTCCACCCACCAAATTGCTCCCGGTCATCGTCGTCATCGGCAGCCATGGTCAATCTTGATGGTCAGTCCACCGCTGGAGACAAGCGTCCCAAAGCCGCCCCCCCAACGTTGCATGTCTATGTATCTCTCACGCAGTTAATTCACCTTCACTGGGGTGCGTGCCTGCCTATCAACGCACACGCGTTTCTGTCTGTGGATACTTACCCGCTGCACTGATGTTCTATGGAGAGGGGCCGTTGGAGAAACGTCGACTGTTTTATGTTTTTCCTTTTACAGCCACGCACATGCACGGTGTTATTGTTGGGTTGTTATTGTCGACTGTGCCTGTGCACCACCGCCAACGACGCAGCAGCAGCAGCAGCGCCGTTGGCGTAAGGCACTACCACTAGAGCAAGAGGCACATCTATCCATGCAACGTGCCTCTCTTGCAGTTACTGCCCGCACAGCGTGGTGCTGGGGGTGGAGCGGTGCGCTGGCTGGGGGCGGCCGGTCGCCACGGACAGTGCACTGCAGCCGTCCTCCCAGCATGCACCTGGCTGCGACAGGACCTCCGGGGTTAAAGGTCGCCGGAGCCGAACGACGGGAAAGGAGAACGAATTTCCCGCGGGGACAAGGGAGCCGGGCAGAGGCGTCATACCAAAGGAATACTTCCCGGCTTCAGGGGTAAATGCCGCTCGTTGTAGTCACGGTTCCGAAGACTCCAGCTTTGGGTCAGCTCGCGTACGTTAGGATCGGCGTCGTAACAGCCTCAGCCGCCCCCCGCCACCCGACACTGCCGATGAACAAACGCTGCCAATGTTCCGCCGCTTCGGCGTCACACCAGCGGGGGTGGAGAGGCGGGGGCGGGGGGGCGGGGGGGGGCGGGGAGGGGGCACGTGGCTGCTGGCAAGCGATCCACGCCACTTTTGACGAAATATTTATTAATCGGGCTCGATGGCCGCTCGCGGGTAACGTCGGTGGCGAGCGACGTCCGCACCGCCTGGGTTCCTTCCTCCCGCACCGTGGCTGTCGTCAACACGTGGCGGCAAGCGTGGGGGAAAGTGGCGTTCAAATAACCACCACGGCTGATGCAGCCTTTGCGGGGGCGGGGGTGGGGTGGGGGGATGTTGGGAATTCCTTAATCCAGCGGTGGATAGACAAGTGGCTGGATGCGTCTTTTGGTCTGTCGCAGTCACTCTTGCTGTGTCGTGGCCGATACGTCAATAATTTCCTTTCGTTCTTCGACAGCTGACCAGGGCCGTGGCGTCCACCACACAGCTTCAACGCAGAGGTACTACTGTTCTCGGCGTGCCTTTGTCGTGACGCGTGGCTCAGCCGGGAGAGTCTCAGGACTCCCTTCGAGGAGGGGCCCTGCCACGTTTTCGCAGCGGGAGAGCGAGGCTGCCGCTCAATTGTGCGCGATCACAATTGAGCACTTTGTTTATCTCGCGACGGGAGGAAGACCGGAGCACCCGGTGGAAACCCCATGCGGATTAGGGGGAAGAGCGTAGAAATCCGGGCGAGCTGAGATCCCCCCGTGTAGCCACGACAGACTGCTGTCGGGGGCCAGCGGTGATAGCGAGTAGCACCTATGAAGGTCGGCACGGCGCACGAAACGGTGGGCGGCCGGCACCACGTCTCGTCTTCAATTGTCGGCAGCATTTGAGGCTGAGGCAGCCTAGGGGAGGCCCAGGACCGGTCGGCGCACGCACTCGCACCCCGCAGAGCGAGGGTAGGACACAGAAACTCCACGCGGAAAGGTTGCCCGAGTCGCGAATCGAACTCGCACGCGTATTTGCTGTGAGGCCCCGATTGGTACCATAGCGCCACCCTTAACACTTTAAATTCAGAGAGTCTCCAATGCAATCCAATCTCCCGCCGCGCCACTTGATTCGGCACGCTTCGGGGCTCTTCGCCGCGACCCGCGTCCCGGCACTTGCAGGGGCTGCGCCTCCGCCGTACCCACCTGAGGGCCACGCCGTGGGAACTGATCGCGAGCCCCCCTCTCCCCCCCCCCCCTTGCTGTGTTCCGAACAGCCGGCGCTGCTGAGAGGTCGCGGGAGGGGGCGGCCTCGTTCCCACGCTCTCCATCCGCGTCATCGTCGGCGTCGTCGTCGGCGGCGTCGTCAACGGCGTCGTCGTCGTCATCGTCGTGCTGCTGCGCCTCCGGCGACGCTCGTGGAGGGGGGCCGGCCCCCCACGGCGTGCGTTGCCCGACGCAAGCCGCTCGTCCCGTCACGGAGAGAGGTTGGTTGAGTTCTGGGGGGGGTGGGGGTGGCGGCGGCGGCGGCGGCGGTTGTGGTGGGGGGTGATTTGATTGTTGTTGTTGTTGTTGTTTGATTTTAGTAGCGGGCGAGGATCCGTAATGGTGGCAGTTTCGTTGACACCCATTGACAGCAACCAAATAGGCAGCACGCACTGCGGGTCACAGTTCGGATCCGGCAGGCCGCCCCGGTTATTACCGCGGGCCATCGGCATTGCGGTAAATATTTTGCCGGAAGTCCAAAAATGTGACTGGAATTTTTACTCAATTGGGATTCGACGCACCACATTGGCAACATTATCCCCTACCGGCAGACTCGGGTCAACACCATTGCTGCGAAAGAGACTCCGCTCCGGCCTCTCGCGTTCTCACCCCAACTTGGAAACCCCCCCCCCCCCCGGGCACAACGCCATGCCAAGTCCATTGCGTAACCTCGCTCGGACACTCGGGGGATGGATCCCGGATGCCAGGGTCATCATGGCCTCGGGTGCCGGAGACACCTTTGAAGCCGGCGTTGGCCGTGCCGAGCTTCACGCGGCCACACAGCACGCGGGTCCAGCAGCAGCAGCAGCAGCAGTTCTGGCAGCAAGTCGATCACCGTGGATCCGCCGTCTTTAGTTTGTTGACCTTGCCCCCCGGTTTAGCACGGTTGGCTTGCAATAAAGAACGGCGACAATACGAAATGAACTCAGCAATTTTATACATATAGATTTTTTAAAAGAATCTTTTTGGATGAGCACAATACTCGTGCCACAAAGCGCGGCACTTCTCTGGCACGCCGCTAATGCACATTTCTCCCTGCGGCAAATGGAGCGCGGAGCATTTTCATTGCCGCCACAGAGTGTAGCCTCCATAAGGCGAATCCTTCTCACCCACGGTCAGCGCCGCTCCCGCTCGCTCCCTCGCTCAGTCAGGTCTTTCGGTCGGTTGGTCACTCAGTCGCTCGCTCGTACGCTCGGTTGCTCGCTCGCACGTTTGGTCGCTCGTTTTGCTCTGTCGCTTGCTCACTCACTCGGTTGCTCGCTCATTTGCTAGGCCACTCCGTCACTGGATCGGTTGCTCGCTCGCGCGTTTGGTCGCTCGTTTTGCTCTGTCGCTTGCTCACTCACTCGGTTGCTCGCTCATTTGCTAGGTCGCTCCGTCGCTGGATCGGTTGCTCGCTCGCACGTTTGGTCGCTCGGTCGCTCGGTCGCTCGCTCGCGACCGCACACTTGGACCCGCCACGTGGACAAGGGGGATGGCCGCGGTACACCAGCGTCCGGGCCGCCATCGGGGGCGGATTCCGGCGATGTTCCGCTCCGAAAATACCGGCCGATGGGGTGGACCGGCACGGCGGACTGTCGGGCGGGCCACAAATGCGAGCGATTCGTGGCACTTTGAGGCATTTGTCAAAGTGCCTTGCAAGTGCGAATATTAATCATCGTGATGATTGTTGTTGCTGCTGTTATAGTGTGTTGAGTTGAGCGGAATATGCGGACGGAAGGCAAGTTTTGTAAAACATCTACAGCTCGGTGCTCACGCTGAGCGACAATCCTTGCCGGCTGCCTCCATGAGCAAAGAGCGTGCGGGATTTGCCCATTGCCCTGTGCACGTGCGGAATTATTCGCGCGTTCGATTTCCGTTTAAAAAAAAAAAAATACGAAACTTCACGAGTCGATCGTGATTATTCACGGGTAAACATTTTTTTGTTTTTCAACATACATATATTTTTTTCGTGCATATATATGTAAACAACTCCTTTAGGCGGGCCATTGTAAACGACGGGAGAGTGGGGTCACGGCCACTCGAGGGCTCCCCAAAGCCCGCAACCGGAACGCCGCGCCGCTCACAGGTGGCCCGGCGCGGCGAGCCGCCCCCGCCGAGTGGCAACGGAGGCATTCGCCCACGCCGGAGGGGGTCTCCGTATTTTGGTGGCCGCTTGCACCGCCCCAGCCGCCGGCTCATCTCTGCTCACGCGCTGCGGGTGTGCGTCGGGGTCTCGGCGACGCCGCGTTTTGTTCACGTGTGGCTGCGTGCTCACGTGTGGCTGCGTGCTCACGTGTGGCTGCGTGCTCGCGTCCGCTTGTTGTGTTCTCGTCTTCCTAGGGGTCAAGACGGATCGCCGCTATTCCGTCGGAAGTCACGAGCCCGTAAGTACTCGCTTGCATTCCTGTTGCAGTAGCGGTAGTAGCAGTAGTAGTCGTAGAAGTAGCAGTATTAGTAACAGCAGTAGTAGTAGAAGCAGTAGAAGTAGCAGTATTAGTAATAGCAGTAGAAGCAGTAGTAGTCGTAGAAGTAGCAGTATTGGTAACAGCAGTAGTAGTAGAAGCAGTAGTAGTCGTAGAAGTAGCAGTATTAGTAACATCAGTAGTAGTAGTAGCAGTAGTAGTCGTAGAAATAGCAGTATTAGTAACAGCAGTAGAAGTAGTAGAAGCAGTAGTAGTCGTAGAAGTAGCATTATTAGTAACATCAGTAGAAGTAGAAGCAGTAGTAGTCGTAGAAGTAGCAGTATTAGTAACAGCAGTAGTAGTAGAAGCAGTAGTAGTCGTAGAAGTAGCATTATTAGTAACAGCAGTAGTAGTAGTAGAAGCAGTAGTAGTCGTAGAAGTAGCAGTATTAGTAACATCAGTAGTAGTAGAAGCAGTAGTAGTCGTAGAAGTAGCATTATTAGTAACATCAGTAGTAGTAGTAACAGTAGTAGTCGTAGAAGTAGCAGTATTAGTAACATCAGTAGTAGTAGTAGCAGTAGTAGTCGTAGAAGTAGCAGTATTAGTAACATCAGTAGTAGTAGCAGCAGTAGTAGTAGCAGCGCTAATAGCAGTACTAGCAGCAGTAGTAGTAGCAGCAGTAGTAGCGGCAGGAGTAGTAGTAGCAGCAGCAGTAGTATCAGCAGCAGTAGTAGTAGCACTAATAGCAGTAGTATCAGCAGTAGTAGTAGTAACAGAAGTAGTAGCAGCAGCAGTAGTAGCAGCAGCAGCAGTAGTAGTGACAGCAGTAGTATCAGCAGTAGCAGCAGTGGTAGTATCAGCAGCAGTAGTAGTAGCAGTAGTAGCAGTAGTAGTAGCAGTAGTCGCAGCAGTAGCAGCAGTAGTAGTAGCAGCAGTAGCAGCAGCCGTAGAATCAGTAGTAGCAGCAGTAGTAGCAGCAGTAGTAGTAGTAGTAGCACTAATAGCAGAAGTAGTAGTAGTAGCAGCAGGAGTAGTAGCAGCAGTAGTAGTAGTAGCACTAATATCAGTAGTAGTAGCAGTAGTAGCAGCAGCCGTAGTATCAGTCATAGCAGCAGTATTAGTGACAGCAGTACTATCAGCAGTAGCAGCAGTGGTAGTACCAGCAGCAGTAGTAGTAGCAGCAGTAGCAGCAGTAGCAGCAGCAGTAGTAGCAGTAGTAGTAGCAGTAGTAGCAGCAGTAATAACAGCAGGAGTAGTAGTAGCAGCAGTAGTAGTGACAGCAGTAGTATCAGCAGTAGCAGCAGTGGTAGTAGCAGCAGTAGTAGCAGTAGTAGTAGCAGTAGTATTATCAGTAGTAGCAGCAGTAGCAGCAGTAGTAGTAGCAGTAGTATTATCAGTAGTAGCAGCAGTAGTCGCAGCAGGAGTAGTAGTAGCAGCAGTAGTAGCAGCGCTAATAGCAGTACTAGCAGCAGTAGTAGTAGCAGTAGTAGTAGTAGCAGCAGTAGCAGCAGTAGTAGTAGCAGCAGTAGCAGCAGCAGTAGTAGCAAGTGAAGAGTGACACGGAGGCGACAGACCGCCGGTGAGCGAGCGACGTGCCGTCCCGTGCCGTGGTGGTGATGTCGTCGTGCAGGAGAAGAAAGCGCCCGGCGCCTGGGGAGACTTCTTCCCAGACAAGCGGAGGTGCCGGCTCCGACTCGGGGCCCACATGGCCGAGTGGAAGAAATCGTCATCGTCATCATCATCCGACGACGATGACGAGATTGACACGCAACCTCTCGGCCACCGCCAGCACGATCAACGTCATCGGCATCATCAGCGTCATCGCCTCTCACTGGACCACGGGCGAGGTTCCGCCGGTGCTGGAAAGGCCGCAGATGCTAAGGTGAGGGGGTACCGTTTAAGAGAGGGGGAAACACTCTATCCCATGCACACGGAACACTTGGAGGCTGTGCCGCGTTCTCCTGACACAGCCAGGCCACGGCTCCTCCCCAACGCCCCACGGGAAGGGAGTTTCACAACAACATCTGTGTGGTGCGGTGATCCGCTAACCCCTCGCTGCTGCTGCTGCTGCCTCAACCGCAGCGCTGGGTCAATACAGGCAGCAGCAGCAGCAGCAACAGCGGCAGCAACAGCATAGCCACTGCCACCGCCACCATCACCACCATCACCATCACCACCATCACTACCATCACTACCACCACTAACATTACTACCATCACTACCATCACTACCACCACTAACATTACTACCATCACTACCATCATCATCACCATCACTAACATCACTACCATCACTACCACCACTACCGCCATCACTACCATCACTACCATCACTACCACCATCACTAACATTACTACCACTACCACCATCACTACACCATCACTACCATCACTATCATCACTACCACCACCATCATCACTACCATCACTACCACCACCATCATCACTACCATCACTACCATCACTACCACTATCGCCATCACTACCATCACCATCACTGCCATCACTACCACCATCATCACCATCACTACCATCACCACCATCACTACAATCACTACCATCACTACCATCATTACCACCATCACTACCATCACTACCATCACTACCACCATCACTACCATCACTACCATCACTACCACCATCACTACCATCACTACCATCACTACCACCATCACTACCATCACTACCATCATTACCACCATCACTACCATCACTACCATCACTACCACCATCCCTACCATCACTACCATCACTACCACCATCACTAACATTACTACCACTACCACCATCACTACACCATCACTACCATCACTATCATCACTACCACCACCATCACCACCACCACCACCACCATCACCACCACCACCATCACCACCACCACCATCACCACCGCCATCACCGCCATCACCACCACCACCATCACCACCATCACCACCACCATCACCATCACCACCATCACCGCCATGACCACCACCACCATCACCACCATCACCATCACCACCATCACCACCATCACCATCACCACCATCACCACCACTACCATCACCGCCACCACCCCCACCACCACCATCACCACCACCATCACCACCATCACCACCATCACCACCACCACCATCACCACCATCACCACCACCACCACCATCACCACCACCACCATCACCACCACCACCATCACCACCGCCATCACCGCCATCACCACCACCTCCATCACCACCATCACCATCACCACCATCACCGCCATGACCATCACCGCCATGACCATCACCACCATCACCACCACCACCATCACCACCATCACCATCACCACCATCACCACCACCACCATCATCACCACCACCACCACCATCACCGCCATGACCATCACCACCATCACCACCATCACCACCACCACCACCATCACCACCATCACCGCCATGACCACCACCACCATCACCACCATCACCATCACCACCATCACCACCATCACCACCATCACCATCACCACCATCACCACCACCACCATCACTGCCACCACCCCCACCACCACCATCACCACCACCATCACCACCATCACCACCATCACCACCACCATCACCACCACCACCATCACCACCATCACCACCACCACCACCATCACCACCACCACCATCACCACCACCACCACCATCACCACCGCCATCACCGCCATCACCACCACCACCATCACCACCACCACCACCATCACCACCATCACCACCATCACCGCCATGACCATCACCGCCATGACCATCACCACCATCACCACCATCACCACCATCACCATCACCACCATCATCACCACCACCACCACCATCACCGCCATGACCATCACCGCCATGACCATCACCACCATCACCATCACCACCATCACCACCATCACCATCACCACCATCACCACCACCACCATCATCACCACCACCACCACCATCACCGCCATGACCATCACCGCCATGACCATCACCACCATCACCATCACCACCATCACCACCATCACCACCATCACCACCACCACCATCATCACCACCACCACCACCATCACCGCCATGACCATCACCGCCATGACCATCACCACCATCACCATCACCACCATCACCACCATCACCATCACCACCATCACCACCATCACCACCATCACCATCACCACCATCACCACCATCACCATCATCACCACCATCACCACCATCACCATCACCACCATCACCACCACCACCATCATCACCACCACCACCATCACCACCACCATCACCACCATCACCACCACCACCACCACCATCACCACCACCATCACCACCACCATAACCACCATCACCACCACCACCATCATCACCACCACCACCATCACCACCACCACCATCACCACCACCATCACCATCACCACCATCACCACCATCACCACCACCATCACCATCACCACCATCACCACCATCATCACCACCACCACCATCACCACCACCACCACCATCACCACCACCACCACCATCACCACCATCACCACCACCATCACCACCACCACCACCATCACCACCACCAACATCACCACCACCATCATCACCACCACCACCATCACCACCATCACCACCACCATCACCACCACCACCATCACCACCACCATCACCACCATCACCACCACCATCACCACCACCACCACCATCACCACCATCACCACCACCATCATCACCACCACCACCACCACCATCATCACCACCACCACCATCACCACCACCATCACCACCACCACCACCATCACCACCATCACCACCACCATCACCACCACCACCACCATCACCACCACCAACATCACCACCATCACCACCACCATCATCACCACCACCACCATCACCACCACCACCACCATCACCACCACCACCACCACCATCACCACCACCACCACCATCACCACCACCATCACCACCACCACCACCATCACCACCACCATCACCACCACCACCACCACCATCACCACCACCATCATCACCATCACCACCATCACCACCACCACCACCACCACCACCACCATCACCACCACCATCACCACCATCACCACCATCACCACCACCACCACCATCACCACCACCATCACCACCATCACCACCATCACCACCACCATCACCACCACCATCACCACCACCACCACCATCACCACCACCATCACCACCACCACCACCATCACCACCACCATCACCACCACCACCACCATCACCACCACCACCACCATCACCACCATCACCACCATCACCACCACCACCACCATCATCACCACCACCACCATCACCACCACCACCATCACCACCACCACCACCATCACCACCACCACCACCATCACCACCACCATCAGCACCACCACCACCTTCACCACCACCATAACCACCACCACCACCATCACCACCACCATCATCACCATCACCACCATCACCACCACCACCACCACCACCATCACCACCACCATCACCACCATCACCACCATCACCACCACCACCACCATCACCACCACCATCACCACCATCACCACCATCACCACCACCACCATCACCACCACCATCACCACCACCACCACCATCACCACCACCATCACCACCACCACCACCATCACCACCACCATCACCACCACCACCATCACCACCACCACCACCATCACCACCATCACCACCACCACCACC